>NW_027507788.1:46678318-47190818 GCF_037356315.1 Lithobates pipiens | reverse complement strand
GCTTAATAACTGTTAGGGCAGTTAGGGCTAGCCCCCTTTAGCTCTAGGGTGCCCCCCTAACCCCCCCAATAAAGGTTTAACCCCGTGATCACCCCCCGTCGCCAGTGTCACTAATAAGCGATCGTTTTTCTGATCGCTGTATTAGTGTCACAGGTGACGCTAGTTAGGCAGGTAGGTATTTAGGTTCGCTGCAGCTTTTTATAGCGTCAGGGACCCCCATATACTACCGCATAGACCCCTGATTGCCCCCCAGTTAACCCTTTCACCAGTGATCACCATATAACTGTTACAGGTGACGCTGGTTGGTTAGTTATTTTTTTTTTGTTTCAGGACACCCGCCATTTATTACCTAATAAAGGTTTAACCCCCTGATCACCCGGCGGGTGATATAAGTTTGAGGGTCAGATAAGGCCTGCGTCGCCCCAGCGTCAGGTTAGTGCCAGTACCGCTAACACCCACGCGCAAAGCATACACCTCCCTTAGTAATATAGTATCTGATCAGATCTATATTCGCGTTGCCAGCATTTTAGGTTTCCCAAAACGCATTGTTAGCGGGATCAGCCCAGATACCTGCTAGCACCTGCGTTTAGCCCCTCCGCCAAGCCCAGCCCAGCCCACCCAAGTGCAGTATCGGTCGATCACTGTCACTTACAAAACACAACACACATAACTGCAGCGTCAGAGTCAGGCTTGATCCCTGCGATCGCTAACAGTTTTTTTTGTAGCGTTTTGAAACAGTCGCTGACAGGCTAGGTGCTTTTTTACCTGTGAGTCTCACTAGTGTACCCCTAAATTTAGAGCCCAAAATGGCAAAGCGAAGGTACACTAGTGAAGAGGCCTACACGTTTCTGAGCATGACAGATAGTGAAGAGGACGTCACTTATCTGTCAGATTCAGGCTCAGAATACGATCCTGTAGAGGACAGCGGCTCCATGACAGATAGCTCTGACGACGGAGATGAGGCCTCTGTTAGGGACAGGTGTGCCCGATCCCGAATGTATTCTGTTGTTGAGGTGCATAAACCGCAGGCCACTCGTATGGAGCAGAGACGTACTAAAGCCGCTCATCCTTCTGGTGAACTGGCAAGCACCAGCGGCCTAGTACACCCTGGACCTACATCCAGCACTGCAGTAACACGTGGTGACGTGGCGAGTCCCATAAGTGCAGTTCAAGCTGGCGAGGTGGCAAGCACAAGTAGTGTCCCGCTGCCACCAAGAAGAAGACAAAGACAGGCCCGTCGTACCCATAGTGCCCTTCCTGCAGAATTCGCCAATCCTATTTGGGTGCCCACCACTTCTGCAGAACCCGTACTTCCCCCATTCACTGGCCAACCTGGCATTAACGTGGAAACAGTTGATTTTACGACACTTGACTTTTACTCACTGTTTTTCACCGAAGATCTCTATAGATCTATTGTGGACCAAACCAATTTGTACGCTGCTCAACCCATCGCCACTATTCCCCAGTCCGCCCTTGCCAGACAATGGAAACCAGTTACGGTTTCCGAATTTAAAATCTTTCTGGGCCTCTCCCTCAACATGGGCATAACCAAAAAGAGTGAGTTGCGGTCATATTGGTCCACTGACCCAATTCGCCATATGCGCGTGTTCTCTGCTTCCATGTCCAGGGCACGATACGAGCAGATTTTGCGGTTCATGCACTTCAGCGACAATGAACTCTGTCGTCCTCGTGGAGACCCTGAATACGATCGGCTCTACAAAATTCGGCCCCTCATAAACCACTTCAACCAACCTTTTGCAGACTTGTTTACTCCCGATCAAGTTGTCTGCGTTGATGAGTCCCTGATTAAGTTTTCTGGTCGCTTGTCATTCAAACAATACGTCCCCAACAAGCGTTCCAGATACGGGGTCAAGATGTATAAGCTCTGTGACAGGGCCACAGGCTATACACGTAGTTTCATGGTTTATGAGGGTAAAGATAGTCACGTAGAGCCGGAGAACTGCCCTGACTACATAGGAAGCGCTGGCAAGATAGTGTGGGACATGGTGTCACCCTTATTCGGAAAGGGGTACCACTTGTACGTGGACAATTATTACACAAGCGTGCCACTGTTTAGTCACTTGTTTGATCAGCAGATTGGAGCATGTGGCACCGTGCGACCTAATCGCCGGGGCTTTCCCCAGCGGCTTGTAGAGTCCCGTCTTAGGCTGGGGGAGAGAGCCTGCTTGCGCAGTAATAATTTGCTCGCTATGAAGTGGAGGGATAATAAGAATGTTTTCGTTCTTACCTCCCTTCATGCAGACACGACGGTCCAAATTCCTACGGCGACTGGTATTGTGGAGAAACCCCTCTGTGTCCACAAATATAACCTTAACATGGGAGGGGTGGACCTCAATGACCAGTTGTTGGCGCCGTATCTAGTTGCCCGTAAGTCCAGACGCTGGTACAAAAAAGTGTCTGTTTATTTATTCCAATTGGCTATACTGAATGCTTATGTACTACACAAAGCTTCAGGACGGACTGGATCCTTCCTCAAATTCCAGGAGGATATCGTCAGAGCCCTTCTGTATCCAGGCGGTGCTCCACCTCACCTTCCCCTACCAGATGCAGTAAGCCGGCTGCATGAGAGGCATTATTCTTATGTCCTCCCGAGTACCCCTACCCAACGAGCCCCCCAAAGAAAATGTCGTGTCTGCAGAAAGCGCGGATTTAGGCGTGACACCCGTTCTTATTGTCCACGCTGTCCTGGCAATCCTGGTCTTTGTCAGGGTGAGTGTTTTGAACGCTACCATGAACTGGTTGAGTATTAGCGTAGGGTACAGCATTGCACAGGCTAGGCACACGTTCACAGGGTCTCCCAAGATGCCATCACATTTTGAGAGACCCAAACCGCTGGAACCGTTACAACAGAAGTGTTAAAGTTACATAAAAAAGTGTTAAAAAAAAAAAAAAAAAGTAAAAAAACCAAAAAACCAAAAAAAATATAAAATAAAAAAACCAAAAATAGTTGTCGTTTTATTGTTCTCTCTCTCTCTCTCTATTCTCTCTCTATTGTTCTGCTCCTTTGTACTGTATTCTATTCTGCAATGTTTTATTGTTAACCATTTTTTGTTTTCAGGTACGCCATTCAGCTGTAGCGTGGATTTATTTATCTTGACAGCAACAGCGTTTGCTCCCACGATACGTAAAGCCACGACTCCAGCGCTGTCGGAGGTGATTTCACCACCACAGTTAAAAAAGAGCATATATGCCGAAGCATGGGGGCATAAGGGGTGGAGGAGCGATTTTGCTCCTAATGCCACGTACATACAGTCAAAATTCCGACGGAGGGCTTGCCCGTGGAAAAGTTTGAATGTATGTACGTGGCATAACTTTTTTGCGGGAGGATGCCCCCATGCTTCGGCATATATATATTTTAGGCACAGATTGTGTTAAATGTGTTATTTTTTGCTATGTTTTTTGTATTTGCTTTGCAGGTATGGTACGTCTTACTGTTATACTGTAATGTTACTTTGTTTTATTGTTAACCATCATTTGCTTAGCAGGTACGCCATTCAGTTGCAGCGCGGATTTATTTATCTTGACAGCAACAGCGTTTGCTCCCATGATACATAAAGCCGCGACTCCAGCACTGTCGGGGGTGATTTCACCACCACAGTTAAAAAAGAGCATATATGCCGAAGCATGGGGGCATAAGGGGTGGAGGAGCGATCTGCTCCTACCTTTTGCGGGAGGATGCCCCCATGCTTCGGCATATATAAATGGTGCATGTATGCCCACCATTAGAAGTGGGTGGATGAAGGGAGGTATCTAATGGTGGGCATACCCACCGATCAATATTTTATTATTTTATTTTTTTTGCACAAAGTTGTCATTAAATGATATATTGCTCAAACATGCCATGGTTATATGTAAAATTACACCCCAAAATACATTCTGTTGCTTCTCCTGAGTACGGGGATACCACAAGTGTGAGACCTTTTGGGAGCCTAACCGCGTACGGTACCCCAAAATCCAAGCACCACCTTCAGGATTTCTAAGGGTGTAAATTTTTGATTTCATTCCTCACTGCCTATCACAGTTTCGGAGGCCATGGAATGCCCAGATAGCACAAAATCCCCCCAAGTGACCCCATTTTGGAAAGGAGACACCCCAAGCTATTTGCCGAGAGGTATGGTTAGTATTTTGCAGACCTTCATTTTTGTCACACAGTTTTGAAAATTGAAAAAAAGAAAAAAAAATATACATTATTTTTTTTTTCTTCATTTTCAAAAACAAATGAGAGCTGCAAAATACTCACCATGCCTCTCGGCAAATAGCTTGGGGTGTCTACTTTCCAAAATGGGGTCATTTTGGGGGGTTTTGTGCTATTTTGGCATTTTATGGCCTTCAAAACTGTGATAGGTAGTGAGGTGTGAAATCAAATATTTACACCCTTAGAAATCCTGAAGGCGGTTCTTGGTTTTCGGGGCCCCGTACGCGACTAGGCTCCCAAAAAGTCCCACACATGTGGTATCCCCGTACTCAGGAGAAGCAGCAGAATTTATTTTGGGGTGTCATTTCACATATGCCCATGGCATGTGTGAGCAATATATCATTTAGTGACAACTTTGTGAAAAAAAAAAAAAAAAAGTTTGTAATTTTCCCGCAACTTGTGGCAAAATATAAAATATTCCATGGACTAAACATGCCTCTCAGCAAATAGCTTGGGGTGTCTACTTTCTAAAATGGGGTCATTTGAGGGGGGTTTGTGCCATCTTGGCATTTTATGGCCTTCAAAACTGTGATAGGTAGTGAGGAGTAAAATGACATATGTATGCCCTTAGAAATCCTGAAGGCGGTGCTTGGCTTTCGGGGCCCCGTACGCGGCTAGGCTTCCAAAAAGTCGACCACATGTGGTATTCCCGTACTCAGGAGAAGCAGCAGAATGTATTTTGGGGTACAATTCCACATATAACCATGGCATGTGTGAGCAATATATCATTTAGTGACAACTTTGTGTAAAAAAAAAAAAAAATTTTTTTTGTCATTATTCAATCGCTTGCGGCAAAAAAATAAAATATTCAATGGGCTCAACATGCCTCTTATCAATTTCCTTAGGGTGTCTACTTTCCAAAATGGGGTCATTTGGGGGGGTTTTGTACTGCCCTGCCATTTTACCACCTCAAGAAATGAGATAGGCAGTCATAAACTAAAAGCTGCGTGAATTCCAGAAAATGTACCTTAGTTTGTAGATGTGACAACTTTTGCGCAAACCAATAAATATACAATTATTGACTTTTTTTTTACCAAAGACATGTGGCTGAATACATTTTGGCCTAAATATATGACTAAAATTGAGTTTATTGGATTTTTCTAATAACAAAAATTAGAAAATATAATTTTTTTTCAAAATTTGCGGTCTTTTTACGTTTATATCGCAAAAAATAAAAATCGCAGAGGCAATCAAATACCATCAAAAGAAAGCTCTATTTGTGGGAAGAAAAGGACGCAAATTTAGTTTGGGTACAACATTGCATGACCGCGCAATTACCAGTTAAAGCAGCGCAGTGCCAAAGTGTAAAAAGACCTCTGGTCATTTACCAGCAAAATGGTCCGGTCTGAAAGTGGTTAATGTGATTTGGTTTCTCCTGATGATGTTACAAGGATGAAACTAGTAAGGCAAGGTTGAGCAGGACACATCATTGAGCCATATAACTGCTACTAAACATGCTAGAGAGGATTCCCTGGCTTAGCAGTGATAGAGTGACTGCATCAGCAGTCATCACAGCAGACAAGCTACTGCTTTTGACTCATACTGATTTTCATAGTGCCTAATGCACTTTTTTTTTAAATGTGAGAAGTTTTTGGTACATTTGATTAAAATGTTGATTTTTTTTTATGCACTATGAGTTTGTTTTCTCATGTTATTCTGCAGTTTAACTACTGATGATCTACATGGTTATTGAAACAACAAACAAGTGGAAGTCTTGTCATTAAGATTGTGAATAATGTTTGGAGATCTTTAAGACCTTTATAATCTAAGGTCCCTCATGTCATATGATTGTGTATTTCTAAAGGTGGACAGAGAGCACAGTGAGAACACTAGACATTTTTTTTTTTTTTTTTTTTTTTTTTCACTTGATGGCATATCATCGGAAGCAATCACGTTTGTGATTCAAATCCATAAGAATTGTATTGTATTGATTGTTTTAGAATATTGTATTGTGTTTACATACACCAGTTCAGTGCTGTTTACATCATATGCTTTTATATGAATTATTTAGACATTTTTTCTATCCCAATAGTACATTCAGAGCTTTAAAGTAAATGCCACTATGTCTGTTAAGGGTTCTTTCAGACTGATCAGTTTTTCTGTTAAAAATAGGCAGGAGAAAATGCATGATAAATATCCCTCTAAATCCTATAGAACTCTTCACACAGCTCAGTTATTTTTCAGTTGCGTTTTTGTCTGCTTTCACGCTGCTCTGTTGCAAAAATGCATAATGTTCAGCTTTTAACTGAAAAACTGACCAAAAACCGATCAGTGTGAAAGAGCCCCTAAAGTGACCCTATCATTTGCATTGAAATGCCAGTTCCCTACAATTACTAGGGCTGTTATACTTACCTCTGCAGTTGCCTATCATCTCTCTATGCCAAAAGCTGTAGCCTCTTCAGCATTCTGCACTTCTGATGTCTTTAATCAACAGAGCAGGAACTTGGAGGAATGAGCCAAAACACATGGTGCAGGATCAGTGCTAGGACAAGGTCATCCAGCGTCCAGGGCGAACATGCCATGGTGCACCCCCCCTTCCTGTTTTATGCATGCCCAATGATCTTACCCATACCTGATCATTACGCCTATGTATACTCCAGGCAGGTAGTGTTGCAGAGGTCAAGATTAGATAAATTACAAAGTGCAAAGGTCAGGAGCAAAAATAATGTACAGAGAGAAGCAGTAAGGAGCGGATAAAGTACAGGGTGTAGAGGTATGGTTTATGTAATATACAATAATGAGTCAAGAGTGGGAAAACTACAGAGATAAGGAGTATATACACTCTAGTGCACCACAGTATCTCATATGAGGCAACACACACACACACACACACACACACACACACACACACACACACACACACACACACACACACACACACACACACACACACACACACACACACACACACACGTTCTGGCGGGCTCCTGAAGAGCACGCACTATGTTTTCAAAATTAAAAGCTTTACCCAAACTACAGTTTGGTTTGGGACTATTTGACTAAATTTGGCTCTGTGTCAGTCTGACTGGACTGTGGGATGTTCAGCCAGGCCACAGGGGGCACTGTCTCTGGTGGCAGGCGTGGAACTATGGTCTGGTTTGGCGCTTGAATTGTTCCCTCTCTGAGTCAGGTCAGTGGGAGTGGCCCTCTCGCAGTGCCCTCTGGGAGAGGGTATTTAAGACATGGACGTCACATGGTTCAGGGTTCCGGTCCAGTATGCTGTGCTGAGTATATGGTCCTGGTCGTCCTGACCAGCCCCCAGGAAGGCTATGGCCTGGGGTGCGGTTCCACCTGGCTTTGATGCCTCGGGGCTGGCTAGCCCAAGGCAAGGGAACTGAGGAAGGACTCTGAGGTGGATGGGTGCTGTCTCCGGTCCAGGAGAGACCCAGTATACTTCGAGCATTCCAGGGGAGGACTCTTTCGAAGAATACCACGCGTGAGGTTGGTTTCTTAACAAGAGCCTGAAAGGGCTGAAGTAATGGAGAGAATCTGGTCTTGGGGATATTGCCAAGTGGGCTGAAAGATCCAAGTATCCTACAAGTGTTCTACAGCTTAGTTTCCCATGTTCTGCTACAAACGTCGGTGATAAAGACTTTGTTCCTGAGTAAGCACCTTGTTGGCTGCTAGGATTTGTGGGAGAGGGACTGTCCAACCTGAATGCTCATCCAGCTGCGAATGGCTATTCTCTGGATGCAGTCAAAGTAAGCAAGTTCCTTAATGTTTATTGACTTTGACATTAAGAGTACCTGAACTTTCCTTTCCAACCCTCTGATACCAAGTTATAAGACGTCAAAGGTTGACGTTTGCAAAGAAAAATCCATTCAACTGGATCTATTGTCAGTCTCAAGTTACTGGGCCATCTACCACGGGACATCCCCTAGACGTGTCACAAGGAGAACGAAAGGTAACGGTAAGCCAAAAAATAACCAGCAACTTTTTCGGGGGTTAGTGCTACACACATATATAAAGCCACCCATTTACATTCCTGCCTGACCCAAGTGTCTTCTCTGACATTATCATATGTAATAAAGGTTTAAATCCCTGGGGGCGCTGAAGAGGAGAGGAGGACAACTAGAACATGTTAGATGTTACACGCTGAATACTGGTGTAACATGTAACATGTTCAAAAATGCAAATTTATCATTTAAGCTGGTACACTGCACAGTTTTTTTGCTCAAATTGCTGGCTAATAGGTTCTTGTGTCTACATGAGTGATGTAGATACAGGAATATGTAGGGACATTGCATTCTTACAATGGCGAACCCCACACACACACACTGTCAGAATACACTGATTAGTGCAGCAGCCGATTGGCTGCAAGCTGCTGATTGAACAAGGTTTTCCAGCTGTCCTGTTCAATAGAAGCTGATCTAATGATTGGTTTCTAACAGGGGGAGCTACACTCAGATGTTCCTTGCTGAACTAGACAAATCTCAATCTGTGTGTAGCCAGCTTTATCTTATTCCTTGCTCCAGCAGGCTCCCTCCACTGCTGTGACTTGTCCCCTTCAGCTTCTATGTATGTTACTGGCTGTGGTCCCATTCCAGGCTCCTCGTCATATTATACAGGGTTAATGTCCCTCTATGGTATGTGGATGATGTCACAGCTTTGTGTGGAGGTGGAGAGCACTGGAACATGGAATAAGGTAAGTGAAAGAGGCTGTTTCTCCCCTCCCCCAAAACACATAAAGTACACTGAAAGGATGCAATTTTTTTTTTTTTTTTTTTACTTTCCTGGAGTTGGCTTTATTATGCAATCACATTGATTGGTGTTTATACTAAGATTTTTTAATAGGTCAGGAATATACGGGGACTTCTGTGGTGATACATAGATGTATTCCACATACACATTATATCTTATTTAAAATTATGTGTACGTGGAATACATCTATCTATCAATTTAGAAGTCCCAGTATATTCCTAGCCTATTCAAGAAATGTACTCTCTTGCTTAGTAAACCTGCAATGCAAGGTGCAGGGCAGGTTTACAGACAGCATGGTACAGGAAGGAAGGCAGAGAAGTTCAGGGCTCATGGGGAGAAGGTGCAGTCTGCCATCTGTCTCAGATCTTCACTTGGGCGGGGGGGGGGGGGGGTGCTCTGCGGTGTTCTGGGCAGGAAGCAGTGATTGAGGCTGCAGTCTTCTAGCTCCGCCCACCAGTACTGGAGCTCTTAGGCCCCTTTCACAAAGGGGTGGGAGCGACATCAACGGTAAAATGGCGCTATTTTTAGCGCCTCTTTACCGTCGTTTTAGCGGAGGTATTCAGGTAGGAGAAAAGGGTTAAAACCACCGCAAAGCTCTGCTACAGCAGCACTTTGCCGGCGGTATAGCCACGCTGACCTATTGCTTTCAATGGGCAGGAGCGGTGTATACATGGCTCCTTCACCACTCCAAAGATGCTGCTAGCAGGACTTTTTTTACTGTCCTGCTAGAGCACCGCTTCAGTGTGAAAGACCTAGGGGCTTTCACATTGGAGAGACAGCAGCGGCTCTTTCAGGATGCTTTGCAGGCACTATTTTTAGTGCTTTAGCGCCTGCAAAGTGCCCCAGTGTGAAAGGGGTCTTACTGTGAATGATCCAACTCAGCCAGACCCACTAACAGGAACCCAGGGAGAGAGCCGAGGGAGAGGGTGTTCTCTCTTTCTAAAAAGGAGCAAGAGAGAAGTTAAGCAATCAGGAAGGGTGCTTCTGTCAGTCTCTTTTCATGCAGGCTGTAGTGGCAGCACAGGGCATAGGATAATTATGCTCTTCTGCCTGCTAGAAACCTGCCCCCTCCCAAACTCTGTGCAGGGCACCCACCCTTCCCAGCCATGTGCAGGATATAACTGACACTCCTGGATGTGTTGAAGAGTCTAAATAGAGGATGCTTTGTTGCAACAGAGCTTTTCCGTGGTGGAGAACTGACCTTTCATATATATATATATATATATATATATATATATATATATATATATATATATATATATATATATATATATATATATATATATATATATATATATATATATATTTATATATATTTTAAGCTTTATGTGGTCAGTCCATTAAAAAGTGATATTTGTAGTTGTACTTTTATATCTTTGAATATTCCAACAGTTATATTTCACTACTGCGATTCCTAATTCTCTTCCATTCCACCTTCATACTAGCAGTTTTTGCTTTCCCCAAAAATATGTCTTTAATAAAATCCCTAGAGGGAGAATGGTAACAGCCCAATGGTAACAGTAGGTGTGCCAACTAAGGAACTCAAGTGTAAGTATCTCACCAAAAAAGCACATATAATTTCTAAGCAATATTGTAAATGGACAGGTGGTTTAACTGTCCAAAACCAACCAAAATCTCAAATATCACTTTTGGACAGACTGACCCTTTAGGTAATGGATAGTAAAAATTATTTGTTACCTTAATAAGAGTTAGATCAGAAAATTTCAAACCAAAAGCTATTTAATACAGAAAAAATAATTTCAGAGAATACATCAATTAAAGCCCTTCAATAGACAGAGTATGATTAAGAACATATGAGTCACTCCCTCCTTCTCCATGTAATAATTTTTCAATGGGCACATTGTTGATGGCTTGCCTCGAGTCATTCAGTTCTTCTGGCACAGGATCTGGTAAAGAAATTGGTATTGGGACAAACTGTGGGCTTTGGATTGTGGTTGCTGTTGCTTGGTAGGGTATAGAGTGAGTTGCTGTTGGCAGTGTTGGAATTGGCTGAGCCCATGGGAAGTAAGTCAGCGAAGTTTGCTGATCGGCATATTCTAACTGAGTAGCAACACACTGAGTGCTGTTTCGTGCCTGCAAAGAAAACATATTTTATAATGATGCCACAAATAAGCATTAAAAAATACACAAACTATGTAACAGGATTGAATTTGTCACATTTACCCTTCACAACATAATGACTCTGGCCATAACTAGATGTTTTTTGTTGCAGTTTCCTCGATATACACCTGAAGGAAGTTAAATTGGATCTAAACCTAATCACTAAAATTTAATAAAAGCTTTAGCATGTTGATGTCATTCCGAAAGGTGGATTCAATCTACAGTATTTAAATCTGCAGATTTACCGTAATTAAAATATTGTTGCTGATCATGGCATTTAAAGTCCTTATTCAGGCACTTCCTGTTATGTAGTGACAACTCTCTCCCAGTTGTGCTCCTGCATTGTTACCAATGGTAATCCACCCCTGAAGAAGACTAAAAGTAGCCATACCAGTACACATTGCACAGGCAAGGTCATTATTATCTCTATCAACAAACCAGTTCTAAGAAATAATGCACAAGCCATGAGCTGATGCTAGAACAAGTGCATGCAGACAAGTGTGGCTTAATTGGGCTAAAGAGCATCAACAGTACTGATATGCGACAAAGGATGGGAAAAAAAGTCTAAAAACAAAATGTTAGAGTAATGCCCTTACACACGGTCGAATTTTCCGACAACAAATTTTGGATGTAAGCTTGTTGGCGGAAAGTCAGACCGCGTGTATGCGCCATCAAACATTTGCTGTCGGACTTTCCGCCAACAAATGTTGGCTAGCAGGTTATCAAATTTTCGGCCAACAAATTTTTGCTGGCGGGCTTTCCAATCGTGTGTGCACAAGTCCATCTCACAAAAGTCCACGCATACTCAGAATCAAGTACGAGCCGGAAGCGCTCGATCTTGTAAAACTAGCGTTCGTAATGGAGATATCACATGGCTATCGAACTTCCTTTTTATTGGCTTGCCATATTTCTTGTATGTCACTACGTTCGTAATTGTTTGGCAACATTTGTGTGACTGTGTGTATGCAAGACAAGTTGGAGCCAACAACCTTCAAACGAAATTCCACGGTTTTGTTGTCGGAAAGTCTGATTGCTTGTACGAGGCATTAAGGTTTAGATCTACTTTTTAGTGAGGATATAGGCTTGCAATAAAGACAGTTTGAGGTGCCCGTGGTTGCAGGAAACAAAATCGCACCATATATGGCCAGTCTAAGTGATCACCTTTTATTGCTTTAGTAATTTAATCCCATGAATTAATAAAGCCAAAACATCACCTTGAAATCCAATCAACTCTCATCTGGAGAAGCAGAGGTCAGCAAAAAGCAACCTCCTTATTTCCCAAATGTCAACTTTCCTTTACGTAGACACTTGTCACTACACTTCTGCATAACTATCATTGTGAACGTGCTACAAATGACCAACAATCAAATGTAGTCGCTGACAATTACAGTTACAGAGTAACTTGATCTGTGAAAAGCAATCTAGTTTTAAACTGAAGTGACGAGTAAATCAAATATTTTTTACCCGCCATGTAGATAACTGTTCATCTTTAAGGCTTGATTCACACCTATGTATTTTTGGTGCTTTTTTCCATTTTGCAGATTTGCACTACAGAACGTATAGGAAACCATGTTAAATGGGCTATAGTGCAAATCTGCAAAATTCAAAAAGCACAAAAAATGCATAGGTGTGAATCAAGCCTTATAAAACCAAAATAAATAACGACAAACATCAGTTATAATTTATACATCATTATAAACCTATTTCCTAGGAAATGATAAAAAGTTATAGCGTACTTACTGTAAAATTTGTTAAAAGAGGCTGTGAAGTATATGTTAGTACAGAAGGGGGACCAACCACAGTATAACCTTGACACATTGGTTGAACATACATATCTGTTGTATAAGGACAGCTAACACTTTCATGTGAAATGTACTCTGGGCATGCTGTCCATTGAGTTAAAGGTTGAAAAGAGGGTGGTTGTGAAATCAATCCAGTGTACAAAATGCTTTCATCGTGGATTGGCAATGCTGTTGTTGTAGCATCCAGATCAACATAAGACACGTCCGTGGCGCTCGAGACTGCTAAAAAACATGAAAACAATAAAATGTCATAGTTATGGATGTTTCTACAACATATTAAAAATTTATCCCAGCAAATATTGATTGACAACTTGCCGATGAGCCGCTGTCATTATACTGTGGCAGGTCGGCTCGGTCCCACTAATGACCGTAGCTGTACGTTGGTCCATTTTACAGCTATAGCAGGCACGCGGGAGAGCTAATGCGAATGGTCGGCAGGCTGCGATGTCCACCGACCACCCACAATCGCTCCACAGAGAGCCAGAATGGGGATCTGTCTTTGTAAACAAACAGATCCCCATTCTGTCAGGGGAGGAGAGAGAAATCCGCTGTTGCTAGTGATAAGGAACAGCGATCTCTCTCCTCCTCCACTCAGTCCACTCCCCCCACAGTTAGAAACAACTCCCAGGGAACACATTGATCACCCCTAGTGTTAACCCCTTCCTTGCCCGTTTCATTTATACAGTAATCAGTGCATTTTTTTTTAGCACTGTTTCCTGAATAAATGTCATTGGTCCCAAAAGTGTCAAAAGTGTCTGATCTGTCCACCACAATGTCGCAGTCCTGCTAAAAATCGCTGATCACCACAATACGATATACTAGTAAAACTTAATAAAAATGCCCTAAATCTATCCCCTATTTTGCATAGGTTTTGACTTTTGCACAAACCAATCAATACGCTTATTGGGATTTTTGAATCAAAAATATGTAGAAGAACACATATTGTCCTAAACTGATAAAGAAATTTTTTTTTTTTTTTGGGGGGGGGGGGGGGGGGAGTATTTATTATAATAAAAAGCAAAAAATATTGTATTTTTTTTCTTCAAAATTGTCTGCCTTTTTTTTGTGTCTAGAGCAAAAAATAAAAAATACAGAGGTGTACAAATATCACCAAAAGAAAGCTCTACTTGTGGGAAAAAAAGGCGTCAATTTTGTTTCGGTACAGCTGTGCACGACCATGCAATTATCAGTTAAAACGACACAGTGCCGTATCTCAAAAAATGACCTGGTCATTAAAGGGGAAAATCGTCCGGTCTTTAAGTGGTTAAAGTGGTTATAAACCCTTACATATACCCAGTGAAGTGACTGGCCTCAGGTGATAAACCGAGATGAAACAAATCCTATGTAAATTGTACCTGTTTATCTACAGCTGTCCTATCCCTAAATCCATTCAAAATGCAGAATTTACACAGGATCTCTCAGCTCTGAGAAACAGGGGGAGGGGAGCTGAAGTTACATCTGTAAGAGCTAATTGGAGGGAAGGGACACACCCCCCTCCACACAGCACACAGAAACAGAGTTGAGGCTGTCAATCACCTAGAGCTCCCTTCAGAGTGTCACCATTTTTCTCTTTATGTGTCAGGAAAACTTGTCAGAAGTGACTCATACTGTTATGCCACGTACACACAGTCAGACTATCCGGCGGACAACCCGCCGGACTTTGCAGCGGAGGTCCACCAGATTTTCTGAACGAGCGGACCTACACACACATGCCCACACACGACTGGACTTTTGCGGCAGACTTTTGAAAACGGACTTGCCCACACAGAGTAAAGTCCAGTAATTTTGAACGTGGCTCCAGGTAGACGGAACTGGCAAAGGAAGTCAATGTCGCCGCCTTCATTGGCGAGATTGACACCTTGCGAGCCCCGTCACCTGGTATGGATTTAAAGGGGAGGCCCTATGCTGAAAAAATGGCATAGGGGTCCCCCCAAAGTCCATAGCAGACCCTTATCCGAGCACACATCCCGGCCGGTCAGGAAAGGGGGTGGGGATGAACGAGTGCACCCCCCTCCTGAGCCGTACCAGGCCATGTGCCAACATGGGGGGGTACCCCAAATTCCGGCCCCCTACCCTATGTGAATGAGTGAATGAGTATGGGGTATGATGTACACCTACCCATTCACCTGGGGAAAAAAAACGTACATAGAGAAAACGCAACACAGGTTTTTAAAATAATTTATCAGACAGCTCCAGGGGTCTTATTCCGTCTTTGGGGGTCTTCTCGCCGGACTCCTCCACTATCTTCTGCTCTTTTGCTAGATCTTTTACTAGAGGAGGAGCCCGGCTTTCTCCTTCATTGCCGCCGCCATCCGAGGGTCTTCTTCCGACTTTGCGGGTCTTGTCCTGCTTTTCGGGGGTCTTGTCTCGCTCTTCGGTTCTTCTTGCCGGGCCTCCGCTTTCTTCTTCCAGCTCTTTTACTAGCGTTGGCATGGTCTTGTCGCTGTAGCTGCTGCCTTCTGTTTCTTCTGCTTCTTCTTCCTTCTTCCGATGTTGACACGCCGCTCTCTCTGGCCGTAATGGCAGGGACATGTTGTACTTATATAGGGACAGGGTCGCCGGGTGATGTCACACGGTGACCCCACCCCTTATGATGTCACATTCCCGGAGGATGCTGGGACTGTGACATCATAAGGGACGGGGTCACCCTGTGACATCACCCAGTGACTCCGTCCCTTATCCCTATATAAGTCGCCACACAATGCGTCTCTGCCATTAAGGCTGTAGAGAGTTGTGTTAACATCGGAAGGAAGAAGAGAAGAAGAAGAAGGCGGCAACAAGACCGGGCCAGTGCTAGTTAAAGAGCTGGAAGAAGAAAGCAGAGACCCGGCAAGAAGAACCGAAAGTGGTACAAGGCTCCCGAAGAGCGGGACAACACCCCCGAAGTCGGAAGAAGACCCTCGGAAGGTGGCGGCGATGAAGGAGAAAGCCGGGCTCCTCCGCTAGTAAAAGAGCTAGCTAAAGAGCAGAAGATAGCGGAGGAGTCTGGCGAGAAGACCCCCGAAGACAGAAAAAGACCCCCGGAGCTGTCTAATAAAGTGTTTTAAAAACCTGTGTTGGGTGTTTTTTTTTATGTAAACATTTTTTCCCCAGGTGAATGGGTAGGGGTACATTGTACCCCATACTCATTCACATAGGGTAGAGGGCTGGAATCTGGGGGCCCCCTTATTAAAGGGGGCTCCCAAAATCTGATAAGCCCCCGGCCCGAAGATGCAACCAACGGCCAGGGTTGTCGGGAAGAGGCCCTTGTCCTCATCAACATGGGGACAAGGAGTTTTGGGGTGGGGGGCCCTGCAGCCTGCACCCCCCCATGTTGAGGGCACGCGGCCTGGTATGGCTCAGGGGGGGCGCTCGCTCGTCCCTACCCCCTTTCCTGACCGACCAAGCTGCATGCTCGGATAAGGGTCTGCTATGGACTTTGGGGGGACGCCCACACCTTTTTTTGGCCTAGGGCAGTGATGGCGAACCTTGGCACTCCAGATGTTTTGGAACTACATTTCCCATGATGCTCAGGCACTCTGCAGTGGAGTTGAGCATCATGGGAAATGTAGTTCCAAAACATCTGGAGTGCCAAGGTTCGCCATCACTGGCCTAGGGGTTCCCTTTTAAATCCATACCAGGTGACAGGGCTAGCGAGGTGTCAATCTCGCCGATGGAGGCGGTGGCATTCACTTCCTTCGCTAGTTCCGACTACCTGGAGCCACGTTCAAAATGAACAAACTTTTCTCCGTGTCTGTATGTGGGCAAGTCCGATCATTTCAAAAGTCAAAAGGATTGTCTGCTGGACCAAGTCCGCTGGAAAAATCCGGTCGTGTGTGGGCATGTGTGTGTGTGCAGATCTGCTCGTTCGGAAAGTCCAGCGGACCTCTGCTGCAAAGTCCGGCGAGTTGTCCGCCGGACTAAGTCCGCCGAATAGTCTGATCGTGTATACGCGGCATTAGTGCTCTGGATTGAGACAAGTACACACTATAGAAAGATATGCTTTGTTCATATTTCATGCCTGAAGTTTACAACCACTTTAAGCACATAGGTATTGGCCCTATAAAATATCTACACTAAATCTAAAGTCTGATAAGATTGAAAGACATTTTCAGGTACTTGTAGGCATTCACTGCATGCTGGATTCTGAAAACATCCTGCAAGTTGGCTACGGCCAAAATAAAAAAATAACATATATGATGCAGTCTGTCACTAACATTAACACAGCACCTTTTCATTTTTTCTGAATGCCCCATAACATAGTTTTAGTTGTATTACCTAATGATCCTGCCAGTAGATCTGTTTTTTTCCTTTTCCTTAGAGGGCTTAGACAAACCATTTTACACTGACAGGGGTCACATTTTAATCGGTGTTTAAAACCTTTATCCCAATAGTAGAAAACAAAATGTTACAATAACTTCTTAATAAGTATTAGCTGAGCTGCAGTTTAGCTTCAATGTGTTTTTTACTTGTGACAAGTCCATCAAACCTATTGACCCTTCTAACACTACCCGTTTCACAGGTTGACAATGCTGCTATCCAAGGTTGGCTATGCTATTTCTCCAAAGGCATAGTGGAGGAGTAGAGATGAGCCGAACACCCCCCCTGTTTGGTTTGCACCAGAACCGCCGAACAGAGTAAGGCTGCTTTCACACTGGGGCGGGAGCAGCGTTGGCGGTAAAGCGCCGCTATTTTTAGCGGCGCTTTACCGTCGTTTTAGCGGCGGTGTGCGGGCGCTAGCGAGGTGGTTTTAACCCCCGCTAGCGGCCGAAAAGGGGTTAAACCCGCCCGCAAAGCGCCGCTGCAGCGGCGCTTTGCCGGCGGTATTGCCGCGGTGTCCCATTGATTTCAATGGGTAGGAGCGGTGAATACACCGCTCCTTCACCGCTGCAAACCGTCCTGCCAGCGCATCGCTCCAGTGTGAAAGCCCTCCGGCTTTCACACTGGAGTTAAAGGGGCCGTTTTTTTTCAGGCGTTACACAGGCGCTATTTTTAGCGCTGTAACGCCTGAATACCGCCCCAGTGTGAAAGCAGCCTAAAAGTTCTGACCCGAATAGCAAACCCTATTAGGCCTTGTGTACACTGCTGTTGGTAAGCGGACACTCAGAGGCAGTTGGATGCTTTTTTCAGCTGCCCCAGAACTCATCCAATCCTATCTTATGTGTACATGTACACAGGTCTGTTTAATGTCATTTTTAGGCAGTTGACTTTAGAGGCTTTTCTTTTAAGGCAAAAAAAATGAAAAACATTTCCGGCGTTTCAGATGCCAAATGCCGCTAACCACTACTAAAAAATGGTATCGGCGTCTAGCCACGTTTCGTTTACAGGCATTTTTCATTTTTGCCTATTTAAAAAAAAAAAACGATTTTTCTTTTTCAAACGCTTATATACGCAAGCGACAAAAACGCAGCATGTAAATGTGGCAAAACGGATATTTTAAACGTGGGCTTTTGTCAAGGTAAATCGTTCAGGAGAGGTTGTAAAAACGTCCCATGTACATTAAGCCTTAAAGTCTATGGGACCCAAACTTTCAAAATCAAAAGTCTTCATTTTAAAGGTTTATATGCAAGTAATTGGCCATAAAAAGGGTATGGGGTATGGGTACTGCCCTGGGGGACATGTACCAACGCAAAAAAAAAAAAATAATAATAGTGCCTGGGGGATCCCTGTAAAGTGGCATATTTGTAGCATGTATAGAACATGCTGCAGTAAAACATTTTTAATAAATAAATAACAAATGAAATGTCATTTAAATTGGCAGCAATATAATACCATTGATGGTAATAGAATTATTTTTTTTTTTAAATGGCGTGGGGCCCCCCGCAATTGTTTTTTTTTATTTGACTTTGGCATGGGGTTCTCTTTAAAATCCATACCAGACCCGAAGGACTGGAAGCCTTCACCGGTTTGCAACA
This sequence comes from Lithobates pipiens, assembly GCF_037356315.1. NCBI lineage: Eukaryota > Metazoa > Chordata > Amphibia > Anura > Ranidae > Lithobates > Lithobates pipiens. The sequence goes on along the minus strand of NW_027507788.1, from coordinate 47,172,084 downwards.
TCACAAAGGAGGCAGTGCCACCTGGTGGCATCGCCAGGTAGCTCCGCCCCTTACCTATGTAAGAACTGTTGAACGGCCAGCCAGGTATATAGTGGTTTGCCTTAGTTGACAGCGGAGCAATTTTGTTCTTTTTTTGGGTCTGATGGTATGGCAGGTGCGTGATTGACAATGGATCTACATCGGGGATACTGATTTTTTTATTACTTTTGACAATTTTTTTGGTGAATGGGTAGAAGTACTATGTACCCCATACTCATTCACATGGGGAGGGGGGCGGGATCTGGAGAGCCAAAGGGCCTGATATGGACTGGGGGGGACCGGACACCTTCCTTTTTTTTTATTTTTTTTTTATTGCCAGCAATGTTTTATTTTTATTCAACTGTCAGCGGGCTGATGACTCATCATGTTAACCACTTCCGGACTGCCAACCGCAGTTTTACATGATGACTTTGAAGGAGGATATCATTGTTATGGCAGCAGCTAGCTTCCTCCCATAGCTCTTAAGGGGCAATTTTTCTTTTTACATTTTTTTTTTTTTTAAATTACATTTTTTTTTTTTATTGCATTTTAATGTAAATATGAGATCTGAGGTCTTTTTGACCCCACATCTCATATTTAAGTGGTCCTGTCATGCTTTTTTTCTATTAGGGATGTTTACATTCCTTGTAATAGGAATAAAAGTGACACAATAAAAAAAAAAAGTGTAAACATGTAAAAAAAAAAAGTCCTGACGAGCTGGCGTGCAGAAACAAACGCGTATGTGAGTAGCACCCGCATTTGAAAACGGCGTTCAAACCACGCATGTGAAGTATCGCCACGATTGTTGGAGCAAGAGCAATAGTTCTAGCATTAGACCTCCTCTGTACCTTAAACCATGCAACTTGTAGATTTTTTTTTTTAAACGTCGCCTATGGACATTTTTAAGGGTAAAAGTGTGTCGCTATTCCATGAGTGGGCGCAATTTTGAAACGTGACATGTTGGGTATCAATTTACTCTGCGTATCATTATCTTTCATAATATTAAAAAAAATGGGCTGTCTTATTTTTTAATTCAAAAAAGTGTCTTTTTTCCCCCAAAAAGTTTGCTTGTAAGACCTCTGCGCAAATAAGGTATGACAGAAAGTATTGCAATGACCGCCATTTTATTCTTTAGGGTGTTAAAATTTTTTTAGAATGTTTGGGGGTAATTTTCTATAAAAAAAACTGTTTTTAACTTGTAAACAACACATCTAAAAAAGAGGCTCAGTCTTTAGGTGGTTAAGGATGCCATTTACTGCATCCTGATTGGGCAAAGCTCATAGATAGTACCAAGTACCTCCCTATTAAGCAACAGCCAAAACTTTGCCTTACTAATTAATGCATTGCAATATGATCTTAGTGCAACCCTGATGATATAATAGTTCTTACAGAGCATCATTATATTCATTTGTGTGCAGCAGTAAGAACGTTAGCCTGTGAAAATGTTAAGTGTGAGCTCCTGTATCTGGAAAGAAGGGGGGTTGGGCATGGTGAATTCTTTTGTGCTGCTACATACAAACATACTAAATAACATTCTGTCTTTTTCATTTAAAATAGAAAAGCACATAAAAAGCTATACACGTTTTTTCTGTTTATAAATTACCTACTGGTGTGTAGGATGGATAAGTCTGGAAAGTTGATGTCACCTGAAAACATACAACAAAAATTAATTCTATAAGTAAACTAATGTTTTCATATCCAGTTGATATATATTGAAAGTGAAAAGGTATTTATGGCCCATAAAGGGTTAAGAACATAGGGCTATGTTTTTGTATGAAACAGCTAAAAGTCCAATTTAAATGCAATTAAAGTACAATGTGGAGTCCAAGGGAAACACTCTTAAAGCAGAGTTCCACTCAAAAATGGAACTTCCATTTTTCCGGTTCATCCCCCCATCCGATTTCCCATTTTTGGCACCTTTCAGGGGGAAGGGGGAGCATATACCTGTCTAATACATGCTCCCACTTCTGGGCATAGATACCCGAGCCACCCGCGGGTATCCACACCCTTCCAACATCTTCTCCATCCCCCCCGATGTCTTCTGGGAGACAAACAGGTCCCAGAAGACAGCAGGGACCAGTGCGATAGCGCAGTGCGATAGCGCATGCGCAGTATGGAACCAGCAAGGGAAGCCTCACTGGAGATGGTGACGGCAGCACCCGACAGCCAAGGGATAGATCGGCTTCAGGTGCTGACATCGCAAGCGACCTGGACAGGTAATTGTCCTTATTTTAAAAGTCAGCAGCTGCAGTATTTGTAGCTGCTGACTTTACAAAAAAAATCAGCAGTACCCCTGCTTTAAGGTCTGCTTTATGCTTTTGGCTGGTATCCACGAGCTAGAAGTGAACTCTAGAAAGAGAATGCAAGCAGAAAGAGGGAAGTACCATCTAAGCGCAGCAGACCAAAATTTTTATTAAGCTCTTAAATAGGCAACTCACATGTTAAAAACCTCAGTCCCAGGTTCCGCTGTGTACCAGACAGCAGCCACTGTGTCTGTGTGGATGCTGTAGCACAGTGGCGGCTGGTGCTCAAAATGTTTGGGGGGGGGGCGCAAACAGACTGAAAGATTCTGAATATAAACCCATCAATTGCAGCCTCACTGTGCCCATCAATTGCAGCCTCACTGTGCCCATCAATTGCAGCCTCACTGTGCCCATCAATTGCAGCCTCACTGTGCCATCAATTGTGGCGACTGTGCCCATCAGATGCAGAAATTGTGCCATCAATTGCCGCCACTGTGCCATCAAACGTAGCCACTGTGACCTTCAATTGCGGCCACTATGCCCATTAAATGCAGTCAGTGTGCCATATCAAATGTTCCCACTGTGCAATGTAAGTGAAGCATAAGATTGAGATATGCACATGAATTGTATTATATTTGTAAGGGGGAGGGGGGGGCAGAGTGAATAATATAACAGCCTGGCATTGGCAGCCATAATACTTACCTTACACAGGCAGCTCCGCTCGGGCCGCGTGTCCCACATAGTTGCAGACGTCACTTCCGGTTTCAATCTAGTCTCTGGAACAGGAAAGCCAGAAGTAACTTGAACAGCAAAGCATCCGCCCATAGTAATACTATGGGCAGATGCTGCTTGGCACAATGGATTAGGCCACAAGGTGGGTTAAAAGCCCACAAATTAAGTGCCTTGTCTGCAATCTCATGATTGCATAGACATGGCGCTTCCCATAGTGCACTGTGTCCGGCGCCTGAACACAGTGCACTTAAGGAGCTTTTTTTTCTATTTTTTTTAAAGGGCCACTTAAAAAAAAATATATATATATATTTTATTATTTTTGTGACTTGACTGCCTGGAGGGGGAGCGGTGCCCGTGCACACCCTATGGATGGGCCGCTACTACTGTAGCAGCCACAGATGACAAACCAGAGCCAGGAAGCTTAAGAGTATTGCAAACCAGTTTGGGGCGCACCACCAACACAGGGGAGGAAGTGATGTCAATCTCGGGGGAAACAGAGTGGCAAAATCTGGTGCAGCTCTGCATAGAAACCAATCGGCTTACAGATTATTATTTTCTTGTCAAAGCTTAATTGAATAAGCTGACATTAGAAGCTGATTAGCTACCATGCACAGCTGCACCAGATTTTGCACTTAACAGTTTGAGTAAATCAACCCCATTGTATGTAACAATGCTTTTTGGCCCCTAAATAGTTATATGTCTTCACAAGATGCATGTTATACGGTATGGCTTAGTTTGTTTTGTTTTGTATAGATAGATAGATAGATAGATAGATAGATAGATAGATAGATAGATAGATAGATAGATAGATAGATAGATAGATAGATAGATAGATAGATAGATAGATAGATAGATAGATAGATACAGATATATATGCGTATGAGTGTGGAAATGGCTTCACCATTAGCTAAACTATTATCATTGGAGGTTCTATATACACCTATTCAATATTTGTAGCTATAGGGTGACATATTCCTTGGATGAGTTTCCTATAATATATGTTGTACATGAATGCGTGGGTTTATATTTATTTAATATTGTTTTAAGATGTTTGTATCAATGAAATTTGTATTATTTTAATTTAGTAATTTGGGTGCCTAAAAGTCTGCCATATCTATTCATTCTAATCCCATTTTCCCCTTTTTTTGACTTTATACATATTTTGGATGTGGCACCAGTTTTACCATGGTCAAAAAATGTATTATTAATACTCTGAAATCTTACCTAAAACACTACCCATAACTCATTACCTAAACTGCATAACTAAGGACACTTTCATAAATATACCATTCTAAATTATCTGCTCAATGAATGAACACATTTTGCTAGTTTATTATATGAAACATTATAACTTTAAAGTGATACTAATCACACATTGTTTAATTTACATTATCCCTTCTATTTCTGTATGTGGATGATGACACTGTAATTATTTTAATAATAATAAAAAAAAATCTAAGTACCTTTTTCCCAATTGATATACAGCTGTCACATGACCCAGATCTTTCCCAGCCTGCCTGCAGGGAAACATAAGCAGGAGGAGCTTCTAGTCCTCTGCAGCTGGTCACATGTTCAAAATGAGAAAAAAATGTTTTTGGAATACAGAGTAAAAATAAATAATATCCAAATATCAATAAACTGTTTTGAATTGGCATACAATATATATTTGAATTCAGGTCTTTATTATGTTTTGGCAATATCATGGCGTGGCCAGATCTGCCAGTCACAGGCTGTATCTTAGGCCGCGTACACATGGGCGGATTGTCTGGCCAACTAAGTTCGTCAGACAATCCGACAGACAGTCCGTTCAAATTTTGAATGAACAGACTTGACCACACACGATGAACAGACAGTCCGCTGAAAACTTGCGCGATGACGTGTACAGCACGTACGACGGGACTAGAAAAACGACGTCCAATACACTGCAATGCAACCTTCGGCCGTGTAAATCCTTTCTGAGCATGCGCCATACTTAGTCCATCCAACTAGCCTACTCAAGAGCGGACTGTCCGCTGAAACCAAGTTTGGACGGACAAAATTACGGAAATTCCGAAAGACAAAGTCCGTCAGACTGTCCGCTGAAAAAGTCCGCTGAAGCCCACACACGAGCGGATTGTCCGCTGAAACACGGTTCAGCGGACTAAGTTGGGCAGACAATCCGCCCGTGTGTACGCAGCCTTAGAATAAAAGGGAGGGGAAGCCCCCATCAATTTACATGTAATATCCTGCCCCCAACGTGTTCAGCTGGTTAGTGGACATGGAGGAGGAGGAGGGAGGGAGTGAACTCTTATTTACCATTGTGTATACACCCATATATGTAACTCTACAGTCACATGGGCTGCTCAGATGTAATAGGGAGAACTCACTGAAAACTGAGCATGTGCAGAGCTGTCAACACTCCTCTCCAAAATCCCTAGCTGAATTGGGGACAGAAGGTGGCGATAGAGAGCAGCAGGATCAACCAGGTTTTTTACAGAAAACAAATCCCATATTAACAGTGAGTGAATATAAACAGCATATAACACAGAATGTATTGATAGTTGTCTATGATGTGACACTTTAAGGCTTCATGCACACATGACGCATATGCAAACGCTGCTGGACACATGTTGAAACCGGCGTTTAGAAACGCGCATTTTGCCGCGATTTTTACCGCGATTTAGCGGCGTTTTACCACGTTTTACCGCGTTTGTGTCTAGAAGGGTTTAGTTAAGCTAACATCATAGACCCTCCCCAGCTCAAAAAAACAGTATTATTAACTATTTCAGCAATTTTGTGAGACCAGAGTGAGTAGCAGCAGCTGTGAGAGCTGCAGTGTACTTGTATTTAGCGTGTCACTTGCCACGGCACCTGCCACAAGTTGTGGATTGTCCACTTGCCACGTCACTTGCCACGTCATCTGCCACAAGTTGTGGATTGTCCAACTGCCACATGACTTGCCACATCACCTACCACGTCACTTGCCACGTCACCTGCCACAAGTTTTGGATTGTCCACTTGCCACGTCACTTGCCACAAGTTGGGGATTGTCCACTTGCCACATCACCTGCCACGTCACCTGCCACAAGTTGTGGATTGTCCACTTGCCACGTCACTTGCCACATCACCTGCCACGTCACTTGCCACGAGATGTGGATTGTCCACTTTCCACGTCATCTGCCATGCCACCTGCCACAAGCTGTGGATTGTCCACTTGCCACGTCACCAGCCACATCACCTGCCACAAGTTGTGGATTGTCCACCTGCCACGTCACTTGCCACATCACCTGCCACGTCACTTGCCACATCACCTGCCACAAGTTGTGGATTGTCTACTTGCCACGTCACTTGCCACATCACCTGCCACGTCACCTGCCACAAGTTGTGGATTGTCCACTTGCCACGTCACCTGCCACGTCACCTGCCACAAGTTGTGGATTGTCCACTTGCCACGTCACTTGCCACGTCACCTGCCACAAGTTGGGGATTGTCCACATCACCTGCCACGTCACTTGCCACATCACCTGCCACAAGTTGTGGATTGTCCACTTGCCACGTGACTTGCCACATCACCTGCCACATCACTTGCCACGTCACCTGTCACAAGTTGTGGATTGTCCACTTGCCACATCACTTGCCACCTGCCATGTCACTTGCCACAAGCTGTGGGTTGTCCACTTGCCACGTCACTTGCCACGTCACCTGCCACATCACTTGCCACGTCACCTGCCACAAGTTTTGTATTGTCCACTTGCCACGTCACTTGCCACGTCACTTGCCACAAGATGTGGATTGTCCACTTGTCACATCACCTGCCACATCACCTGCCACATCACCTGCCACATCACTTGCCACATCACCTGCCACAAGTTGTGGATTGTCCACTTGCCACGTCCCTTGCCACATCCCCTGCCACGTCACCTGCCACAAGTGGATTGTCCACTTGCCACATCACTTGCCACATCACCTGCCACAAGCTGTGGATTGTCCACTTGCCACGTCACCAGCCACATCACCTGCCACAAGTTGTGGATTGTCCACTTGCCACATGACTTGCCACATCACCTGCCACGTCACTTGCCACATCACCTGCCACAAGTTGTGGATTGTCTACTTGCCACGTCACTTTCCACATCACCTGCCACGTCACTTGCCACAAGATGTGGATTGTCCACTTTCCACGTCACCTGCCATGCCACCTGCCACAAGTTGTGGATTGTCCACTTGCCACGTCACCAGCCACATCACCTGCCACAAGTTGGGGATTGTCCACTTGCCACATCACTTTCCACGTCACCTGCCACAAGTTGTGGATTGTCCACTTGCCACGTCCCTTGCCACATCCCCTGCCACGTCACCTGCCACAAGTGGATTGTCCACTTGCCACATCACTTGCCACATCACCTGCCACAAGTTGTGGATTGTCCACTTGCCACGTCACCTGACACAAGTTGTGGATTGTCCACTTGCCACGTCACTTGCCACGTCCCCTGCCACAAGTGGATTGTCCACTTGCCACGTCACTTGCCACGTCACCTGCCACAAGTTATGGATTGTCCACTTGCCACGTCACATGCCAGTCACCTGCCACAAGTTGTTGATTTTCCACTTGCCACGTCACCTGCCAGGTCACTTGCCGCGTCACCTGCCAGGTCACTTGCCACGTCACCTGCCACAAGTTGTGGATTGTCCACTTTCCACGTCACTTGCCACTTCACCTGCCACGTCACTTGCCACAAGTTGTGGATTGTCCGCTTGCCACATCACTTGCCACCTGCCATGTCACTTGCCACAAGTTGTGGATTGTCCACTTGCCACGTCACTTGCCACCTGCCATGTCACTTGCCACAAGTTGTGGATTGTCCACTTGCAATTGCAATTGTTTAAAATATTTTTCTAATGGTTTTTCATCATTTGCAATCATTTTTTGAGATTTCTAATGTAAAAAAAAAGGTCACCTTTAAAAACGCATATAAACGCAAACGCAGCTAAACGCGGTAGCGGCGGTTTGCCGCGTTTTGCCGCGTTTTGCGTCTGAAACGTGGAAATTTTTGCTTCTGAACGCATTTTTTTGCTTCTGGAAAAACTAGATTAAACGCAACTGCATAAAAACGGAAAAAAACGAGACTGTGTGCATGGACACATAGGATAACATTGAATGAGTTCAGGGGCAGTTGAAAAAACTGTCCAACTGCATCTGAACGCGCGTTTAACTGCGTCTCGTGTGCATGAGGCCTAAAGCTCATATTATGCCATAAATCATAATACCTGTTGGGTTGTAGTGTTAGTTCCACTGGCACTCCCTCTTTTTCTCTTCAGAAGTTCTTTGACTGGTTCCTTTACACGCACACCAAGATACGGCCTGGTCTGACTATTCTGATGTTGTTCTGAAGTCACAGCTAGAAAATGAATTATAGTTTTTTTTACAGAAGAAACAAAGTTTATACAATTAGGTGACACAAAGCTGAAAGCATGTCTGTGGTCAAAATGGTAAAACATATCCTTATTTACACATTGTATTTTAATTATTTTAAAGGGATTGTAATGTGAATTTAAAAAAAATAAAAATAACAAAGATGTTATACTTACCTCCACTGTGCAGCTCGTTTTGCACAGAGTGGCCCCGAACCTGCTCTTCTGGGATCCCTCGGCAGCTGTCTTTGGTTCCTCCCGCAGGTGCTTCTCACATTCATGCGAGCTCCCTCGCATGGTGAGAAGCATCTGCGGGCGCGCTCCTGTGATACAGCCGGCGGCTATAGCCGCTCGCTGTATCACACGGCCCCGCCCCCCGGCACTCCACGTCAGTAGATGTGATTGACAGCAGCGTGAGCCAATGGCTGTGCTGCTTTCCATCCATCCACTCCAGCCAATCAGCGGCCAGGCTGAACGGTGGAAAGGACGTCGGGGGACAAGCGCGGGACTTTCTAGGGGTTAGGTAAGTAAAACGGGGGGGCTGGGGGCGCAGACACTGTCAGATGTTTTTTCACCTTAATGCATAGAATGCATTAAGGTGAAAAAACATTTACCTTTACAACCCCTATAAGCCTACTCCTATTACGCTAAATGATATTAAAGTTAGAAAAAATTTAGTTTGTGAATGTCTCTACACACTTACTTCCTCAAATTCTGTGAGATGTATTCACTATGCCCTGTGACTAGGCACTGCTGTCACACATTTGACAGGTTCTGCCTTCTAAACTACAGAAGTGCTGCATTTCAGGAGGAGAAATCAGTACAGGAATCACAGGACTCAGGCAGCAAGGTACTATGGGATATGTAGTCCTTTAGAAATTGAAAGTAAACAGCAGAGGAGAAGCTGCAAAGCATGCAGGGAATTCAGGAAGTTGTGAAAAGTGATGGCCAGCAGACTGGCAGAACTCAAATGGAAGTAGATTCTTTGAGTAAGCTTATATTGGATTGTCAAATATATCTGTTTATATTGCTATTACAATGTTGATGTTCCCTCCACCACCCCTACATTTAGCCTCTGGGAGTGAATGGAAAACTTGCATAAGCTATAGGTTGCTGGAGTTGGAGTTTACACAGATCTACAGATTCCCAGTGTAACAGTACTAATTGGCCAAACACTGTCATGTAAAGTGATTGTAAATGCTCTTTAAAATAAAAATGACAAACAGGTTAAGGTTTCATTTACATTAGCGCGTTTCTAAAGTCACACAATCTCCAGTGTGGCTTTGGAGTGTGACTTTGATGCGATTTTTCGGTGCGACTTTGATCTGACTTTACACTCAATGGATCCAAGTCTCATCAAAAGTCACACCAAAATAGGTGAGTAAAACGGGAGGACTTGGGGGGGCCGGTCACTCCCAGAAGTCACTTCACCTTAATGCACCCCTTTAACCACTTGAGACCCGCGCTATAGCCGAATGACGGCTACAGCGCGGATCTCCTTTGCTGGGACTACGTCTATTGACGTAGTCCCGTGCACGAGCGGCCTGCGCGCCCCCTGAGGGGCGCGCGCGGCACGCTCTGTGATCGGCGAGTCTACGAGACTCGCCTGATAACCGATCCGTGCAAGGGGTCGATCCCGACCCCTTATCACGTGATCAACTGTCAGCCAATGACAGCTGATCATGTGATATAACGGAGCCGGTAATCGGCTATTATTCCTCCTCGCGCTGACAGCGCGAGGAGGAAAAAAAAAAGCCGATCACCGGCGGCCGTGATCAGGACATCAGTCCCAATCACGGCCAGCCCTGCCAGTGCCCACCTGCCCCCTGCTTTGCCACATTAATAAAAAATGTGTCCCCCCCCCTGTCAGTGCCACCCAGCAGTGCCACCCAGCAGTGCCCAGCAGTGCCACCTATCAGTGCCCATCAGTCCCATCTATCAGTGGTACCTATCAGTGCCCTTAGTGCCACCCATCCGTGCCACCCATCTGTGCCACCCATCCGTGCCATCTTATCTGTGCCCATCAAAAGAAAGCTCTATTTGTGGGGAAAAAAATGATAAAAATTTCATTTGGGTACAGTGTTGTATGCCCGTGCAATTGTCATTCAAAGTGCATCAGCGCTGAAAGCTGAAAATTGGTCTGGGACTGAGGGGGATTTAAGTGCCCAGTAAGCAAGTGGTTAAACTCACAACCTAACCCCGTATTAAGAGTAGAAAAAAACAAAATAATTTGGAATACCCCACGCTTGGACTACTAATATGTGAATAAGTATATAAGCTGCTCCCCTCAAAAGTGCAAAGGAACTTGACTTTGTGAGTTGTGGGTTGTGAAATGGTAAAGGGGGCGCTACAATAAAATGGTAACAAAGTGCTTAATACCGCCAGTATCTTATTATTCAATACATACTGCAATATACATTAGATACATATAAGTATTCAGCTCAAAAAAGTGAACATATAAAACAAATGAACAAATTGTCCATAGAAAATAGTGAAACTGAAATAGGTGTAAATCCTGTATCCCGTCACCGCTTCGGAAAAATGGAAAACCACAGCACCCAGTGAAATTATGTCAGAGGAGAAGAGCCATATGGTTTATATGAAAAACTATATCGCTCCTTCCCTAGTCAATCCAATCCCCATACAATTAGAACACACTGAGGGAACACACAATTTACCCCTTGATCCTAGTGTTAACCCCTTCCCTGCCGGTGACATTTACACAGTGATCAGTGCATTTTTATAGCACTGATCGCTGTATAAATGCCAATGGTCCCAAAAAGTGTCAAAAGTCTCTGATCTCTCCGTCACAATAGCACAGTACCATTACAAATCCCAGATCACCGCCATTACTAGTAAAAAAAAAATAATAATAAAAATGTCATAAATCTCTTTCCCATAGTTTACACAAACCAATCAATATATGCTTATTGGGATTTTTTTTACCAAAAATATAGGTTTTCCATAAATAAATACTGATCATTGTAGGCACTCCTGTCCGTGTTTAAATTATCTCAAACCTTTAACAGCGAAATCTGCATAGCTAGTTTAAAAGATAGCTTGTTCTTTAAAAAAAAAAAAAAAAGTCTTACTGGCCAAATCACTGGATGAATATAGAAGAAAAACAGCCAAGAAAGGGAAATAAATACAACCATCACATCTAAGTAATGGTAAGGTGCAATATAATATGTTTTATTTTGGGTTTTTACCAAGCGAGCACCACACTGCCCAGCCATCAACAAGAAGAGGAGGAAGAAGGTCAGAGACATTAAAGGTGAACCTTTTGGTATTTTTCACCTTAATGCATGCTATTGTTAACCCCTTCCCTGCCAGTGACATTTATATAGTAAGCAGTGCATTTTATCGCACTGATCGCTGTATAAATGCCAGTGGACCCCAAAAAGTGTCAAAAGTCTCCAATCTGTCCCCCGCAATGTCAAAGTACTGCTAAAAATCACAGATCACTGCCATTACTAGTAATAAATAAATAATAAAAATGCCATAAAAATGCCATAAATCCTTCCCATAGTTTGCAGACGCTATAACTTTTGCGCAAACCAATCAATATATGCTTATTGCAATTTTTTTTTTTTTTACCAAAAATATGTAGGTGTGTGTGTGTGTGTGTGTGTGTGTATACATACATACATACATACATACATACATACATACATACATACATACATACATACATTTATATATATATATTTATGTGTAGAAGAATATATATTGGCCTAAACTGATGAAGCTCCAGCCAGTGTCTCGGGTCCTGATTGCATAGATTGATAGCAGTGCAGCCATTGGCTTTCACTGCTGTCAATCAAATCCAATGACACAGGAGCTGGGGGGTGGGGCCGAGTCCTGCTGTCTGTGACAATAAATGCAGAAGCAGGACATGGGGACACGAGGAAGAGCGCTTCTCCGACGGGGCACTCGAGAAGAGGAGGAGCCAGGAGCGCCGCTCAGGGACCCCAGAAGAGGAGGATCAGGGCTACTCTGTGCTAAACCAACTGCTCAGAGGAGATGAGTATGACATATTTGCTTAAAGGATAACTAAACCTTCTTTTTTTTTTTTTTTTTTAACAAACTAGCCAGAAGACTGCAGAGAAATAGGTATGTATAAAGTTGTGGTGGGGCTTTAGGGATGGGGGGGCAAAGGGCGGAGGAGTGAAGTTGCACTCTTAACTAAAGGGTCGCAATGTGTCGCTATGTAATTTCAGTGAGATTTGTCATAATTGTTTTCATTTCTACGTGGTTCATTGCTCGGGCACAATAAATGTAGTCAGGCTACATATTTCATCTACAGGAATCCTGGTTTTCTCCAATTTATATTCTGTACTTTTGTATGTTTGCCTCTTGAATATAAGAGTGTGTCTGGAATGTTTCTGTAACCACAGTTACTTATGTAAACACACATATCAGCAGATATGTAAAAGAACAGGAAAGAAATTGGTATGTCTTTGAAGTTAGGTGTGGGAGAGGAACAAAGAATTTGTTCTACAGTAAAAGTAACATGAAAATGTGTGGTTAAAGAAAAAATAGTTTAGTAATAAAATCCACACCTACTTTAAAAGTGTCAGTAAATCATTGATGAAGCCGTTTTTAGTACCATGCCTATCTGTACCCTATGCATAGCAATTTTAGGAAAAAAAAACTCTGTTCAAGGTATGCAGTATACAAACTTTGATCTGGATTGCACATTAGTTGATACAAGGCCAGATACATGTATATCAAATTTTTTTTTTTTTATGTTGATTTTTATAGTTGTCTCAGTCCCCAATTGCAGATTTTCCCCAACCTCCTGTCTGATGAGTCTGTTGTCATCAGAAGAGGAAATGAGGGAAAATCTCTCCAAGATCTCATAGACACATAGCTAGTCAGGTTGAAAACAAAGACACAAATCCATTTAGTTCTACCAATAAAAAAACAAAAAAACAAATACAAAACCTCCATATACATAATCCGATACCAGCAGTTGATCCAGAGGAAGGCAAAAAAAACAAACAATAAAGCATGATCCAATTCTCTGCAGCAGGGGAATAAATGCTCATCCCCCCAGGAGGTAATCAGATATTCCCTGTATCAACTACCCCTGGTGTTATTACCTAAAAATGTTAGTATCTAATTATATTTTGTGCATTTAGGAATCCATCCAACTGGTTCTTGAGGGAGTCTACTCCACATTTTCACAGCTCCTACTGTGAAGAAGCCTTTCCATATGTGGAAGTCAAATCTCTTATTGCATAGGGGTAGAAAAAGTGTATTTTTTTTTTTACGACTCTGAACACAGCTTCTTTTCAGTGAATGGGGAGACTCAGGACCCCTTTCACACGTGCGGACAGTATGTTCGTATTTCATCCATCCGTTTTTGGGTGAAATACAGACATACATGCATCTCTATGGGATAGCGGGTGTCAGCAGATGAACATATCATCCGTCCCCCACTATGGTCCGATTCTGCAGACGGAAGAAAATCCTATTTTTCTATCCATCTGCAGAGCGGATCAGATGAACACGAACAGACGGTCTGTGTTCATCCGATCCCACCCATAGGGGAGAGCGGAGTTCTGACAGGGCGACTCAGCAGGGATCAACGGAGCGATCCACCGCTGAGCAAGCGGATGTTCACTGGGCAGATCATCAAGGATCTGTCCCGTGTGAAAGGACCCTTACTAAAACTGGTGCCCATGCAATCTGGTGCAGCTGTGCATAGTGACCAATCCGCTTCTAACTTCAGCTTGTTCATCTAGACTTTGAAAAAAATCCCGCCGTTCACATTGTCACGATTTGACAGATCAAGTCGGAGCCTATTGCCGGTAATGGGAGCGTTCCATCTGGCCTGACGCCAACTTTGCGGCGCCGCACTGATTTCCAAAAGTAGATCCTGCGCTACTTTTGGCGACTTTCGGGGCAATTTCAATAGACATCTGTGCATGATACCCGCACAGATGTTTTTCAAGTCTACACCAAAGTCGGACAGAAATGTGGCTTTGAAATCGTGCGAGTTCAGATGAAATTCAAAGCCGTGTTCAGTGTAAATAAGGGCTAAAACCCAGAAGCTGAATGGTTACTGTGCACAGCTGAACCAGATTCTGTGTTTACCAGTTTTAGTAAATCTCCCCCAATGTGTCTACTGTGAGGGAAAAAGTATTTGATTCCCTGCTGCTTTTGTACATTTGCCCACTGACAAAGACATGATCAGTCTATAATTTTAATAATAGGTTTATTTTAACAGTGGGAGACAGAATAACAAGTAAAAAGTTATAAATTGATTTCCATTTTATTGAGTGAAATACATATTTGATCCCTTATCAATCAGCAAGATTTCTGGCTCCGAGGTGTCTTCTATACAAGGAATGAGCTAAAATTAGGAGCACTCTCTTAAAGGGAGTTCTCCTAATCCCAGATTGTTCCCTTTACAAAAGTCCACACACACACACAATCAATCAATCAGGTTCCAATCTCTCCACCATGGCCATGGCCAAGTCCAAAGAGCTTCCCAAGGATGGCAGGGCCAAGATTGTAGACCTACACAAGGCTGGAATGGGCTATAAGACCATCACCAAGCAGCTTGTTGAGAGAGACACAAAATAAATGTCAATCTCCTTCTGTCTGGGGCTCCATGCAAGGTCTCACCTCCTGGAGTTTCAATGATCATGACCAAGGGCGGGGCCACACTGTGTTTCCGGGTGACC
Source organism: Lithobates pipiens (assembly GCF_037356315.1). Taxonomy (NCBI): domain Eukaryota; kingdom Metazoa; phylum Chordata; class Amphibia; order Anura; family Ranidae; genus Lithobates; species Lithobates pipiens. Next base: position 47,157,005 of record NW_027507788.1, on the reverse strand, counting down.
CCACCCCCCTCTGACGCACAAGGACTTCCCTATACCGCATACTAGCTCATTATGAAATACTTACCTTAGAACGAGCCCCCAACATCTCGCCCGATCCACACCGAGGGAGCTGACATGTTCCCTCGGGGTGTCTAACGGGTATCGTGGCTCCGGTGCTGTGAGTGGCCGGAGTCGCGATATCGTCACTCCCGCGCATGCGTGCAGGAGATTCCTTTCCGGCAAAGTCCGGCGTCTTCCGGGCTTACAGCCGAGAATCCCCTGTGCGCATGCGCCGCTGCAGTCAGCGGCTTGTTGCGAGGGGAATATCTCCTAAACCGTACAGGTTTAGGAGATATTTTTTTTACCTATAGGTAAGCCTTATTATAAGCTTACCTGTAGGTAAAGGTAAAAAAAAAAAAAAAAAAAAAAAAACCCTATACAACCGCTTTAAAGCATGCTTATGACATAGAAAATAAATGCAGTGTTTTTTAGATGGTTAAAACATTCCAACTAAAACTTACAGGAGCTTACTCTGAAAGGCTTTTTTTTATTAAACTTTTAAATATATTAAACACCCTGGACACACCTGTACTATTATATGCTCATATTCCAAGTAGAGAGATCTGATTTTCAAGTCATAAAAATACTGTACATAAAGACCAGCATGTTGAACAAACACATAAAACATTTTATATTTCCATATCTTTTCTGAACAAATGGGCTAAACTACCAAGGTCATTGACTATCAGGAGGGTCATTGAATTCAATTGAAGTCAAGCATTCCAATCAATGGATCAGGTGTTTCTGTCAATATAAAAGAAAAAAATCACAGTATTTTGGTTATCTGCACCAGAATTCATTCTTAAAGCGGGAGTAAACCCGCTGACGTTTTTTTGACCTGCAAGGGAAAAGTCATAATGAGTTAGTATGCACCGCATACTAGCTCATTATGAAATACTTACCTTAGAACGAGGCCCCGACATCTGGTCCAATCCATGCAGAGGGAGCTGACATGTTCCCTCGGCGTGTCTTCTGGATATCGTGGCTCCGGCGCTGTGAGTGGCCGGAGCTGCGATATTGTCACTCCCGCGCATGCGCGCGGGAGATTTCTTTCCCACGGGGTCTGACGTCCGCCGGACTTTCAGCCGAGAATCCCCTGTGTGCATGCACCGCTGCAGTCAGTGGCGCATTGCGAGGGTAATATCTCCTAAACCGTACAGGTTTAGGAGATATTTTTTTAACCTACAGGTAAGCCTTATTAGCTTACCTGTAGGTTAAACCTATAAAACAGACTATACAACCGCTTTAAATACATTTTAAATGCAAAAGGCACTCTATAGTTTGCATAATTTTCTTGGAGAACTGATCAGAGCGCTTATGAAATTCACAGATTTAAGTTGCAGGAAGCTGTCAACAGGGTTGGTTTACTAAAGGCAAATAAACTGTTTGAAAACACTTTGCAAGGGAATTTTCTCAAGAGTCTAGTGATTAAGATGAAGCTCCGCTGACTTCAGTCATGCTCAAGCAAAAATACTTTCTTTTTATTTTACCTAAACATGATTGAGTAATGAGTATTCTTTGCAAAGTGAAATTTCACCACATTCACTAGCTCTTTGGAAAATTCCCTTGCAAGGAGAACAGCCTATTTGCCTATAGTAAATCCCTTTGTATCTGTATTTATTTTTGAATTTTTTTTATTTTGTGATTTGTAACAAAATAATAGACTTTCCTGATGCCAACATGGCAGCATACATATGCTATAGCTCTGCCCCAATATCCACCTACGGGACCTGTTTAGTTCTATAAACGTCTGACTGAGAGCTGCCTCCCCATTCTCCTTTTTGTCCTCAAAGATCAACACCTACACCCTGTTACACTCAGGATAAGCTTTTACATGCTGACTATGTCGTAGTCTGTCTGGGTTCAGCCTCTCCCAGCATGCAGTCCCACATCTTAGGCTGCTAAATGCACCAACAAGGTGGGGAGCCCCTTCTGGTGGTCTTTTGGGGCTGAGGTGTTCTCTAATTAGAGACGATATCTCTCTTGTGGCATGCCTGCTGTGGGGTCTGGATCCAGTAGCTGGGACTGCATGATGTCTTCTCTCCTATGGAACTCTTTTCAGATCTGTCAATTTCTGTAAAACATTTTTCTTTTCTTTTACTGATTGCATACAATTGCCTGATTGCATACAAAATGAGGCTCTTAAGGTTCAGAAGTGTCCTTTTGTGTGGATAGGCTTTGGCGTCCCTCCAATTGTACTAGCCCTCTTTGGATTAGAACAGAGGCTGGGGAGGACTTTTGGATTTTCCGCAGACAAAACCTCAGACTTACAAGCCAAAAAAGAGGAAGTTCAATTGTCAGGCGTCACCCTTTGTGCTCCTTCTGTTAATTTTGTGTTATTAGAAGTTTAATGGGGGTTGATTCGCACTTTTAACCTCCCTGGCGGTATGATTCAGTCTGGAATTAGGTGCTGAATTATTTTGCATGGAAATCTGGCGTTTTATTTTGTAGTCCTGTAATTCTTAGGAATAATGCTCTTAAATTTGTTCAAACCAGAGTCTAGCAGACATCCCGGGTATGATAAAGTTTATAATATAATAAAGAATAATAAAAAAATATTCAATAATGTAATCAAATCCTAAAACACTGAAAAAGGGACACTTTTTGGTTGCTATGGACAATCTCCAAATTTCAGACAGAAAAAAACAGTATTTATAATATAAAAGTGCATGCAGGGCACTGCACAGACCACTAGGGACAAAGGGGGTGTGTATTTTTTAATACAGCACTGTAATCTGTAAGATTACAGTACTGTGTGTGTTTTGTGTACTTTTACTTTTTTGAATTTGCCGCCGTTCTCCGCTCCCGTGCGCCGTAACGTCGCAGGGAACGGAGCTCGGCGGCATTCGGCACTGTGAATCGAGCGCAGGACGGCTCGATCACACAGCGCGGCGGACATCGCTGGATCCAGGGGACAAGGTGAGTAACTCTCCCTGTGTCCTCCCCTGCATCGAGCGAAGCGATCCCGAGTCTGGCTCGGGGTTACCGCTCCTGTAATTAAAATCCCAACCCGAGCCAGACTCGGGATTACCGCTAGGGGGGTTAATTATGCACTTTTCAGTTTGTTTCTGAATGGCTTTTCGTCACCCAGACATGTTGCAGAATCAGAGGAGATAACGTGTTATTTATTATTGGCCTTGGAGTTATTGCTTTGACCCAAGTCCAGTCCAGGAACAGGAGGAGGACTTCTTGGACCAAAAATTGGTTGCTTTATTAATCGTGACCAATTATGTCATATGCCTTTGCTGCGGGAGCTCCAGGAGAATAATCCAGATGATTTTCAGAATTATCTCCACATTACGGACCCCTGCTTTCACCAACTCTTGGCATTGTTGACCGCCTATATTAAGTAGGAGACATGCACGAGGCTTTTATTTTATTTTTTGGTTGAATAATGATTTGATTTGTTTTTTTTTTTTTGTTTTTTTTTTAATGCATAGAATGCACTTTTTGGTTAAGCTCTATTAGCAGATGTCATGTCTAATTTTATTTGCTTTCTTTTTTTAATGCACAATAAAAAAAAAATGTGGAGAATAATACTTATGTGTTTTACTTCAAATGACAGTTTGGGAGTAGGAAGTTACATTTTAAAAAATATAATGTAAAATTGACAAGGGACACCAACATAGTTGTATCTTTGATCTTAAAAAATACAGGATAATGATGTTGTGGTAATTTGCCACGTCACAAATGTTAATTCTGCATTACGAACGCTAGTTTACAAGACTGACCGCTTCTGGCTCTTCCTTCCTTCTGAACATGTGTGTTTGTACTTTGGACTTTTGTCCGACAACAGAAAGAAAGTTTTATAAAGCCATCCAACATTTGTCTGCGGAAAATCTGACAACAATTGTTCGATGGAACGTACAAACTTTTTCCACCAACAGCCTGTCATCACACATTTCTGATTGTCTGTACGCGGCTTAAGTCTCTCTCTCAGGTGCTCTATTTAAAGGACACAAATGGTCAGGTAATGGATGCCTTTGCAATCCAGGCATCCAGAGAGGCAGCATCTCATTCTGAGGAACAATCAATGACGGGTAAGTCTTGCTATTCTAGTAATGGGGATGGAAGGGAGGGGGAGCAAAGGAAGAATGTATTACTAGGGGATGGGGGAGGGGTTTACACAGATTTATTTTATTTAACCACTTCAGCCATGGCTGCTCAATGACCAGGCCATTTTTATGATATGGCACTGCGTCGGTTTTACTGACAATTGCACAGTCCTTTTGGTTCTTCCGCCAGTATGAGCCCACATAACCAAGACCCCTGCAATACCAGGTAAAGACCAACTTTGGGTAAGAAGATGCGAGAAAAAAAAAAAAAGTATTATGCCCTGATGAGCATGGCTTCCTGTCTATTGCAGGCCTGGCCACTCACACTCCTGCTCTAGGAGGTCCAGAGGCCCTCTGGATCATCAGGATTTTTCCAGGGCAGAAAGTGACTCCTCCAGTCCTGGCAGACCCGGGTACAAAGGGTGAAAACATACGCTTAAGAGAAAGCACACCACTTCTCCTCCGAAGGCTCAGCACCCAAAAGGCAAATGTTGGTAATGTGGAGATGACCCTATGGCAGGAAAGCTACTTTGCAGCAACTGCTTCAGGCAGCTTGCCAGAGACCAGGAGTACGAGAGTCAGCAAGTGTCAATCTTGTCCACGTCCACAACTCCCTGGCAGAACATTTTGGTCCTCTCGGACAACCAAGGACAGAAGCGGATGAACAGTGTGGGCGCTGTACCAGGTATAAACCAAGCCATTCAACCCTCTCTAACTAGAGGGGTACCAGGCACTTCAGGGGAGACTCCAGCCCAGTGGATTAGACAGGCTGCTTCCCCAGACCAAGTATTATAGCCAACCTTCCAGGCAGAGGGGAAAAAAATATCACCTCCTCCTTGGCAGAGAATCCTGAAGGTTCAGGCTTTAATTCTGCGGTGATACCACCATTCATTAAGGCATTAAAAGCTGCACTGGAATGGGAGGATCCAGAACCTCCCCCAAAGAATGAGAAAACCTATTATCACACACCATACAATCTGATTTTAAATTTGTGTGGCAATCGCTGTATAACATGCATTAGGTGCCTTTATCCTTTCAGGGGACCCCAAATATGATGTGATTGTCATGTGGGAGAACGCGCCTTTAAAAACATTGTGCAAAGCTTGTCACCCCTAAATAGGAGCAGGGTCTTCTTTTTGCATGTCTAGGGCAGCCAAGTGAATGGGCCACCCCATGTGAGTTACAACACTGCGTGCAAATCGCTCTTTGAAAATCACATAGAGGGAATACTTGTTTCCTCTACGTGATAATATCAAATGCCTCTGAAAAGTGACGTAAGCACAGATCGCTTTTCAGTGCAATAGCTTGCTGCAAGTGTTATCAAGCCTTTGGGTTCCGTAAGAGGAACCTAAAGAAACAGGTAGCTACCTTTCCTCTTATGACAGAAATAAGAGGCCTGTTTTAGGAGGAATGGCAGAAGGAGAGAAAATCCTCCTCAACCAATAGGTTGCAGAAGTTGTATCCACTCACGGAGCAGGATTTAGTTCCTTTATCTAACCCACAAACGGTGGATGTGGCAGTCACCAGACTGGCCAAGAATGTGGCACTTCCAATGGAAGACTCTTCCTCCTTTCGTGGTATCCTTGATTAGTGATGGACGAACTTCCGACGGGACGTTTCGCGAACGCGAAACGCGAACGGGCACAAACGTTCGCGAAAACGACCGTTCGCCGCGGGCTCCATTGACTTCAATGGGAGGCGAATTTCGCAAACCTTTAGGTCGAATTTGCGGCCACGGGGTAATTATTAGGGGGTAGCACGCAGTCCCACCACCTGGACAATAGCATAATACATGTATGAGGTGAATTTGGGATCGATAACTACAAGCATTTTTTTTTTATTTGGGAAATTGTTCTGACAATTCAGGACTATGGAGCTAATGAAGGCAATGGAGGAGAGGGAAGGTCAGGGACCAGGGTAGGCAAACAAGAGGGTGCAGGAGATACAGAGCACTGACAGCAGCACCGTAATACAGAGCACTGACATCAGCACCGTGACATACAGCGCTGACAGCAGCTCCGTGACATACAGCGCTGACAGCAGCTCCGTGACATACAGCGCTGACAGCAGCTCCGTGACATACAGCGCTGACAGCAGCTCCGTGACATACAGCGCTGACAGCAGCTCCGTGACATACAGCGCTGACAGCAGCACCGTGACATACAGCGCTGACAGCAGCTCCGTGACATACAGCGCTGACAGCAGCTCCGTGACATACAGCGCTGACAGCAGCTCCGTGACATACAGCACTGACAGCAGCTCCGTGACATACAGCGCTGACAGCAGCTCCGTGACATACAGCGCTGACAGCAGCACCGTGACATACAGCGCTGACAGCAGCTCCGTGACATACAGCGCTGACAGCAGCTCCGTGACATACAGCGCTGACAGCAGCTCCGTGACATACAGCACTGACAGCAGCTCCGTGACATACAGCGCTGACAGCAGCTCCGTGACATACAGCGCTGACAGCAGCACCGTGACATACAGCGCTGACAGCAGCTCCGTGACATACAGCGCTGACAGCAGCTCCGTGACATACAGCGCTGACAGCAGCTCCGTGACATACAGCGCTGACAGCAGCTCCGTGACATACAGCGCTGACAGCAGCTCCGTGACATACAGCGCTGACAGCAGCTCCGTGACATACAGCGCTGACAGCAGCTCCGTGACATACAGCGCTGACAGCAGCTCCGTGACATACAGCGCTGACAGCAGCACCGTAAGCAGCCCCAGGAGGAAGTCAGCACAGCACAGGGATGGTGTGATCCCCTCATAATAAGAACCCCCAGGAGGAAGTCAGCACAGCACAGGGATGGTGGGAGCCCCTCATAATAAGAACCCCCAGGAGGAAGTCAGCACAGCACAGGGATGGTGGGAGCCCCTCATAATAAGAACACCCAGGAGGAAGTCAGCACAGCACAGGGATGGTGGGAACCCCTCATAATAAGCAGCCCCAGTAGAAATATGACACCGCTCAACCTCTTCAAAGAGGAGGGTAGGGGCATATAGTACGGTGTGCTTTTTTGGGTCAGGGAAGTGAGCCAAATGAATTAAGAAGGTCTGTGTGCTTGATTCCAAAAATTGTTTATAGACATATACATGGTCTACTGATCACATGTGTTGAATTCCTCCGAGATCCATGCCTCATTCATTTTTAGAAATGTGAGGTAGTTAACACTGTCGTGAGCTAGGCGAGTACGCTTATCGGTCACAATCCCCCCTGCTGCGCTGAACGTCCTTTCGGACAGGACACTGGATGAGGGGCAAGCCAACAGTTCGATTGCAAATTGGGCAAGCTCTGGCCAGAGGTCAAGCCTGCCCACCCAGTAGTCTAGGGGTTCATCACTCCTCAGAGCGTCCACATCGGCCGTTAACCCAATGTAGTCGGACACCTGACGGTCTAGGCGTTCCCTGATGCTGGATCCGGATGACACCTGTCGATGGGTCGGCTGAAAGAATGACCTCATATCCGAAGTCACCAACACATCTTCAAACCGGCCTCTTCTTGCAGGCGCTGTTGGATTGGTACCCGCAAATCCTTCTCTGGGAGTGGGAATTGCTCCTCTGCCAGCGCACGCAAAAGCAGAATGCAGCATTTCTCGAAGCAAGGCCTGGAAGTGCTGCATTCTGACAGCCCTCTGCGACGGCGGTAACATTTCCGCCATTTTGTGTTTGTACCGGGGATCTAAGTACGTTGCCACCCAGTACTGGTCCTTGACCCTCATGCTTTTTATACGGGGGTCCCTATTAAAACACTGGAGCATGAAGGCCCCCATTTGCACTCAAGCGGAAGGTATGTGGTGGTGGTGGTGTTGTTGGTGGTAGTGTCTTTGGGGGTGCACATAGCAGAGAGTGAAGAAGAGGGTGCAGATCGAGAGGATGAGGAGGGTGCAGAAGAATAAGGCTGAGTGAGCCACTCAACCAAGTCTGGTGCGTCCTTTAAAGTAATTGAACGCACCTTCTGCAACTTCCCACTTTGGCTCAAGGCTGTTGCTCCTGCCCTACCCCTACCACCCCTGCGGAAGGGCCTGCCTCTTCCTCTGCCTGTCATTTTTTAAATCACCCTGTGACAAAACTCTTAGTCCCTATACCGCTGAAGGACTGCTGCAGTATAGGGCAGCGGTCAGCAGTAGTGCACGTCAACCCTATGTATTGTGGACCGATAGCGGTCCTTACAGAACAGCAGACTGTACTGCACTCAGGCCTATGTACCGTAGCACCCTATACCAAGTTACCAGTCCTTATAAGAACTTTTGTGGACCAAGCAGGTTGTGTGTTAGTGATTAGCAGACTGTACGTCAGTCCCTATACCAATGAAGGACTGCTGCAGTATAGGGCAGCGGTCAGCAGTAGTGCACGTCAACCCTATGTATTGTGGACCGATAGCGGTCCTTACAGAACAGCAGACTGTACTGCACTCAGGCCTATGTACCGTAGCACCCTATACCAAGTTACCAGTCCTTATAAAAACTTTTGTGGACCAAGCAGGTTGTGTGTTAGTGATTAGCAGACTGTACGTCAGTCCCTATACCAATGAAGGACTGCTGCAGTATAGGGCAGCGGTCAGCAGTAGTGCACGTCAACCCTATGTATTGTGGACCGATAGCGGTCCTTACAGAACAGCAGACTGTACTGCACTCAGGCCTATGTACCGTAGCACCCTATACCAAGTTACCAGTCCTTATAAAAACTTTTGTGGACCAAGCAGGTTGTGTGTTAGTGATTAGCAGACTGTACGTCAGTCCCTATACCAATGAAGGACTGCTGCAGTATAGGGCAGCGGTCAGCAGTAGTGCACGTCAACCCTATGTATTGTGGACCGATAGCGGTCCTTACAGAACAGCAGACTGTACTGCACTCAGGCCTATGTACCGTAGCACCCTATACCAAGTTACCAGTCCTTATAAAAACTTTTGTGGACCAAGCAGGTTGTGTGTTAGTGATTAGCAGACTGTACGTCAGTCCCTATACCAATGAAGGACTGCTGCAGTATAGGGCAGCGGTCAGCAGTAGTGCACGGCAACCCTATGTATTGTGGACCGATAGCGGTCCTTACAGAACAGCAGACTGTAACGCACTCAGGCCTATGTACCGTAGCACCCTATACCAAGTTACCAGTCCTTATAAGAACTTTTGTGGACCAAGCAGGTTGTGTGTTAGTGATTAGCAGACTGTACGTCAGTCCCTATACCAATGAAGGACTGCTGCAGTATAGGGCAGCGGTCAGCAGTAGTGCACGGCAACCCTATGTATTGTGGACCGATAGCGGTCCTTACAGAACAGCAGACTGTAACGCACTCAGGCCTATGTACCGTAGCACCCTATACCAAGTTACCAGTCCTTATAAGAACTTTTGTGGACCAAGCAGGTTGTGTGTTAGTGATTAGCAGACTGTACGTCAGTCCCTATACCAATGAAGGACTGCTGCAGTATAGGGCAGCGGTCAGCAGTAGTGCACGGCAACCCTATGTATTGTGGACCGATAGCGGTCCTTACAGAACAGCAGACTGTAACGCACTCAGGCCTATGTACCGTAGCACCCTATACCAAGTTACCAGTCCTTATAAGAACTTTTGTGGACCAAGCAGGTTGTGTGTTAGTGTTTAGCAGACTGTGCGTCAGTCCCTATACCGCTGAAGGACTGCTGCAGTATAGGGCAGCGGTCAGCAGTAGTGCACGTCAACCCTATGTATTGTGGACCGATAGCGGTCCTTACAGAACAGCAGACTGTAACGCACTCAGGCCTATGTACCGTAGCACCCTATACCAAGTTACCAGTCCTTATAAGAACTTTTGTGGACCAAGCAGGTTGTGTATTAGTGTTTAGCAGACTGTGCGTCAGTCCCTATACCGCTGAAGGACTGCTGCAGTATAGGGCAGCGGTCAGCAGTAGTGCACGGCAACCCTATCTATTGTGGACCGATAGCGGTCCTTACAGAACAGCAGACTGTACCGCACCCAAGCCTATGTACCGTAGCACCCTAGACAGACCAAGTTACCAGTCCTTATAAGAACTTTTGTGGAACAAGTGAGTTGTGAATGATTAGCAGACTGCAGCAGAAGGGCAGCAGTCAAGTATAATATTCTTTCTATATTTGGAAGAAAGAATATTATACGTGTACAAGCCTATTACCGTACCACTGATACCAGTCCTGAAAAGAACCTTTGTGGAACTAATAGTAACAGCAAGTCTTTAAAATTATCCTCACTGCCTGACACACTGCTTCCTGCCTGTCCCTATACAAATTGGCAAAAAAGAGTAGGCTGGAACGATTAGCTGGAACAGCTCTTTTGTGGACCTGATAGTAACAGCTAATGATGATGATGATGATGATGATGAAGAAAGACTAATCTGGCTGAGCTGTCCCTAAAATAGCAGCATACAGCGCTCTGTCCCTTTATCTAAACTGACAAAAGAAACTCAGGCTGCTGACCTAACACCTATACCAGTCCTGAAAAGAACTTTTGTGTACCAAATAGCTAGCGTTTTCTCTGTCCCTACTCCACACAGGATCCTTTCCCTACAGTGACAGAAGAAAGAATGTAAAATGGCCACCGGATCGGGTGTATTTATAGGTTAGGGGGAATGTCCAAGTGTCCATGAGCTGTCATGTCTCAATTGGTTGTCCTGTAACACATGATAAACGTGTCACGAAAGGTTAAAGTTCTTGTATACATTAAACACGTAAGTCCGCCGGGGCGAACGACGGAAAAAGGCGTTCGAACCCGCGGACGGCGAAAGTCGGAAATTCGCCGCGAAACGACCGCCGGGCGAACCGTTCGGCCATCACTATCCTTGATAGACACATTGCCATGGACTTAAAGTCCTACCTCATGGCAGGTGGTTCCTGTAAGTCTGCTGTGGCTTTACCAACAGTAGCAAGTGCTATGAGAGTGTGGGCGCAGAACTTGGAGTATGCGATCCAAAACCAGCCGCCAAAAAGAAAAAATCATCAAGGCTCTTGAAGAGATAAAACTCTCAGTGGACTTTGTAGGTGAGGCAGCTATAAACCTCATTTGATGATCCTCCAGAGCCATGCTCAGCTCAGTCACAGCCAAAAGAGCATTGTGGCTAAAACCCTGGGCTGCCAACCCATCCTCAATGCAGAATTGCTGTAAACTACCTTTTGATGGGAAGGCATGGAAAATCAGGTCTTCTGCCCCAAGATTGAAGGCTCAGATGCTAGAGGGGGCAACCAACCAGAGGAGCACCAAACAGGCACCAGGATTTCAGAGCCTTTCGCCCATCCAGAAGGGGTTTGAGGGGCACACAGTCAACCTTTGTAAGGTTGCAGAGAGCTAAGGCCTCAGCAGCTCCCTCAGATACCCAGAACCCCTTTTAACACCAGGCCCGCCCAGGAGTCAGTTGGAGCTAGGCTGTTCAAAGTGGCCCAGTCCTGGCAAGACCACTGCCAAAATCAGCAGATTCAGTCCACAGTGGGGCAAGGCCATTATTGGCTGTTCAAACGACAGCCTCCAGAATGTCCTCAAGAGGCTGAATCAATTTATCCAGATACCAGGATCGGGAGACTGGAGGATTTCAGTGGACTTGCAGGATGCCTACCAGCATGTCCCGATCCTTCAGTCATACCAGCAGTTCCTCAGATATGTGTCGGACAGGCATTACCAGAGCCAGCTGGAGCCTACACAGAATATGGTCTACCTAGGGGCCCAATTCAATATTCAGGTGGCTACAGTTTCTTTGCCACTCCAGAAACTCCCCAAAATCAGGGAGAAGTTCCAACAGGCATTGGCTGCACCAGTGATCTCAGCATCCCAGTGCATTAGACTTCTTGGGGTGATGGCTTAATTTATCCCAAGGATTCCCTGGGCTCACTGGAAACTCAGTTTTCCAACAAGGCTTTCTGATGCAGTGGAAGAGAGCCCAGCCACTCAGGATCACCAGCCAGATGCACCAGAGCCTCCGGTGGTAAACAAAACAAGAAACGCTAAACAGCATTGTCCATTTGGGCTGCAGCCATGGATCATTGTTACCACAGATGTCAGCACAGCAAGATGGGGCGCCACCTGTGAACAACTCAAGATCCAGGACAGAGGGAAATTTGTGCCTAGTTTCCAAAATTCTGGAACTTCGAGTAGCATTCATGGCATTGGTCACCTTCCTGCCTCACGTACAGGGTCGCCACGTCCTACTCCGCAACTGGATCTTTTTGCCTCATAAACCATCTGCAAGGTGAGCCAGTTCCTCTCACGCTACCCTCATGCATTAGCGGAGGGGACGGATGCCTTGACCCATCATTGGGTTGTGCAACTGGCCTATACCTTCTCTACAATTTTTTTAATCCTGAAATTCCTGAGGAGATTGTTGACAGAGAATTTGACAGTCATCACAGTATTACCTTACTGACTATGATTCTCTCTGGCATTGAATCTCAGCGTGTGCCCACCGATCACTCTTCCAATGACTGCTCATCTCCTGAGATAACCTACATCTGCAACCATCATGACTGACCTTAGTGGCTGGAAATTGAAAGGCAGGGGTTACAAGAGTTAGAATGTTCTCCAGAGGTTATTAGAACTTTACAGAGTTCCAGAAAGGGGTCAACCAATGCCATATACTCCAGAATATGGAATAGGTGCACAAGCTTTGCAAGTGGACGTCAGTGTGACCCAAATGTATCTAAAATCCTGTCTTTTCTGCAATCCAGATTGGATTTAGGGCTCAGCGTAAGTTTGCTTAAGGTGCAAATTTCAGCCATCTCAGCTTTTAGCCAAAAGAAATGGGCAGCAAACCTGCTGGTGGAGCACTTTATGAGAGCAATACTTAGACTATGCCCTCCTAAGAGAAATAGGTTTCCTCAATGGGACTTGGTAGAAGTCCTCAATTTTCTAGTAACCCCTCCTTGTGCTCCAACGGCAGACTGTTCACTATGAGATATCGCCTTAAAAACGGCATTCCTAATAGCCATAACTTCAGAGGGAAGGGTGTCGGAGCTCCAAGCATTGGGGGGCAGCCAAACCTTATACCATGTTCTTCCCAGTCAGGGTTGTTCTGAGACCATTGGATCACTTTGTCATCAATATTTCACCTCTCCAGTGAATGAGTGCTTCAAGCCTTCCCAGCAGAATCAGATGCTAATTTGCGTGAGTTGGACATTCAAAAGTCCTCAAAGACTATTTCCAGGCTACTTCTGGAATCAGATGTTCAGGCAGGCTTTTTATCATACCACCCGAAAATTTAAGGGGAAAGAGGCTTCAGGCCAGGAACTATCTCAGCCTGGATAGTAAAAACTATTCACCGGGCATATAGAGCAGTCGGGAAGGACCCTCCGGAGGTGGTTAGAGCTCACTCAATCAGGGCAATGTATTCTTCTAGGGCAGGAGTGTCTCTGGAGATAGTCTGCAAAGCAGCTAGCTGATCATTACATCATACATTTTTAAAACATTACAGGATGGATCCAGCAGCTCTTACTACAGTAGAGTTTGGGAGTAAAACTATCCAAGCTCCTATGTCTATTGTCAAAGACTAAGTTTGCAGCATTAAACCCTCCCTGTCAAAAGCTCATTATGTACAGTATTATATGTATGCTGCCATGTTGGCATCAGGAAAATGGAAAATTGTATCAACTACTTACCGTAATTTTCCTTTCCTGATGCTAATACATGGCAGCATATGAACCTTCCCTCTGATCTTTTTGCTTTATATGGAGAATGGGGGAGGTAGCTATAGTTATAGAGCTGAACAGGTCCTGTGGGTGGATATAGGAGCAGAGCTATATCAAAAGTATGCTGCCATGTATTGGTGTCAGGAAAGGAAAATTACGGTAAGTATTTGATACAATTTTCCATTTTTATAACTTTAAACTGGAGGTCTGTTGCGCTCTACTGTGTTTTTTTAGATTTCTTTTTTGTTTGTTTTTTTAGCTGTCTAATATCTTTACAGGTTTATTAAGGCTAATATCAGCAGAGCATGTTTTATTTAAAAATAAATAGTACAATAAATATATAATTTATTGTAGAATAAAACAAGCAGTGTCGCTCCAAGCCTTATGGGTATGTTCCTCTGGTCTTAAATCTTCCAGGTGTTGGGCCCAGGGAGCACATCCCACTTGATATCCCACAGGTAACACAAAAAATGCCAGCAAAACATTAATTTTATAGTGGTACACTTGTAGAAATGTAGAAATTTTGGGACTATGGGGTCAATTCATCAAAGTAAAATATTCAATGTGAGATAAATACCCCACCTTTATTAAAATGGTGAGATAAATACAGCAAAAAATGAGATAAATCATTAAAGTCAATTCACTAAAAAACACACGCACTCGTTATTTATCACCTCAATTTTTTTTTTTTTTTTTATAATATACAAAATAACAGAGGAACTCTGCACTGGCCAGGAAATGAAAAGTATACAATGTATCTGTGTGAAAATGTTCTCCTCTGAGCTCAGGAATGAAAATACATTGTTACATTTCATCAGGAAGACTGTATTGTGAATGAATCACCCTAGAATGTTTTCATAATTTCACAATATTGTTGTGTGCCCTCTGGTGCAGCGTTAGCCTGCAAAAGAAAAAAATTGGAAAATCTGCAAAAATAACGCAACATTTTAATATTTAACACATTTGGTAAATAACGCATGTCTTTTTAGTGAATTGACTACTTATGAGATAAATACCACATGCGTTATTTTAACTCATCAATTCATGCGGCATTTATCTCTTAGTGAATCGACCCCAAGGTGCTTTTGAGCCCCCCCCCGCCCTAAAGCAACCCCCATGTTGAGGGCACCTGGTATGGTTCAGATGGGGGGGGACACTCGCTCGTCCCCTCCCTTTCCTGACCTGTCGGGCTGCATGCTCGGATAAGGGTTTGGTATGGATTTGGGGGGACCCCGTGCCATTTTTAATTTTTTTTTTTATTGGCATGGGGTTTCCCTTAAAATTCATACTAGACCCAAGGGACCTGGTATGCAATGGGGGGGACCACATGCTAGTTTTTTTTTTTAAGACAAAAAAAAAATATTTTCTTTACATTTAGTATGATATGATGAGTCTTCCATTGTTAAGGACATGGCGGTCAGCTTCCCGGCCCACTCCTTAGTGACAAGCTGCATGTGATAATGTCAGCAAAACCCTGGTGATAAATATTACATGTTTTTTTTACCCTCTGTTCCATTTGTGAATTGGACTTAAGAGCTAATCACATGTTTTTTTGGCGATTATTTACCAGCACATTTTTAATTTGATGGTAAATACCGCATACTCGTTGTTTTTTTTTTTTTTTTTTTTTACTTTTTTTTTTTTTGTGAATTTGACTTTTTTACCCCGTGCAATAAATGATGCAAATGAGTCACGTGACCGTGTTATCGCATTGCGATAAATGTTATTGAATTGACCCGATTTTTTTTTTTTTTATTATTTTTTTTGCCTGTTGTTTTCTAAAAAATACGTGCAGTTGTCTTTGTATAGATTTTTTGCTTCTAGACGCCACGTTCTTTAAACCTATTTTTCTGGCGTCTGCAATGTGTAATTTTGATAGCATTATACTTGTGAATGAGTCATACAATAATCAAAACTGTTTAGTGAAACATATCAATTACAATATATTTGTGGGCAAATACAAGATAGCCTTAAATTCTGTTAATGACAATCATAACTACTTCTTTTTCATGTTTTTTTTTTCTCCTACTGTACTTTGGTTGAACTTTCAGTTATTGAATAAATGTATGAGTGATTAAAACTGTAGGTTTTGTCACGCAACGTGTCTGTTCTATTCATTGATATGATTAAGTAGTATGCACCTTATTAGTTCTGCATTGAACAGTTTTTTGTAAAATCACAAAAGCTTACCTTTTGTGTTATATTATAACTGATGGGCAAGGTAACACATTTACTACTAATTGTGTATTGACCATAAAGCTGAATACACAGTTGGTAAGAAATGTGTTAACAATATTTTGAGCCAAGGCTGCATGTAGCCAGAACCATTCAGAACCATCTGGGTCTACAATGTCCTGATTGCTGCACTATACTATATACACTATGTCCTATATGGTAAATTCCTGACCCCTGCTCTCTATACACTCTCTATAGATTTCTGTCCACTGTCACACAACATGTCTGTTCTATTCATTAACCTCCCTGGCGGTATGATTAGTTCTGATTTTAGGTGCTGAAAGCGGTACAATTATTTTGCAAGGAAGTTTGGCGTTTTATATTGTAGGCCTGCAATTCTTAGGAATAACTCTCTTAAATCTGTTCAAACCAGAGTCTAGTAGACATCTCGGGTATGATACAGTTTATAATATAATAAATAATGATAATAAATAATAATAAAAATTATTCAATAATGTAATCAAATCCAAAAACACTGAAATTTGCTAATTTGTAGAATTGTCGCTGTCATTAGATTTAGTGTTTGATGACGAATTTCCCCACAAATCGCTATCGCTCAATTCTGCAAGTGATTATAATTTATTATCGCTGTTTTCTAGTTGGTCTAAAATCACTTTTGACATAAAGGGACACTTTCTGGTTGCTATGGACAATCTCCAAATTCTAGGCAGAAAAAAACAGTATTTATAATATAAAAGTGCATGCAGGGCACTGGACAGACCACTAGGGACAAAGGGGGTGTGTAATTTTTTTTATACAGTACTGTAACCTGTAAGATTACAGTACTGTGTGTGTTTTGTGTGTTTTTACTTTTTTGAATTTGACGCTGATCTCCGCTCCCGTGCGTCGTAACGTCGCAGGGAACGGAGCTCGGCAGCACTCGGGCACTGTGTGAATGGAGCGGAGGACAGCTCGATCACACAGCGCGGAGGACATCGCTGGATCCAGCGGACAAGGTAAGTAACTTCTCCCTGTGTCCTCCCTGTATCCAGCGATGCGATCCCGAGTCTGGCTCGGGGTTACCGCTTATGGTACTGAAATCCCAGCCCGAGCCAGACTCGGGATCACCGCCAGGGAAGTTAAAGAGGAAGTAAACCCTTATGGGTTTTACTTCCTCTTTTGCTCCATGCAAACCCTGCAAATTAAAAGCATAATGGGCTAGTATGCATTGCATACTAGCCCATGATGTGACACTTAACTGAAAATGAAGCCCGCGCTGTTCTCCATGCAGGCCCTGTCCATTTTCGCCCTCTTCCTTTCAGGGCCACGGACTGCGGCTCTGTGATTGGCTGGAGCTGCATGATGTCACTCCCATGCATGCACATGGGAGCCGTCAGTCACAGCACACGCTGGGGAAGAAACGGCATGGAGGTCAGTGATGACATTGGTGCACTACAAGTGAAATATCACCTAAACTGTGCATGTTTAGGAGATATTGCCACTACCTATAGGTAAGCCTTATTCTAGGCTTACTTAGCCCTTGTACACATGGTCGGACATTCTGACAACCAAATCCGTTGGATTTTGTCAGACGGATTTTGTCCGAAACTGTTGCATACACACGGTCGGACAAAGTTGTCGGAAAATCCGATTGTACATAACGTGATGACGTTATTTCATTACGACGGGACTACGTTCAGGCTAGTAGCCAATAGCTTTGGTCTAGGAATTTGATCTGAGCATGCGTGACACTTTGTCTGTCGGAGTAGGCTACACATGATCGGAGTATATCTGATCGGAGCATGTTGTCGGAAAATATTTCCAGCAAGTTAGAAAATTTGGTCCGACGAATATTCCGACGGAAACAGTCCGATGCATACCACACACAGTCGGACTATCCGACAAAACAGTCCGATAGGACACATTCCGACGGAATCTCCGACCGTGTGTACAAGGGCTAATAGGTAGAAGTCACACAAAAGCGTTTACAACCACTATACCACTATAGTTAACCAGGTTAAGTTTGCAGCTTAAGAGTTGTGCGTTGAATTGTTATTAAAAAATCACGAAAGCTTACATTAGAGTGGGCAAGTTGACACATCTCTTACTAATTATGTATTCAGCACATTTAGAGCCAAGGATGCATGTATATTATATTCCTGGCTCCTGCACTTTATACACTATGCTTTATATTACATATCCTTGACCATAGCATTTTTTTCAGCAGCTGCTGGATGCTATGCCATTTTTATATCTCTAACAACTGGTGGGCTCAGGCAAAGTATTAGATCTTTGACTATATTCTGTGTGCAAAAACATACCATATACAATGGATTCATTTTATCCTGAGGTTTAAGTGTGAGTAGAATTGTAATTGTGGAATAGTAATTAAAGCCTAAAGGGGAATGCCAGGTATCCGCTCAAACTTCTGGTCAGATCACTGCGGTTATCCACCAGAAGTTCTCCTACCACACCTGCCCACAACCTTCTGGGACATATCAAAGGTCCCAGAGGGCTGGGGATCATTTAAAAAGAGAAGTGCATCTTGTGCCACAAGGAATCACAACAGGCTTCCCACAGTAAACATGCTGGCGCCAGGGACCCAATGACAGGTGAAGAACCGGCCTGGGTGAGGAAGGCGTGCGACTGCTGGACAGTTTAGTGTCCTTTTGTTAAAAGTCAGCAGCTACAGAATTTGAAGATGCTGACATTTTTTCAAATATGGTGGAGAAATGCTTTAAGGAGCATTTTGTGAGTATAAGGACTAAAGCTAGCCATACATGAATCAAATTTCAGGTAATTGTTGCTGAGTCCATTAAAATTTGCTCTATGGGTGGCCCTGTCCATTAAAGTGCTTCCTCTTTTAAAAGAGAAGTATGGGGTTAAGTTTGTCTTTCTGAATCATACTTACCTAGGTGGATGCAGCATTGTGGTCCGATGATGCAACTATCTCTACTGAGAACCGAGTGAACAAACACCACCAATTGCTCGGTTCTCAGCGCTTTGTGAGCAGAGAGCTGGTTACTGTCAGTCAGCAGCTCTCTGCTCTTGCCCCTCCTCGCTCACTGGAGTGCTGGGCCTGTGGAGGGGGCAGGAACTGCAAGCTCAGGCTCTCAGGCGCTCGGTGAGAGGCTGAGCCAGGTGCCGATCCAGGCATGTGGGCGGATCCAGATTCCATTGTTGCGATCTTGCCCAAACTTGAACTGGCTTTGTGACATCAGTTGACAGTGGGCTTCAGGTGAAAAATGGTCTGTCTTCTGAAAACGGCTCATAAGAGTGGAGAACGAATAGCACTCTTGTGATTCACAGAAGAAGTACAGACAAACAAGATTTGGCTGTACGTCTCCTTTAATCGCGATCTGGCTACAGCCACCATTATCTTTCCCCAATACACCTTGAGTAACCTAACCACTAAACAGTACATATATTACATCAATGAAAAGTGTTAAGGTAATGTACCAAAGGAAAGTCAACTGTCTTTTTGGTGATGCTTGCTATCTACAGACATTGCTCTACATGGCAGCTCCTCCAATTTAGGCCTATTTGAAGTATAACATCATGCTAACTGATCCATTTTATAAAGGTGGACTGAGAAGATGAATGCATAGAACTCGCAATGACCATATTTAGATCCACCACCGAAAGAGCTGCAACAGACAACATCATTTAGCAGCTGCAGTTATGGTACAGTGAAGTTGCTATTGTGGTCGAGTTTAAAAATACATTCTATACACACTCAAAGAGAAGCAGCAACCTTTAAAATAGTCTTTAGTATTTTAATCTTTTTAAGGAATTATGGAATAAAATTGAACAGGAATAAGGAAGGAAAAATCGAACTAAAAATCAAATTATCGATACATACATTTATCCTGCTTTGAAAATGGCCTTGAAAGATAGCACATTCAGGCTTGGACTTTGTTGCCACTGTTTAAAGGGTTTGTTACCCCGACGTTTCATATTCCTCATATGAAAAAGTATCCTGTTCTCTTTGTATTGCTTCCTTTGTGTGAAATTCCCGGTTTCGCTACCCGTCCCTCTGCTTTCCTATTGAAAGCTGACCATACTATGCAGGAGAGCACACTGTGGTCAGTTCTCTAGCTATGTTGGGAACTCAGTGTGCTCTCTTCCAATGAGCAGACTTGTCTTGACACCACCACCCAGCACAACCTGTCACTGGGAAGCTCCATGTGCTGCTGATTCTTCTTCCCCATCCCCAGCTCTTATGCAGCTGAGAACAGAGGGAATGTGATCACTTATAAAAAAGGGAAAAAAGGTATTTATGATTTTTTTAAATATCTATTCAAAAATGTTTTGCCTATCGTTTCTATTTTAAACTGAATGGCCTGTTGTACAAGGTGATCGTTTACAATTACTTTAAGACCTCATTCACACAGGTGCTGAATAGACTGTCTTTTGAGAGTCTCTAGGATGCAGGTGCTGTGTGCGGGCAGCCCATTCAAGTCTATTGGAAACAGCCGCTACATGGACACAGCCATTTGTTCTAATGTGACAAGCATGCACGTGCAGACAATTGGCCCCAAATACACACTGTTTGTGTTCGGGACACTCACCAGCACGCCTATCACATTAGGAGTGGCTGTGTCTGTGCAGCCATTGTATCTAAATAGACTTGAATGGGCTGCAGTCAATACTAAAGGCAAATCCACTTTGCACTACAAGAATTTTTGCTTGTACATGATTGGACTCTAGAAATGAGCAGAGCTTCCCCTTATTTCGATCTTCCCCTCAGATCTACAGCGACTGCACTTCTAAGTGCACTTGTAGTGCAAAGTGGATTTGCCTCTAGTGAATCAACTCCCTGGAGTCTAGAAACACTGAAGAAAAAAATATCCCATTCATGGTATACAAGCATCGGTGTCCATGTGAATGAGATCAAAGGGGTAACAGACAAATGTCTACATTACTATTCAAGAAATGATTCAGTACACATTGTAGAGATTTAACAGTATAAGTAATCGGCTGACTGATTAGACAGGGAGTAACTGTAACTTGCTGTTTATCAAACTGGTTCAAAGTTAAAAGAGCATGACCAAAGCTTGTTTGATCATACTTGTCATGTGGGTCACAGAAGTGCATTTACTTGTGACTCCTGTGGCTCAGCCAAAAGTGAGCTAAAGCCTGCTGTGGGCTGAAGTCACAGAGCTACGCCAGACTCTGAGAGGACTCCGGCAGCTGGCTCAGCCTCTCAGTGCACCGCTGAGATCCTGTGCCAGCTGCTTCTGCCATCTCTACAGCCTGGCACTCTAGTGAGCATTGGAGGGGCAGAGTACAGTGATTCTAAAATACATGTTAATGTTTTAAATAATAAATGTATTATACTTACCTGCTCTGTGCAATGGTTTTGCACAGAGCAGCCCCAAGCTCACCTTTGGAGGTGCTCTTTTGGGCACTCCTGGTTCCCCCCCCCCCCCTTCTGAATGACATGCAGCTTGCTATTGGGGCATTCGTGTAGACTTGCTTCCATTAACACCCAGTGAGGCCCTGCCTCCCCTCTCTCCTCACTGATGTGATTGACAGTCGCAGAGGCCAATGACTACCGCTGCTGCTTCGATTTCCAGTGAGGAGAGAGCAAGCAGAGAGAGCTGCTGCTGTTGGGCACAACGCTGGATCGAGTTTGGGCTCAGGTAAGTATAAGCCCTTGTACACACGGTCGGAGAATCCGTCGGAATGTGTCCTATCGGACCGTGTCGTCGGATAATCCGACTGTGTGTGGTATGCATCAGACTGATTCTGTCAGAATATCCGTCGGACCCAATTTTCCAACATGTTGGAAATATTTCCCGACCAACTGGTTCGATCGGACATACTCCGATCATGTGTAGAGAATTTTGATCGGACCAAGGGCCACCCACGCATGCTCAGATCAAATTCCTACATAAAAGCTATTGGCTACTAGCCTGAACATAGTCCCATCGTAATGAAATTACGTCATCACGTTCTGAATGATCGGATTTTTCGACAACTTAGTCCGACCGTGTGTATGCAACAGTTTCGGACAAGATCCGCTATATATATATATAATTTTTTTTTTTTTTTTTTTTTCTGATAAACATGTAATGCACTATAGCTCTGTTTCACTAAAATCTCAGATTAGGCCTTCTGATAAGGAATGTTTTACTGCTGTGATGACTCATTGAGTTCTCTAAGTGACTGACTTCTATTACCATAGCTGGGAGTGATACAATGCTTCACGTGCAACAAAGAGACTAGAGCTCCCCCTGCTGACTGGATAGAAGACTAAATATTAATAATAGGCAAAATATTATATGTATTACTTTTTTTTTTTAGCCCTGACATTAACAAATAAATAAAAATATACAAAGCCTCTAAAAATGTCCTTTAAGTAAACACAAGTTAGAAAAATATTCAACGAAAAAAGTTTCAACAAAAATGTGCAAATTAATCCAGCACTGACGTTCTATCAGGTTGAGCAGATTTACAATTTGTTTAAAACATTTGTATTTCCTCTTAAATAGTTATGGTACTAGGACTAGATAGGAAAGGTATTATTTTTATAAAGTTAATTTTATAATATAAAATACAAAAAAAAAATGTATAAATTAATTATATTCCCACTGGACATTGCAATCTGCCAATTGAAAGAGTAGTGGATAAATATGTACTGTTCGCTTGAACAGTCCTTGAAATATTTCAATGCTTGCTCAGTCTTAAAGAATGTGAATATATAATAAAAATGGCCAATTCATAAGAAGCCAAGCAAACAAGCACAAAAAAGAGATAGAGATTTATGCATTCCATAGACATTTCCCTAAAAACATATTTTATTGTTCTAATGTACAAATAGTATATACTATCTATACAATGTCTTTTCCATTTATATTAATATTCATTACAGTATTTTTTATAGTGTTTTCTGATTATTTCAAATGCCTGATAAACAAACCGTCAACCTAACTCATAGCTCCCAACTGTCCCTGATTTCGAGGGACTGTCCCTGATTTGGAACAAAGTCCCTCTGTCTCTCTTTCCCCCTCATTTGTCCCTCATTTTGGTCTGATCTATATAGTTGTATAGAAAATGCACTTTTTTTTATCTTTCAAAAAGTGTTTCTTAACACTAAACCTTTTATCAAGTTTCTAAATTGCTGTATCTGTAAATTTCAAAGGCCAATATAAAGGAATATTAGTAGTAAAATAAAATAAAACTTGTGGGTTTAACATTTTTTGTATAATTCTCCTTTAAGTGAGCGTGACAGGGGGTGTGTCCTATGCTTACATACTTTTGCTAATAGGTGTCCCTCGTTCTCGTCTTGAAAAATTGGGCGGTATGACAAATGACTGTGCTAAACAACTCCATATTCTCATTTACCTTGTTGTTTCTAAAATAAAGATTTTCCAACCTATGCTTGTTCTAATACCGTACAATACTATAGAACTCAGGCTTTGCTCAACTATTCCAGTGAAAAAATCTGTTAATGAAATGGAGCAACCAGTAGATCGTAGTCAGGTGACTGGTAGATCACGGTCTGGGCTTGAAGACCCGCCATCCCAGAGCATCAAACAGAGTGCAATGCAGAGGGACTACTTAAAAAGTTGGAGCTGTAGTAAGGTGCAAGACCTGCATAAGCAGATGCCACTGTAGTGCTGGCTCCTGTCCCATGTGGAGTGATGTCAACTGCACTCCATCTCTTATCCCGGCTAGGCATCTCAAGAGTGGCATCAGCAGCAGGAAAGAAGAGATCTTCAGGTGAGTGTGAAGCAATACACTGGGCATAATAGAATAGGGCTGCTTTCACACTGATGGGCTGTGGTTTACCCACACCATGGGTGCAGCGCTGTGTACCTGCAGCTTTCCTGTGGGTTTGCTGCACTTAGCCATAGACCTCTATTATATCCTGCCAGTTTGGTGCACTTTCTGAAAGCACACCACACCTACAGGATATAATAGAAGTCCATGTAAAGCAAGGCTAACCTAGAAAAGCTGTAGATGCACAGCAGTGCAGGTTAGCCACATCACATCAGTGTGAATGCAGCCTTAAAGGGGGCTCAGAACAGTAAGGGTTCATTTACATTTGCAGTTTGGTTAAGACAGTGGCAAAGGGTGTACACCCAAGTGAATGAGGCCACTCTGCAAATGCCCTTATGCAGTACAGCAAAAGCAACAGGGGGCTTAATATCTGCTGTGGCATGTGTACACCTTTGGCTGCTGCCTCAGCAACTAAAGGAGGTAGGGATTGAGGGCTGCCCAACTGCAACTCAACCTAATTTACGCGTGAACGAGCACTTAGGGTGCTATTGCCAAGGGCTCAAGTGCAGGAGGCCATGCTGCTCCCCTGAAAAACAATCTGAGTGTATTCAACATATAGCCTCCTCACCACTTTAAACTCATGAATGACGTGCAATGCACGTGATTGTGGCACGGTAGTATAAAAATTGGAGGTTTAAATCAGATGTGAGTAGGCAAAACTGGGCAACACTGTGCCCGCTGATCCTTGACTTCTCCCATGTTGTTTAGGTAGATTTCCACCTCTTTAAGTTTGCCTACGCCTGGTCCACAGGAGCTATGAAATACTGAACATAGTACCAACCTGTTGTGGTTTTCATTACTCTCCAACCTGCATTGAATTTTGAAAGCTGTGTGGAATTACCTTTTAATCTCTTTAATTGAACTGGATGGGGTTGATTTACTAAATACAAAAAAGCTATTCATTTGGCAAGGGTATTTGCCCAGGAGCATAGTGAATGTGGTGAAATTTCACTTTGCAAACAATACGCAATCGGAAAAAAAAAACAGCATTTTTGTTTGCACATGATTGGGAGTAGAAAGTTAGCAGATATTTACTTTATTGGTTAAGTTCTGGGGAAATTCCTTTGGAAAGTGCAGCTTCACTTGCAAAGTAAACAATCTATTTCATTAGTAGATCAATTCCATTGTGTTTGGTGATATTTTACACTCCAAAATAATTTACACATATTTACTAGGTAAATTTGATATTTTTAAAACTTAAAAGAAATTAGCTACAATTTTGAAAACGGGCAAGTAACCAATCTTGCCGCTGCTGCTGCTCTCTGCCATTCCCTTCTTTGGCTTCCTTTACCCCACTGTATAAAATTCAAAATACTAACCACACCATATAAGGCCATCCACAGCATCATCCCAGCTTACATCACCAATGTCATCTGCAGATATCACCAAAATTGTCCTCTCCACTCCTCCCAATACCTCCTGCTCTTTAGCTCCCTTGTTACTTTGTCCCATGCTCCCCTGCAGGACTTCTCCGGAGCCTCTCCCATCCTCTGGAACTTCCTGTCCCAGTATGTCCGGTCAGTCCCTACCCTGTCCACCTGAAAACTCACTAATTCAAAGAAGCCTACCCCAGCTCCACCTGAGAACTGTACCAAAGTCACCTCCATCAAATCATTCCCTGCAGCTATTACCTTTTGTATCACTTCCCCCTCCCTTTTGATTGTAAGCTCCATGAGCAGGGCTCTCCTAATCCTTCTGTATTATACTGTATTGTAATTGTACTTTGTAAAGCGCTGTGTAAACTGTTGGAGCTGTTTAAATTCTGTATAATAATAATAATAATATTGAAGACACAGCGGGCTCCATTCAAAAAGAGATATTTTCTTCTTTAAAATCTTCTGTAAAATATCTCATAACGTTTTTCAAATAGTTTTTTGCATTCACTAAAAAATGCTACTAAAATATTGCTTGAGTTTTTTATGAAGTCATGCAGTATTTTAGTAGTGAAAACATGCGGTACTAAAATGCCTGGCGGTAGCCGGTGTATTTATTAACAGTAGTAAATGTCATGTTCTTAAGGAGCGTGAGGCCACTGGCATCCTTATCAACCATTAATTGTCATAGTTGCTAGGGAGCAGGAGCCATGTCCATAACAACCAATGAGTCATCAGCTGTCAGCAGGGAGTTCCCCCCTGACAGCTGAATGTAATAAAAAGAAATACCAGCATTAAAAGACCAAGGAACAAACTCCAGTTTGTTCCTTGTTATATCATTTAGATTTTTATTAAAAAAAACTTAAACAGGGTACTCTTATGTACCTGGTGCTTCCAGAGCGTGAGAGGTGTACTCACTTTTGTGAGATACTGTATATAGCAAAGTCTCTATGATAGGTTTGCACTGTATTTCTGAACTGGGCACTTGTGTTCCTTGGGAGCCAAGTGCAACAGTTTGCAAAGTTCTGAGAAAAGTGTATTTTTTTTATTTATAACAGCTACTTACTGTATTCAGCACCATCTATTTATGCAGCGCTTTACATATATATTAAACATTCACATCTGTCCCTGCCCTCAAGGAGTTTACAATCTAAGGTCCCTAGCTCGCATTTATACATACACATACTAGGGCCAATTTAGACATGAGCCAATTAACCCACCAGCATGTCCTTGAGAACATACACACTCCAGACAGGTAGTGCTGTGGTTGGAAAACTTGCAGTTGAGCTGTGTTTTTACAACCCCCCCCCCCCCCCCCCCACTCCAGCTTAAGCAGCAAAGGCAGAAGACAGGGATGTACACATGCTGCCACAAGAACTATACCCCCTGTCACATTTGGCAGGCATGATCGCCCACCTAAAAAAAACCATTCACAGTAGACAGTGCATGTAGTTGCCATGATGGACCATTTATGGGGTTAAAGAGGCAACGAGAGGGTGACATATTGCCTCCTCACTGCCTATAAAACACTGATGAAAAGCAATCCTACTAAGGATCACTTTTCAGAGGTGTGATAGTAACAGCCATATGTGTAAACTTAAGCCTCGTACACAAGATCAGATTTTCCGCGGACAATACTTCTGACTTTTGTCCGAAGGCGTGTGCCTGAATTTTGTCTTGCATACAAATGGCAAGCAATTGTTGGCCAACAAACATGAACATAGTGACGTACTACGTGGTTTTTAAGCTCTTTAGCGCCACCCTTTGGGCTTGTTCTGCTAATGTTGTGTAAGCAGAAGTTTGGTGAGTGTTCATTCACACTTTTCATTTCACGCTTTTCATTTAGCCCTTTTCAGTTTGCGCTTTTCATTTCCTGCTTTTCAGTTCGTTTTGGCCATTCATCAACCAGGCATTTTGCAGAAATGGAAGATGACGTGTTATTTATTATTTGCCTTGAAGTTATTGCTTTGACCCAAGTCCAGTCCAGGAACAGGACAGAGGAGGATTTATTGGACCAAAAATTGGTGGCCTTATTAATCGTAACCAATTTTGTCATATGCCTTTGCTGCGGGAGCTCCAGGAGAATAATTCCAATGATTTTCAGAATTATCTCCAGATGACGGTGTTAGAAAAGTTTTAAATGTTTATTGTGTGACTATTAGAAAAACAATATTCCTGAGACTGATTTTTAAAAAACTTACTTCTGAGCACATTATTGTATTAACTTGTTGTATTGTTTTGTCTTAACTAACTCTATAGTAAGTTGTAGAATGATTAGGTTTAACTAAATATGATAGCCTAAGAATGTACAGGAAACATGAATATCAAAATAAAGTACCAATGCGTACCATGACAACGTTATTTATGTTTCCTCAGCCAATAGAAGCATAGAGGTGGTATTCTTGTAGGGTATGAGGAGGAGGGAGACATTATTCTTTTGTGAGACTGTTTTCTGCAGCTTGTCCTGTAAGCTTGTCTCCCTTTTGTGGGCCACATCAGAAATAAATTGTCTGCTTCTCAATACATCTGGAGTTTTGACTGATCACAAGAGAAAATTCCTAACATTTTTAATCCTTCGCAGCCGGAAGCAACACGTTGGTTTTCAGATCAGAAGGCCCCGACAAAACTTCGGTGAGTATTGGACTTTGAAGCTCACTGAACCATTACGACCCCCCATTCAATGTTATTTGGTGAAAAAGGAGCGGGGACCTAGGGTCTGAATTCCACTGTCTGTTTCCGAACTTATTCTAAATTCTTCTAAATTATTCTTAATTCTTTTTAAGAGTCTTTTCTTCTCTTTCTCTTTGATTCTGGTTTAATGTGTTGTAATTGCCGACATTGATATTGATCGTATAATATCTAGGTGATCCAGTGCTCGTAGAGACACTTGGGGACGTTGTCTAAGGTAAAAAATTACGTTGCCCGCTGTCCGGACAGATAACAATGAGATTTGAGGTATACCGAACGTCAGAGGTTGATTACCTGACGCTGTTGGAGGTTGAATGCCCGACTATTTAAGCGCTGTTTAGTTAAGTGATCTAAAAAGATCGCAAGGCTAACTTTCTTCTGTGTGTGTTTACTTTATCTTTGCTCATGTTTAACCTTTTTTGATTCTCTTTATAGTGTAGGGAGTGCTGATATTTTTACTTTTGTATTTCCATTGTTACCCCACGGTACAACAGTCTTTGTTTGTTTACATGTTTTGTGCTGCGTATTCCTAATGTGCCTTTAGAAGGAGATAAGAAATCATTCTTCACGTTCTCATGATCTGTGTGTCTGTAAAAAAAAAAAAAAAAAGGAACGCACTGAACTCACTCTTCCCCCCTCCACCTTCCCTCATGTATGCAGTGCTGATTCCTGTCTTAAAGCATCTGTAAAAGTTAACCCTTGACTAGCTATGACAATGCAGAAGGGTTATATTGTAAATATTGAAACTTAGCATAAAAGAAAAAAAGGTACACTGATAACACCGGGTTGCTTTATTATTTTAGCATGCCATGGTGTTACAGGAAGCAAGTAGCATTGTTTATGGTTTGGGTAGATGGGACACGTGAAGATGGATTGCACTGTGGAGTGAATAGAATGTTGTAGAATTATTATCAGGTGGCTTGATGAATGTGAAAAAAAAAATAAAAAAAAGGCTGAGGGTGTTTTCATTACTATGATGATCAAGAAGCTGTTTCTCGGAAACAAGAAAATGCAGATTGCCTGACAGAGGTCAATTTGTGCATCTGTGAAAATATTAGGGCTTTTGGTGGGAAAGAAAGTCTGAATAATAATCTTAAAGTAAATATTTATATTGGATGAGTTATTTTTAGAATTCACAGACTTTCAACTGTGAAGTGTTAATGATACAATGCTGTTTATATTTGGGTACATTTATAAAGTCAAAAGGCTAAGTTCTGTATCAGAATACTTAATATTAATTAAAAAGAAAAAGTTCTATTTTGGGACCCTGTGGATAAGCTTAAATTGTTAGGACCCAAAGTTCAAAAAAGGTATGGGTTGGAAATGGCGGAGTATTGGCTTCAGCATGCTAGAATTAGAGTAGAAGGAAGGAGAACAAAGGAAAAATGCCAAGCCCAATTGTCCCTAGTGGACAAAGAGGATGATCTCATCTGCTATACCCAGAGACCACCTCCTTATTAGGGATGAGCTTCGTGTTCGAGTCGAACATACGTTCGACTCGAACATCGGCTGTTCGCCCGTTTGGCGAATTCCGAACGTTATGGGCCGTTCGCGCCAAATTCGTGTGGCGCTCACAGCCCACAATGCACTGGCACAGTGCATTGCTGGCTCATGATTGGCCAAGCATGCACTGTGACCCCGCATGCTTGGCCAATCACAGCGCCGGCAGTGAGGAGAGCCATGATTTGCCACAGGCAGGATGCCTGTGACCAATCATAGCTCAGGGGATGTAGTACATGCCCCACACTATATAAGGCCACCAGCGCGGCGGCCTTGTGTAGTGTGTTGGCGTCTGAAGCAGTTAGTGGGTGTTCTGTGTACCTTCAACACAGTATACACCGATTGTTATCGGCTGATTTTTCAATCTTGCTCTTCTGTAGTGGTTGGTGTCTGCGTGCCCTGACCGCAGTATACACCGCTATATTCACCTCACCTATATAGCTAGCAATATATCTATCTTTTATAATAGAGCTTGCAGTCAGTGTTAGGAGCTTGTGCGTGCTGTCTGCGTGCTCTGTACCCAGTACACACCGCTATATCCACCTACATGGCTCTTCTCTATTTGAGCCATCTGCCATCTGCAGGAGTTATTGGAAGTTGTGTGTGCCTCCAACACAGCATAGTATACATCTGTATTTACCCTTTATTGCTGGTATTCTATAATAAAGGCATCTGCAGGAGTTAGTGGGTGTTGTGTGCCTCCAGCACAATATACACTACCCAATTGCTGTTTTACCCAACTCCCTTCAGGCCATTACCATGTCTGGAAGGCCAGCAAGGAGAGGCAGACAGGCATGAGCCGATAAAAGAGGGCAAGCAGGCTATGTGTCTAGAGACAACAGTGCTGGTCGTGGACGCGGTGCATCGTCATCAGCACATGGCCATGGGACATGCTTGTCCTTCTTTTCGGCAGCTGGACATGTTGAGCCGCAACATACCAACGACTTGGTAGAGTGGATGACCAAGCCCTCTTCATCCTCCTCATCCTCTCTCACCCAGTCTCAGGGTACTAGCAAAGCAGCTGCCAACGCATCGTCTTCCCTCGTCTCAATGTCGTCATCAGTGACTCCTTTCCTAGACCCACCACGTCCTCCTGAGGAGTCTCCTGAACTCTTTGAGCACAGTGTTGGGTACATGCTCCAGGAGGATGCCCAGTGTTTTGTAGGCTCTGATGATGACACTCAGCTAGAGGAAGGCAGTAGCGTGAATACAGAGAGAGGGGATGCTCAAGAAGGACAGCAATCTGGCAGTCATGTTCCACAAGCTGCAGCATACTGCCAGGTGTGCTACAGCGATGAAGAGGGAGGGGATGATGAGGGCACTGACTCCACGTGGGTGCCTGGTAGGAGAGGAGGAGGAGGAGGAGGCACATGTCCAACAAGGCAGGATGCCCTCCGGGGGCCAGCTTAGGGGCAGCACACCGACTGAATCACACCGCAGAGCTCCGCCTGTGCAGGGCACTGCCTCTGCGCGTTATTCTAAAAGTTCTTTGGTGTGGGCCTTTTTTGAGACGAGGGCATCAGATCGCACCGCTGCTATTTGCAACATACCGTATGTCTCAAGCGTATCTCGCGTGGCCAAAACATCAGCCGCTTGGGCACCACATGCTTGACCAGACATATGTTGAACTGCCATGCAGCTCTTTGGCAAGCGTACCTCAAAGACCCACACCAAAGAACAAAGCAGACCTCTCCTTGCTCCTCATCAGCTGGCATCTCCAACCCCACTAGACCTTCAGTCCTCTCTGAAACCTGCTCTGAGAGGAATGAAGGTGTAGAATTAGGTGTGTCACAGCCAAGTGCTTCCGGGCACTCTGCTAGCAGTACACCCACGTCCGATTATAGCAGGCAAATGTCCCTGCCCCAGCTGCTGGACTGGCGAAAGAAGTTCACTCCCAGCCATCCACATGCCCAGCCGTTGAATGCTAGCTTGGCTAAATTGCTAGCACTTCAACTGCTGCCTTTTCAGTTGGTAGACTCGGCCCCCTTCCGTAAGTTTGTACAATGTGTGGTTCCTCAGTGGCAGGTCCCCAAACGCCACTTTTTCTCACAGAAGGCGATTCCGACTCTCTACCGGCATGTGGAAGGCAATGTCCTTGCCTCGCTGGACAGGGCGGTCAGCGGTAAGGTGCATATTACCGCTGACTCATGGTCCAGCAGGCATGGACAGGGACGTTACCTGTCTTTCACGGCCCATTGGGTCACTCTTCTGGCAGCTGGGAAGGATGCAGGACAAGGTGCAGTAGTGTTGGAGGTTGTTCCGCCACCACGCCTCCAAAATGCTACTATTGGTTGTGACACACCTCTCTCCTACACCCCCTCCACTTCTTCTTCCTCCATGGCCTCTTCCAGTGCTCTGTCCTCAGAACCAGCGGTGCTCCATAGGCGTTCCAGGGGCTACGCAAGTACGCAGGCAAAACGATGCCATGCCGTGCTTGCGCTGGTTTGTTTGGGGGACAGGAGCCACACTGGGGCGGATGTTTTGTCAGCTCTGCAGGGGCAGGCCGAGAGGTGGTTGACGCCACGCCAGCTTAAGCCAGGAATGGTGGTTTGCGACAATGGCACAAACCTCCTCTCCACCCTCCGACAGGGACAACTGACCCATGTGCCCTGTGTAGCTCACGTCCTTAACCTGGTGGTGCAGCGGTTCTTGGGCAGGTACCCCAGCTTACAGGATGTCCTAAAGCAGGCCAGAAAAGTCTGTGTGCATTTCCGCCGATCATTTAATGTCTGTGCTTGGCTGGCTGAGCTCCAAAAGGAGTTGAACCTGCCCAAGAACCGCCTTATACAGTGGTGTGAAAAAGTGTTTGCCCCCTTCCTCATTTCCTGTTCCTTTGCATGTTTGTCACACTTAAGTGTTTCGGAACATCAAACCAATTTAAACAATAGTCAAGGACAACACAAGTAAACACAAAATGCAATTTGTAAATGAAGGTGTTTATTATTAAAGGTGAAAAAAAATCCAAACCATCATGGCCCTGTGTGAAAAAGTGATTGCCCCCCTTGTTAAAACATACTATAACTGTGGTTGTCCACACCTGAGTTCAATTTCTCTAGCCACACCCAGGCCTGATTATTGCCACACCTGTTCACAATCAAGGCATCACTTAAATAGGAGCTGCTTGACACAGTAAGGTCCACCAGAATATCCTTAAAAGCTACACATCGTGCCGAGACCCAAAGAAATTCAGGAACAATTGAGAAAGAAAGTAATTGAGATCTATCAGTCTGGAAAGGGTTATAAAGCCATTTCCAAAGCTTTGGGAATCCAGCGAACCACAGTGAGAGCCATTATCCACAAATGGCGAAGACATGGAACAGTGGTGAACCTTCCCAGGAGTGGCCGGCCGCCCAAAATTACCCCAAGAGCGCAGCGACGACTCATCCAAGAGGTCACAAAAGACCCCACAACAACGTCCAAGGAACTGCAGGCCTCACTTGCCTCAGTTAAGGTCAGCGTTCATGCCTCCACCATCAGGAAAAGACTGGGCAAAAATGGCCTGCATGGCAGAGTTCCAAGGAGAAAACCACTGCTGAGCAAAAAGAACATCAAAGCTCGACTCAATTTCTCCACAACACATCTTGATGATCCCCAAGACTTTTGGGACAACATTCTGTGGACTGATGAGACAAAAGTGGAACTCTTTGGAAGGTGTGTGTCCAAGTATATCTGGCGTAGAAGGAACACTGCATTTCATAAAAAAAACATTATACCAACAGTAAAATATGGTGGTGGTAGTGTGATGGTCTGGGGCTGTTTTGCTGCTTCAGGACCTGGAAGACTTGCCGTGATAAAAGGAACTATGAATTCTGCTGTCTACCAAGAGATCCTGAAGGAGAATGTCCGACCATCTGTTCGTGTACTCAAGCTGAAACGAACTTGGGTTCTGCAGCAGGACAATGATCCTAAACACACCAGCAAGTCCACCACCGAATGGCTGAAGAAAAACAAAATGAAGACTTTGGAGTGGCCTAGCCAAAGTCCTGACCTGAATCCTATTGAGATGTTGTGGTATGACCTTAAAAAGGCCGTTCATGCTCGAAAACCCTCTAATGTAACTGAATTAGGACAATTCTGCAAAGATGAGTGGGCCAAAATTCCTCCAGGACGCTGTAAAAGCCTCATTGCACGTTATCGCAAACGCTTGGTTGCAGTTGTTGCTGCTAAGGGGGTGGCCCAACCAGTTATTAGGTTTAGGGGGCAATCACTTTTTCACACAGGGCCATGATGGTTTGGATTTTTTTTCACCTTTAATAATAAACACCTTCATTTACAAATTGCATTTTGTGTTTACTTGTGTTGTCCTTGACTATTGTTTAAATTGGTTTGATGTTCCGAAACACTTAAGTGTGACAAACATGCAAAGGAACAGGAAATGAGGAAGGGGGCAAACACTTTTTCACACCACTGTATGTGACATGCCCACCAGGTGGAACTCAACGTTGGCCATGCTGCAGTGGCTGCACACACAGCAGAGGGCCATCAATGAGTACCTGTGCGACTACGGCACCAGGACAGGGTCAGGGGAGCTTGGTTTTTTTCTCACCACGCCAGTGGGGCATGATCAGGGATGCATCCACTGTCCTGTCACCGTTTGAGGAGGCCACAAGGATGGTGAGCAGTGACAGTGCATGCATCAGTGACACTGTACCTCTTGTCCACCTCTTGGAGCATACGCTGCATGGAATAATGGACAGGGCACTTGAAGCAGAACAGAGGCAGGAAGAGGAGGACTTCCTTGCCTCTCAAGGCCCCCTTTATGCAGACAGTGTTCCTGCTGTGCCACCCATCACACAGGAAGAGGATGAGGAGGAGGAAGAGGAGGAGGACGATGATTGTGTCAGCATGGATGTGGAGGCTGGCACTCAGCATCAGCAGCAGCAGTCTTGTAGGGATGATTTACAGTCCCAAGAAACCCGTGGACTTGTAGGTGGCTGGGAGGAGGTAGCTGCGGATCATGTTGTCCTTAGTGACCCAGAGGACTCCGGACCGAATGCCTCAGCTAACCTATGCTGCATGGCCTCCCTGATCCTGCAAAGCCTGCGGAAGGATCCTCGTATTCTTCGGATCAAGGAGAGGGACCATTACTGGCTGGCCACTCTCCTTGATCCACGGTACAAGGGTAAGGTTGCCGACCTTATCTTGCCATCGCAGAGGGAGCAGAGGATGAGACATCTCCGGGAGGCCTTGCAGAAAGGTCTGTGCAACGCGTTCCCAGAGACTGGGAGGTTACAAACTCCTGGTCCTGGACAACGTGTTGCTGAGGCATCGGTCAGAAGGAGCAGTGGAGAAGGTGGCCGTCTGACTGATGCTTTCAGACAATTTTTTAGTCCGCAGCCCCAAGGTATGATCGGTTCCAGCAACCATCGCCACCGTCTGATTTACATGGTGCAGGAATACCTGTCAGACTTGGACACCTTTCCCACCGAAAATCCTCTGGCTTACTGGGTCTTGAGGATGGATCACTGGCCAGAGCTTGCACAGTATGCAATTGAGCTACTGGCCTGTCCTGCATCCAGCGTTCTTTCGGAACGCACCTTCAGTGCTGCTCGTGGCTTTGTTACCGATCACAGGGTGTGCCTGTCCACCGAATCAATTGATCGACTGACCTTCATCAAGATGAATCAGTCTTGGATAACCCACAGCTACCAAGCACCTGAAGCTGATGTAACCGAATAATTTTTTTTGAAATATCACATCCCTTCAAGACTGCCTATGCTGATGCTGAGTGACTGTCCTGTTATGTTGATTGTCTATCCTCTTCCTCCTCCGCTGATACGTTGGAAGAACATTTCTGGTTCTGGGTGATGCCATTAGCCCAATTTTTCTGCCCCTGTTCAACAGGGGCGTTTAATTACAATTTTTGATGCAATGCTTTGCAGCAGGGCTAATTCCTGCAATAAAACTAGAGTATATGGGAGAGGTTGCAGTGTCGTGGCACCAGCACCAGCACCAGTGCCTAAGGCCCAATTTTTCTGCCCCTGTTTAACAGGGGCATTTAATTACAATTTTTGATATAATATTTCACAGGAGGGCCCGTTCCTGTGCCCACCCAGAGTAACTGTGAGGACTTATAGTGTTGTGGCACCAGCATCACAACCACCAAAGGTCAATTTTTCTACCACTGTTCAACAATGGCATGTAATTACAATTCTTGATATAATCGTTCACAGCAGGGCGCTCCAGCGCCCACCAAGAGTCACTTTGAGGGCTTACAATGTTGTGGCAAAACCAACACCTTGTTCCGCCATTTCTACAGAGCATATAGGGCAGGCCTCTACTTTCAAACATCC
Organism: Lithobates pipiens; assembly: GCF_037356315.1. Classification (NCBI taxonomy): domain Eukaryota; kingdom Metazoa; phylum Chordata; class Amphibia; order Anura; family Ranidae; genus Lithobates; species Lithobates pipiens. The sequence goes on along the minus strand of NW_027507788.1, from coordinate 47,121,465 downwards.
AGCTTACAAACATCTCCTACTTGCAAACAGAAGGAGACAACAGCAAGTGAGATGAAAAAAGATGTACTACAAAACAAATTATACAGGGGTGATAACCCTTCCCTATGTTTTCCAAAAAGCTTAAAAATAGTTTTTTTGACTGGAGCTACACTTTAAAAATGTACCAGTTGAAAATTACAAACAGATTCAACTTAACACAACAAACCTACACAGTCCCTGTCTTGTTTGCACCGCCTGTATACTGCTGTTCTGAGTATATAGGGCCTGGGGGCCACACGCATTTCCTTTTTTTAATATGGGTATGGGGTTCCCCTTAATATGCGTACAAGACCCAAAGGGGCTGGTAATGGGCAGGGAGGGCTACCCATGCCATTTTTCTCAATGATTTTCAACCATATTGCAGAAACCAGATATAACATTAAAACCGAAAGCAGCTTTAAATGATGTTATTTCTGTTTAACTAGTTGCTGACCGCCGGCCGTCAAATGACGGCCAGGCGGCGCACCTATTGTGGCGGGAGGCCGTCATATGACGGCCTCCCGTTTAAACAGGGAATGCGCGCGATCGTGCGCGCGCATCCCTGTTTCTTCGGTGGCGGCGCGTCACGGAGACACCGCTCGCCACCGAAGGGGGTGAACAGCCATTCGTTATGGCTGTTTACCACGTGATCGGCCGTGATGAAGTCACGGCCGATCACAGATGGTCACACCCCCAACGTGCACGGCACATGCACGCGATCACGTCGGTGGCGGCGTGTTCCCCGGGAACACTGCTCGTCACCAACGCTGGTAAACAGCCATTGGCCGGCTGTTTACCCACGTGATCGGCTGTGATCCTTTCACAGCCGATCACAAAAATGTAAACAAACTGCGGTAACGGGATGTTACCGGGTTCTCCTCCTCACACACCGATCGTGTGTGAGGAGGAGATTGCGGTAACATCTCGTTACCGCATACAGTGTACACCAAACATACTGATTGCCCCCCCCCAATAAAGAGGACCTGTCACCACCCCTCATAGTACCTGTCAATCACAGTCCATCAGAGTACCTGTCACAGTCCATCAGAGTATTTGAGTACCTGTCACAGCACATCAGAGTACCCGAGTACCTGTCACAGCCCATCAGAGTACCTGTCAGCCCATCAGAGTACCCGAGTACCTGTCACAGTTCATCTGAGTACCCGAGTACCTGTCACAGTTCATCTGAGTACCCGAGTACCTGTCACAGCCCATCAGAGTACCCGAGTACCTGTCACGGCACATCAGAGTACCCGAGTACCTGTCACGGCACATCAGGGTACCCGAGTACCTGTCACGGCCCATCAGAGTACCCGAGTACCTGTCACGGCCCATCAGGGTACCCGAGTACCTGTCACAGCCCATCAGAGTACCCGAGTACCTGTCACGGCACATCAGAGTACCCGAGTACCTGTCGCGGCACATCAGAGTACCCGAGTACCTGTCGCGGCACATCAGGGTACCCGAGTACCTGTCACGGCACATCAGGGTACCCGAGTACCTGTCACGGCCCATCAGGGTACCCGAGTACCTGTCACGGCCCATCAGAGTACCCGAGTACCTGTCACAGTCCATTAGAGTACTGAGTACCTGTCACAGTCCATCAGGGTACCCGAGTACCTGTCACAGTCCATTAGAGTACTGAGTACCTGTCACAGTCCATTAGAGTACCGAGTACCTGTCACAGTCCATCAGGGTACCCGAGTACCTGTCACAGCCCATCTGTGTACCCGAGTACCTGTCACAGTTCATCTGTGTACCAGAGTACCTGTCACAGTCCATCTGAGTACCCGAGTACCTGTCACAGTCCATATGAGTACCTGTCACCGCCCTTCAGAGTACCCAAATACCAGTCACCAAACCATCAGAGTACCTGTCACCAGGCCATCAGAGTACCCGAGTATCTGTCACCAGGCCATCAGAGTACCCGAGTATCTGTCACCAGGCCATCAGAGTACCCGAGTATCTGTCACCAGGCCATCAGAGTACCCGAGTACCTGCCACCAGGCCATCAGAGTACCCGAGTACCTGCCACCAGGCCATCAGAGTACCCGAGTACCTGTCACCAGACCATCAGAGTACCCGAGTACCTGTCACCAGACCATCAGAGTACCTGAGTACCTGTCACCAGGCCATCAGAGTACCCGAGTACCTGTCACCAGGCCATCAGAGTACCCGAGTACCTATCTCCAGCCCATGTCTCATAGAATATACGTTGGGGTGTTTGCTTTCCAAAATGGGGTCATTTTGTGGGTAATTTCACTGTCCTGGTGGTCCAGGACCTTCAAAAGTGTGATGGGTAGGAATGAAATGAGATGTGCCATTTATGCTCCTAGAACGCCTGAACGCACTACTTCAATGTTCGGCCTCTCTATGTGGCCAGGCTGTGTAAAAGTCCTACACATGTGGTATCGCCATACTCGGGAGGAGTAGCAGAATGTATTTTGGGGTGTAATTTTTGCTATATACATGCTATGTGTTAGAAATATCTTATAAATTGACAATTTTGTGTAAAAAAAAAATGCGTTTTAATTTTTTTCCACATATTCCAAAAACTTCTGGAAAAAAATGAACCGTTCAAAAGACTCATTATGCCTCACAGATTATACGTTGGGGTGTTTGCTTTCCAAAATGGGGTAATTTTATGGGAAATTCCATTGTCCTGGTACTCCAGGGCCTTCAAAAGTGTAATAGGTGGTTGAGAAATGAGATGCGTAATTTTTGCTCGTAGAACGTCTGAAGGTACTACATCAATGTTAGTGCTCTGTATGTGGCCAGGCTGTGTAAAAGTCCTACACATGTGGTATCACCGTACTCGGGAAGAGTAGCAGAATGTATTTTGGGGTGTAATTTGTTGTATGCATATGCTGTGTGTGAGAAATAACCTGATAATATGACAATTTAGTAAAAAAAAATAAAAAAAAATAAAAAAATCTTCATTTTGCAAAGAATTGTGGGAAAAAATGACAACTTAAAAAAACTCACCATGCTACTTACTTAATACCTTGGGATGTCTACTTTGTAAAAAGGGGTTATTTGGGGGGTATTTGTACTTTCCTGACTTGTTAGTGTCTCAAGAAATGAGGTACACCTGATGTACTGAAGGCCTGATCAGAAGTGATCAATTTTCAGCGATTGGCACCATAGTTTGTAGACTCTATAACTTTCACAAAGACCAAATAATATATACTAATGTGGGTTATTTTTACCAAAGATATGTAGCAGTATAAATTTTGGCCAAAATTTATGAAGAAAAATTACTAATTAGCAAAAATTTATGACAGAAACGAAGAAAAAGTTTTTTTTTTTCACAAAATTTACGTTTTATTTTATTTATAGCACAAAAAATAAAAAACCCACTAGTGATTAAATACCACTAAAAGAAAGCTCTATTTGTGTGGAAAAAAGGATGCAAGTTTCATATGGATACAGTGTAGGATGACTGAGTAATTGTCATTCAAACTGTGAGAGCGCTGAAAGCTGAAAATTGGTCTGGTCAGGAAGGGGGTGTAACTGCACTGTACTGAGGTGGTTAATGTCATTTTGTGCAGGGACTGTTCTAAACACGGGAAACACGTGGCACTTCACAGGCATACTACAGACACCCCCCAGGCATGATATTTAAAGGAATATTTCACTTTTTTTTTTCACTTTAATCGTCATTAAAATCAGTGCTCCCGCCAAAACGGCCATTTTTAAAAACATTTTAGGCATTGACCCATGTCCCCTGGGGCAGGAGCCAGGTCCCTAAACCCTTTTTAGGACAGTATCTTACATATTAGCCGTTAAAATTAGCACTTTTAATTTCGAACGTTCGAGTCCCATAGACTTCAATGGGGTTCTAAAGTTCGTACCAATTTGGGGTCCATTCAAAAGTTCTGGTGCGAACCGAACCGGGGGTGTTCGGCTCATCCCTACTCCTTATAATGGTCCTCCTCCTCAGGTGCAAGCAACTGCCCATAGTAACACCTTCCCTGTGACATCCACCCCTGTCAAAGGAACCGCCTCTGAACAAAACCCCAACTCCACTTCCTCAATCTCTCCAGACAGTAGTTCAGTCCTGGAGATGAACAGATCGATCCTTGAAACATTAACTGACGCCATAACTCATGCACTAGGTGCCCCAGCAGGAGCCAAGAGACTAAGTAAACCTCCTATTAGGTATGGTGTGGAGGACGGTGAGGAATACCCCTTGATAGAGGTCCCAAACCCAAGGGGATGACAGAATGATGCACTGGGCCAGCCATATCCCTTGACTATGACTGTTTTTTGACCATGGACTGACGGTGATATACAAAAGGCTACAGAACACATAAAACATCCAAAATTAGGTCCAGCTGAATTAATTGAAAACATAGAGGGATTACGGAACAGTTATAAATTGAATGGGGTGGAAGTAGAGAGAGCCCTGAGGAGAGTATTAGGATCAGATTGGGCCTCAGTAAAGGGGGACTGGGACCCCTGCGCCCCAGCAAATGCACAGGGATGGGGGGATCCATTGCCTCCAGAAGGCCCAGACTTAGGGAACAGGTTGACTGCCTTACTGAACAGATGCCAGCTTAGATGGGTACAATGGACTGATTGGCAAAAAAAATAAAAAATATGACAGTACAAGAAGACAAGGAAAGTGTCAGTGATTACCTAAATAAATTACGAGGGATTTTTAGAGTGTTCTCCGGGCTCCCCGAAGCTGAGGGTGTGAATAGTGCATATCAACAACAGTTAAAGATTGCTTTTTTAAATAGATTGAAACAGGATCATAAGGATTACATTGTTAAAAACACGGTTACTTACCGAACTGCATCAGTTTTAGATGTTTTACAATATGCTAAGTATTCTGAGAAGTATTTGAAAACAAAGGCAAAAAAGAATGTGAAAGTAAAGGTTTTTGTGCAAGGTGATGAAGGAGAGGAGGATGCAGAAGAGTACACTGCTGAGGCAGAACCAGAGGGGTCTCATAGAGGGAGAGGCACAGGTGGTTTTAGAGGAAGGACTACTCTACAAAATTAGACAGTGCAACTAGAGCACTTCCACCCTGTGTACAAGCACTGGTAGCAGCAGTGGTGTAGTGGTTAGCACTCACCTAGCAGTAAAAAGGGTCGCTGCTTCGAATCCCAATCATGACACTACCTGCCTGGAGTTTGCATGTACTCCCTGTGCCTGCATGGGTTTCCTCCGGGTGCTCTGGTTTCCTCTCACACTCCGGGGACATGCAGGTGAGTTGATTTTCTTCTGTCCTGGGTTGGCCCTGGTATATGAATGGGGAGTATTAAACAATCCATAACATTAACTATGAAAGGTACCACATGCAGTGTCTGTTATCCTGTTACAACAAAGGGTATCACATTTGAGCCCAGCACGACACCTTTCCTGTATGACAATACTCTTGACACAACCTCACATAACAATACAGAGGTGTACTACATTAAAACCCATCCACACTACTACCACTTCCTACTGATGGTCATAAAACATGACTGCACTGTTGCCATCACTGAAAAGGTACTGCCACAAAGTGATCTTAAAAATATACCGTTATCTAACCCTGACATGACACTTTTTGTTGATGGTTCTAGTAAGAAAAATCCAGATGGCACAAATGCAGCTGGCTATGTAGTAGTGACACAGGATGAGATTTTGGAAGCTGGGCCACTACCAAAACATTATTCAGCACAAGTTGGAGAACTTGTAGCACTGACAAGAGCATGCATAATGTCAGAAGGAAAATTTGTAACCATATACACTGACAGTCAATATGCCTTTTCAACAGTACATGTTTTTGCACAACAATGGAAAAACAGGGGGATGGTCACCTCCAGCGGTAAACCAATTTCACACACTGCCTTCATTCTAGAGTTCCTAGATGCAATACAGTTACCAAAAAAAGCTTGCAATCTGCAAATGTCAAGCACACACAATATATACAGACCCCATCTCAAAGGGAAATAAAAGGGCAGATGAAGCTGCCAAAATAGCGGCACAAGAAACACATAAAATAATGACAGAACGAGAAATCCATAGAGATAGATCATACAGTCCTTACTGATATGCAGCAGTATTGACACATGGGAGTAACTCATGTGTCAAACAGGGGGATGACTGAGATGTTTAAAGTATGTACAGTCTATGGCTTCACTAACTACTAAAAAAAAACTTTTTTTGTTGTCAATGTCTTATATGTGCAAGACACAATGCTCAGGGAGGTATAAGACCACAGAAAGGGAAGTTCCCTACACCGCAATATCCATTCCAACACATTTGCATGGATTTTATTGAATTAGACAAATGTGAAAGGAAGAAATATTGTTTGGTAACCAGGCACCCTGACCAAATGGGTGGAGATATTCCCGACAGAAAGTGCAGATGCTCAGACAATTATAATGGACCTCATTTTGTAATTAAAAATATACAACATTTGACAGAAGTGATGAGAATTAAAGGGAAATACCATTGTGCCTATCATCCCCAATCAGCTGGATTGGTAGAAAGACATAATGGCATTCTAAAAAGCAAACTGAGAAAAGCTATGGAAGAAATAGGTAAAAATAATAGAATGTATTGCCTACTAGTAGCTGTGACCAGTATGTATATCACACCCCCAAAAGAAGCTTTAAGCCCATTTGGAATGATAAGGCCACATAAGATACCCTTACAATCAAATGAAACACCTACTGAGCAGTCTGAGCACACACCAGCAGAATACATGTCTAGGTTGTTAATACAAAGATGTACTAATGATTTTGGTTCTGGTCTAGAAGGTCCAATTTAAGAAGATGAAAAGGTGCATGTGGGAGATTGGGTCTCTATAAAAAGTAATAAGAAAAAAGCAGTGGTACTCCCCAAGGTGGGATGGTCTTTTCAAAGTCCTCTTAACTACCCCTACTGCGATAAGGATTGCAGAGAGGTCTACCTGGATTCACCAGTCCCATTACAAAAAGGTATTACAGGCAGAATAGGGCCAGATGGCTACAAGAGGTTCAGAAAATCCGGCTACAAAGGGAGGTCTCACACAAGGTGGGACTTGTCTCAAACCGGTGAAGTCTCCCTCCTCTTCCAATTCCCCTATCCTATCCGCTGGAACTCTGTAGCTGGTTAGGATGAAAGGGACAGTAATTATCCTTGGGTTACTGGTGACTTTAGGAGAGGCATCCATAAGAGGGGTTATACGTTATGGAAGAACAGAGGAACCTTTGGATTAGGAAAGAACAGGAAAAGCATTGAATCTAAAACTTTATAGAGGGAACAACTAGCACTATACTGGCAGACTTCTGTCAGATTGCAGATTGTGGGGATACTACTGGGGCTAGAGGACTTCTATGGGCAGATAAATATATCTGCTGGCTCTGGAATAGGGCAGGATGTCAAGCATGGGATCAGGCCCTGTGGACTACAGCGCATCAAGATTGGGGGTATAATCAACCAGGGGCTAATAAGAGTGGAATAAAGGAGAGACTCATAACCACAAAAGCGGCCAACTCCCCCTGCACAAATAGTAAGAACTGTAACCAACTATTAATAACATTAAAGGAGCCGAGGAATGAAGATCAGCGGTTGTATTCCATGGGAGCATGGGTGTCAGGAACTGACCCCTCAGGAAAATTTTTCCTTGAGGTATTATCACCTAATAAAACTAGACAACAGGAAAAGGTAGACTCGGAAGGGAAAGAAGAAGGCCATACTAAAATAGAAGTTCTGAGTAAAACTATAAGATTCACTAACCTAACAATAGAAGATGTCATAGCTTTGGAGACGGGCTACCAAGAAAAAAATGAGTGGTTAGAATGGTTGAGGTTAAAACAAAAAAAAAAAAGGAAAACTATTTAGTTTGTGCCGGAGCCAGACCACATTTAGCAACAGTTCCTTTTCCTCTAGATCACAATACAGATCCAGAAGGTTTAAAATGTATGTTGCAATTGTATAATAAGAGCTATAAACCTGAAACAAATTCTACTTGTCACACATTGAGTTTGTTGTTTCCCCCAGTACAGGGACCCCAGATACCTCCAGTGGTTACCGCTTATCTGGGCAACTTTACTTGTTTTGCACTCCCAGGGAACCGTAGCGCGGTGGATCTTGGGTCACTACCTGATGACTACTGTGTGGAGAGGATTAACACGGACAACGGTGACTGGGTTGAACATGACATTCAGAGAGCTGATGTCTGGTGGATGTGTGGGGATAAGAAACTGCGAGTTGGACTACCGGCCAATGCCCGAGGGGATTGCGCTATGGTCCAGCTGGCTATGCCCCTAAGAATCCTGTCAGAATATCCATGGACTAAGTCACCGACAATATCGTAGGGACACCTCTCCCATGGGGTCATTTGACTCTCAGATCTACATAGATGGGATTGGGGTTCTTCGCGGGGTGCCAGATGAGTTTAAAGCCAGGAATCAAGTGACAGCCGGGTTTGAGTCTCTTCTATGGTGGGTGGCTATAAATAAAAATGTTGACTGGATTAATTATATATATTATAACCAACAATGATTTGTAAACTATACTAGGGATGCTGTGAAGGGCCTAGCAGAATAGTTGGCCCCCACATCTCTAATGGCCTGGCAGAACCGAATGGCTTTAGATATGGTCCTAGCTGAAAGAGGAGGGTATGCAAAATGTTTGGTAGCATGTGTTGTACCTTTTTATCCCTAACAATACAGCTCCTGGAGGCACAGTGACCAGAGCCTTGGAAGGACTGACAAAATCCGTCAACAATTGTCCGATGGAGCATACAAACGGTCGGATGATAGCCTGTCATCACACAATTCCTGTCGGAAAATCTGATCGTGTGTACGCGGGTTTCCTTCTGTCACAGTGATACTTTAGAGCAGCTGAGGGAGGAATCTATAACTCAAGCTGTAACCTTGTAATACATTTGTTGCACAGTCTGTCTCCTGTTTAGAATCGTGGATGGGTGCTGAAACCCAATGCTTCCTTAACCTTCCTAGCGGTAATCCCGAGTCTGGCTCGGATTGGGATTTCAGCACCACGAGCGGTAACCCCGAGCCAGACTCGGGATCGCATCACTGGATACAGGGGAGGACACCAGGAGAGTTACTTACCTTGTTCCCTGGATCCAGCGATGTCCTCAGCGCTGTGTGAGCGAGCTGTCCTCCGCTCGATTCACAGTGCCGAATGCCGCCGAGCTCCGTTCCCTGCGACGTTACGGCGCACGGGAGCGAAGATCAGCGCCAAATTCAAAAAAGTAAAAACACACAAAACACACACATTACTGTAATCTTACAGATTACAGTACTGTATAAAAAAATTACACACCCCCTTTGTCCCTAGTGGTCTGTGCAGTGCCCTGCATGCACTTTTATATTATAAATACAGTTTTTTCTGCCTGAAATTTGGAGATTGTCCATAGCAACCAAAACGTGTCCCTTTTTCAGTGTTTTTGGATTTGATTACATTAGTGAATAATTTTTATTATTCTTTATTATATTATAAACTTTATCATACCCGGGATGTCTGCTAGACTCTGGTTTGAACAGATTTAAGACAGTTATTCCTAAGAATTACAGGACTACAATATAAAACGCCAAATTTCCATGCAAAATAATTGTACCGCTTTCAGCACCTAAAACCAGAATGAATCATACCACCAGGGAGGTTGACAACCATGAGCACTCTTCATCGCCAATTGAATTATATAGTTAGTCTGGTTGAAACAAAAAATAAATAAAAATCCATCTAGTTCAACCAATAAAAGGGAAAAAAAAATTGTATTTATTAGAGCATAGTTTATAACTGAAATGTAATTTTGTGCTTGATAGAAAATCCCAATCCACTGCATATAGCCTATGTTTTACACACCATGCTTTCAGGTTCAAGAATGTCTGAAAACAGGGCTTGTGGCCATGTGGAATTAACCCCATCAACTAAGAGGCATCAACAGACAACCAGGGTACCTGTGGCAGATGGTGTATAGGAATATAGTAGCTAATAAATGGAATAATGGAGCAACAAAGATAGAGGCAATCCTCTCCTTATGTTTGCCACCCATATAGTCTGCGCTTTGGACATTATCCAGTTCAGCAGGGACTAGCAGAATTTTGACCAACCTATGTCTGTTCTCGCTCAACAGAGGTCGATCTAAGCAGCCACATCTGTTGACTGGGAATGTTGGAAAATATATATTCGATCAACAGCTGCAGCACTGATCAGTATATTCTGAAAGCAGACGAGTTCCCGCTGTCAGAATACAATAGATTTTTTCTCTTGTTTTTGAAAAAAAACAAGAGAAAAAAATAAAATAAAAAAGAATACAATAGTGCAATGGGGAGGATTCCGCCATTCACCTTGCTTGCGTGGATGAGGCACTTTGTTCATTTTTTTTTTCAATCAGCCCTCTGGCTAGTCAAAAAAAAATAAAAAATATCTACGGCCATCTATTTACCAAATTGTTGAATTTCATAGTATAATATGGATAGAATCCACAGGAAGTATTGTACTGCATGTAAGACAACACTTGTACAAAGCATAGGAAATGAGCTGGAGCAGTGTGAACAGTAATTTGAGAAACTGAAAACCACAGCATTAACACCTGCCTGTTTCATCATATACACAACACTCCTCCATTGTTTATTATACTTCCATACAAGAAAAGCAGCACATGGAATTAATACATTTATAAAATTGCATCCCTTCTGTTATTTTATTACCAAGTTATTTAACTCAATATCATTGATGAAAAAAAATGTTTGAAACCAATCAATACACTGTGAAAAATGCAAATGATTTTGAGGCTGAATGTGACAAGAGGGACTCCTGTTTAGCAAATACAGTGAAACACACTTGAAAATCTTTGTACAATAAATTTGGTGAATATTTACGTCAATCATCTAATCATGTACAGATATGTAAACTGGAGTTTGCTATTCACAAGATTGGATAATTAGAATTAATATGTAAATAGGTAATTGTATTTGTATTCTCAACATCTATACCAGGGTAGAATGCATACACAGTTACATAGTAAGTCAGGTTGAAAAAAGACACAAGTCCATCCAGTCCAACCACAAAAAAAAAAAAAAAAAAAATCATACAATCACATATACCCAATTGTATGCCCACAGTTGATCCAGAGGAAGGCGAAAAACCCCAGCAAAGCATGATTCAATTTGCTACAGCAGCGGAAAAAAATTCCTTTCTGATCCCCCGAGAGGCAATCGGATTTTCCCCGGATCAACTTTACCTATAAATGTTAGTACCCAGTTATATTATGTACATTTAGGAAATAATCCACGCCTTTCTTAAAGCAATCTACCCCCTTTCCCCTTTTGTAGACGCTTTAACTTTTGCACAAACCAACGAATATACGCTTATTGTAATTTTTTGTTACCAAAAATATGTAGAAGAATACATATTGGCCTAAACTGATCAAGAATTTCTTTTTTTTTAATTGAGGGATTTTTATTATAGCAAAAAATAAAAATATTTTGTTTTTTTCAAAATGATTGCTCTTTTTTTGTTTGTAGCGCAAAAAATAAAAACCGCAGAGGTGATCAAATACCACCAAAAGAAAGCTCTATTTGTGAGAAAAAAAAGGACACAATCTTTGTTTGGGTACTGCATTGCATGACCGGGCAATTGTCAGTTAAAGGGACACAGTGCCAAATTGTAAAATGTGCTCTGGTCAGGAAAGGGGTACAATCTTCCAGGGCTGAAGTGGTTAAACCCCAGTCCAATGTATGTCCTTTTACTGTACCACAATCCCCCCTTTGTCCCTCTGTTATACCTCAATCCTCCCTTTGTACCTCTACTTCACTTCAATCTTCCATCTGTTCCTCTATTAAACCCCAATCACCCATATCTCCCTTATTTGTGACCTTGCTCTCTCTGTCCCTCTCCTGTGACCTATCCACCTACCTCCTTATACCCGACCTGACCATCTAACTCCTCATACGTTAATCCCCACCATATGCCTATGTATTGTTATGATTGCCAGTGTGTTGCTCATTTATTGGTACAGTTACCCATTTGTTGCCCATGTGTTCTAACAATTGCAGCTTAAGTGACTTATAGAACAAAAACAACACAGGCAGTCATGGCATCAGGAACATGGGTACTGGGGTACAAAACAGCAGATGCAATAAAATGCCAAAGTATGGTGGCTGTAATTCATGGGGGGTGGGGTGCTTTACTTACATTTTACCTCTCAATTTCATCCTTTGCTTACTCCTGACCTCCTCCCTCTGTGCAGCACTTAATCCTGACTCCTACATTCTGTCCTTACTTATTCCTGAACTCTGCACTGTTTTTTTACTCCTGACCATTGGACTCTGATCATTAACTACTACTGGCCCCTGGACTCTCTGTGATATGCACTCTTTTTATTTAATCATAGCCCCTTCATATATTAACTCAATTTGACCATACCTGCCTGCTAAAAACTGAAAACTAGAAAGTCCTCCATTGCAGTGGGCCTGCGCTAGCACTGAAAGTGGTTAACTGATTGTTTAGTCTAGGGGACAGTAAGAGCACTTTTACTTAGCTGATCCTCCGCTTCCCCAGCAGATGGCACTCCCCTTATGCCTGTCCATCGGTGTCCCCATGTCAAATGCAGGGCCCTGCATCAGTCTTGATGTCATCAGAGGACCTTAGATTGCTGGAGTGCAAGGGAAATAAGGCTGCAGGTAGTTGTCTAGCAGCACAGAAGGAGTGGAGAATTAGATAAAAAAAACTATTGTCCTTGGTCCCCTGGGCATAAATGAGCAGTTAACCCTTGCAGTATAAGGAGGACTTTTTCATTTTTCAGAGTTCAACTTAAATGTTACGGTTGTGCTCAAAAGTTTGCATACAGAAATTGTGAAACGTTGGCATTAATGATGAAAATATGATGGATCATGCCAAAAAAACTCTCTTTTATTTAAGGATAGTGATATATGAAGCCATTCATTATTACATAGTTGTTTTGGCTCCTTTTTAAATCATAATGATAACAGAAATCACCCAAATGGCCCTAATCAAAAGTTTACATACCCTGTAATGTTTGGCCTTGGTTTAGACATACAAGGTGACACACACAGGTTAAAATGGCAATAAAGGGTTAATTTCCCACAGGCTGCTCCAGAAAAAAATGGTGCATTCTATGCCTTCAGATAAAAAAAAAACTTTTGTGTGTAGCACCCCTATAATTACCTACCTGAGCCCCTTCTCTCTCCAGCAATGTTTACGATCCCCCTCAGCCATCTAGGACACATTTCTTGATTGCCTGAGACAGAACAGCTGCACCATTGGCTTGCGCGGGTGTCAATCAAAGTCAGTCAGCCAATCAGGGGAGAGATGGGGAAGGGCCAGGTCGGATCAATACACGGAGCTCTGATTCGGCGTTGGTGCCCCCTGTAGCAAGCTGCTGGCTGAGGGGCACTTAAAGGAGGGAGGGGCCAGAAGCACAGTAGAGGGACCCGAGAAGAGGGAAATTCAGGCTGCTCTGGGCAAAACCAACTGCACAGAGGAGGTATATAAAATGTTTTTTATTTATAAAACAAAACAAAAAAAAAACAAAAATTTACATTCACTTTAATGAGCACAATATGAAGATTCTTGAACAAAAATGATCTGCATGGTCCAGTTGCCAGAAAGAAGCTTTTACTATGCCAATGCCACAAAAAAAGGCCAGGTAGAATATGCCTTACTGGGCTTTTTTGTGACGCAATAAAGGCTTCTTTTTGGCAACTCGACCATGCAACTAATTTTTGTTCAACTACTGTCTTTTTCCAGAGCAGTCTGTATTTCTCTGAGGTACCTGTGGGGTTTTCTTTGTATTCCCAACAATTCTTCTGGCCGTTGTAGCTGCAATCTTCCTTGGTCTACCTGACCTTGGTTTGGTATCGAGAGATCCCCAAATTTTCCACTTCTGAACAATACTTACTGGGGAATTTAAGGTTTTGGATATCTTTTTATAACCTTTTCAATCTTTATAACGTGCCATTTCCTTGTTACACAGGTCTTGTTTTTTTTCTGCTCTCCGTGGCGTAGTATCCAGCCCGCTCAGTGCATTCACGTGAAAACTCATTGATAATTTATACACAGACATTAATTGCAATTTAAAAAGCCACAGATGTGGGAAATTAACTTTTAATTGCCATTTTACCCTGTGAGTGTCCCCTTGTATGTCTGTATCAAGGCCAAACATTCCAGGGTATGTACACTTTTGGTCGGGGCTATTTGGGTGATTTCTGTTATTGTGATTTAAAAAGGAGCCAAACAACTATGTTATAATAAATGGCTTCATATGATCATTATCCTTAAAGTGGTTGTAAAGGCAGAAGGTTTGTTTATCTTAATGCATTCTATGAATTAACATAAAAAAAGCCTTTTGTGTGGAGCAGAAATAACATTAAAACAAGTTCCACACTAGCGCTAAAGTCCATGAAGTCTTTAAATAAAAAAACAAAAATAATAATCCAAAAATAATGGACAAAGTTACAGCAAGACTAGATATATTATAAGCTCAGAAAGGTCTTTAAAATCTCTGTAATTGACCAAGGAAAGGGGTTAACGCAGTGTGATGGGCATTGTGCTTTGCTGCTCCATCAACCAGTGGAAAACTGGCGTGGTGTTGTGTGTGCAGCAGCCCCCCTAATACTTATCTGTGCCCCTCTGTCCAGCGATGTCCATGAGTGTCTCAGCCGTCCGAGATTCTCCCTCCTGATTGGCTGAGACACAGCAGCGACGCCATTGGCTGCTGCTGCTGTCAATCAAAGTCAGCTAGCTGATCAGGGAAAAGAGGGGGCGGGCCGGAGTCAGGGCTCCATGTCTGAATGGACACAGGGAGCTGCGACTCAGCTCGGGTGCTCCCATAGCATGCTGCTTGCTGTGGGGGCACTGAACAGGAGGGAGGGGCCAGAAGCACAGAAGGGGGACCCAAGAAGAGGAGGATCGGGGCTGCCCTGTGCAAATCCACTGCAACAGAGCAGGTAAGTATAACATGTTGTGTTATTTTATAGGGAAAAAAATAGAATTTATCATCACTTTAAATAAAAAAGAGTTTTCTGGCATGATCAGTCATATTTTCAATAATGCCAACATTGCACGCTTTCTGCCAGGGTATGCAAACTTTTGAGCACAGCTGTAGATGTGAAGTGATCTAGAACATACACACCATGTTTGTGGTTTGCAGAACAACAAGTTACCCATATTACATCAATACCCTCCTGACTGCTCTGCGCAGGCATATGCAACTAAGTATAGTCCAAAACTGTCACACTTCATCAGTTATAATCAGTGTTGGTCATCTTACTTTAAAAAAGTAATTAGTTAAGTTACAAATTACTTCTCCCAAAAAGTAATTGCGTTAGTAACTCAGTTACTACATTGGAAAAGTAATTAGTTACTCAGCAAAGTAACTGTGACTTTTTTTTATATTCTAAGAGGCGGGTCTAGTATTACTGTAAGCAAGGAGCGCGTTCCCCCCTGCACGTCTATTTCTCCTCTGTACGCCCCTGCATGTCTGTTCCCCCCCCCCCCCACATATCTGTTCCCCCTCTGTACTCCACTACACGTCTGTCATCCCCCCCACAAACATATATCTGTTTCCCCTCTGTACATCTGTCCCCCCAAACTCACGGATCAGAACGTTCCTCAGATCAGAGTAATGGATTGGATCATTTTTCGGATCAGCAGATAATAATTGAATTTGCAAAAACCTGTGAAAATTCCACCACCATATAGTCCCCACTGTAATATCCACAATCTCCCCACTGTAATATCCACATCATCTCCCCCACTGTAATATTGGCTGAGCATGGCTGGGTACGGCTGGGTATCGCCGAGTAGTGATGGACGAACTTCCGACGGGACGTTTCGCGAACGCGAAACGCGAACGGACACAAACGTTCGCGAAAACGACCGTTCGCCGCGGGCTCCATTGACTTCAATGGGAGGCGAATTTCGCAAACCTTTAGGTCGAATTTGCGGCCACGGGGTAATTATTAGGGGGTAGCACGTAGTCCCACCACCTGGACAATAGCATAATACATGTATGAGGTGAATTTGGGATCGATAACTACAAGCATTTTTTTTTTATTTGGGAAATTGTTCTGACAATTCAGGACTATGGAGCTAATGAAGGCAATGGAGGAGAGGGAAGGTCAGGGACCAGGGTAGGCAAACAAGAGGGTGCAGGAGATACAGAGCACTGACAGCAGCACCGTAATACAGAGCACTGACATCAGCACCGTGACATACAGCGCTGACAGCAGCTCCGTGACATACAGCGCTGACAGCAGCTCCGTGACATACAGCGCTGACAGCAGCTCCGTGACATACAGCGCTGACAGCAGCTCCGTGACATACAGCGCTGACAGCAGCTCCGTGACATACAGCGCTGACAGCAGCACCGTGACATACAGCGCTGACAGCAGCTCCGTGACATACAGCGCTGACAGCAGCTCCGTGACATACAGCGCTGACAGCAGCTCCGTGACATACAGCACTGACAGCAGCTCCGTGACATACAGCGCTGACAGCAGCTCCGTGACATACAGCGCTGACAGCAGCACCGTGACATACAGCGCTGACAGCAGCTCCGTGACATACAGCGCTGACAGCAGCTCCGTGACATACAGCGCTGACAGCAGCTCCGTGACATACAGCGCTGACAGCAGCTCCGTGACATACAGCGCTGACAGCAGCTCCGTGACATACAGCGCTGACAGCAGCACCGTGACATACAGCGCTGACAGCAGCTCCGTGACATACAGCGCTGACAGCAGCTCCGTGACATACAGCGCTGACAGCAGCTCCGTGACATACAGCACTGACAGCAGCTCCGTGACATACAGCGCTGACAGCAGCTCCGTGACATACAGCGCTGACAGCAGCACCGTGACATACAGCGCTGACAGCAGCTCCGTGACATACAGCGCTGACAGCAGCTCCGTGACATACAGCGCTGACAGCAGCTCCGTGACATACAGCGCTGACAGCAGCTCCGTGACATACAGCGCTGACAGCAGCTCCGTGACATACAGCGCTGACAGCAGCTCCGTGACATACAGCGCTGACAGCAGCTCCGTGACATACAGCGCTGACAGCAGCTCCGTGACATACAGCACTGACAGCAGCTCCGTGACATACAGCGCTGACAGCAGCTCCGTGACATACAGCGCTGACAGCAGCACCGTGACATACAGCGCTGACAGCAGCTCCGTGACATACAGCGCTGACAGCAGCTCCGTGACATACAGCGCTGACAGCAGCTCCGTGACATACAGCGCTGACAGCAGCTCCGTGACATACAGCGCTGACAGCAGCTCCGTGACATACAGCGCTGACAGCAGCTCCGTGACATACAGCGCTGACATCAGCACCGTGACATACAGCGCTGACAGCAGCTCCGTGACATACAGCGCTGACAGCAGCTCCGTGACATACAGCGCTGACAGCAGCTCCGTGACATACAGCGCTGACAGCAGCTCCGTGACATACAGCGCTGACAGCAGCTCCGTGACATACAGCGCTGACAGCAGCACCGTGACATACAGCGCTGACAGCAGCTCCGTGACATACAGCGCTGACAGCAGCTCCGTGACATACAGCGCTGACAGCAGCTCCGTGACATACAGCACTGACAGCAGCTCCGTGACATACAGCGCTGACAGCAGCTCCGTGACATACAGCGCTGACAGCAGCACCGTGACATACAGCGCTGACAGCAGCTCCGTGACATACAGCGCTGACAGCAGCTCCGTGACATACAGCGCTGACAGCAGCTCCGTGACATACAGCGCTGACAGCAGCTCCGTGACATACAGCGCTGACAGCAGCTCCGTGACATACAGCGCTGACAGCAGCTCCGTGACATACAGCGCTGACAGCAGCTCCGTGACATACAGCGCTGACAGCAGCTCCGTGACATACAGCGCTGACAGCAGCTCCGTGACATACAGCGCTGACAGCAGCTCCGTGACATACAGCGCTGACAGCAGCACCGTAAGCAGCCCCAGGAGGAAGTCAGCACAGCACAGGGATGGTGTGATCCCCTCATAATAAGAACCCCCAGGAGGAAGTCAGCACAGCACAGGGATGGTGGGAGCCCCTCATAATAAGAACACCCAGGAGGAAGTCAGCACAGCACAGGGATGGTGGGAACCCCTCATAATAAGCAGCCCCAGTAGAAATATGACACCGCTCAACCTCTTCAAAGAGGAGGGTAGGGGCATATAGTACGGTGTGCTTTTTTGGGTCAGGGAAGTGAGCCAAATGAATTAAGAAGGTCTGTGTGCTTGATTCCAAAAATTGTTTATAGACATATACATGGTCTACTGATCACATGTGTTGAATTCCTCCGAGATCCATGCCTCATTCATTTTTAGAAATGTGAGGTAGTTAACACTGTGGTGAGCTAGGCGAGTACGCTTATCGGTCACAATCCCCCCTGCTGCGCTGAACGTCCTTTCGGACAGGACACTGGATGAGGGGCAAGCCAACAGTTCGATTGCAAATTGGGCAAGCTCTGGCCAGAGGTCAAGCCTGCCCACCCAGTAGTCTAGGGGTTCATCACTCCTCAGAGCGTCCACATCGGCCGTTAACCCAATGTAGTCGGACACCTGACGGTCTAGGCGTTCCCTGATGCTGGATCCGGATGACACCTGTCGATGGGTCGGCTGAAAGAATGACCTCATATCCGAAGTCACCAACACATCTTCAAACCGGCCTCTTCTTGCAGGCGCTGTTGGATTGGTACCCGCAAATCCTTCTCTGGGAGTGGGAATTGCTCCTCTGCCAGCGCACGCAAAAGCAGAATGCAGCATTTCTCGAAGCAAGGCCTGGAAGTGCTGCATTCTGACAGCCCTCTGCGACGGCGGTAACATTTCCGCCATTTTGTGTTTGTACCGGGGGTCTAAGTACGTTGCCACCCAGTACTGGTCCTTGACCCTCATGCTTTTTATACGGGGGTCCCTATTAAAACACTGGAGCATGAAGGCCCCCATTTGCACTAAAGTGGAAGCGGTGTGGTGGCCTGGCTCCTGCTCATCATCCAGGATAATGTCGTCCTCTTCATTCTCCTCTCCCCATCCTCGCACAACAGGGATCCCAGAAAGGTTTAAAGCATGCTCTTCTTGCTCCTGCTCATCCGCCCCGGCACCATCCTCCTCTGACTCCTCATCAGACTCCTGTTGTTGACTTGTCTCAGATAGAGTAGCCCCCCCTGGGAATTCATCCAGCATTGCGACTTCCTCATCTTCCCGCTCCTGCTCCTCCACAGCCTGATCAATGACACGACGCAATGCACGCTCCAGAAAGAAGGCATAAGGTACCATGTCACTGATGGCGCCATGGCTGCGACTGACCAGTTTGGTGATCTCCTCAAATGGCCGCAGAAGTCTGCATGTGTCGCGCATGAGCAGCCACTGGCGCGGTGAAAAAAAACCCAGCTCCCCAGAACCGTTTCTTTCGCAGAGTTCATACAGGTAGACGTTAACTGCACGTTTCTGCTGGAGCAGCCTATCAAGCATATAGAAGGTTGAGTTCCATCGCGTCGGGCAATCGCAAATAAGACGTCTGACCGGCAGATGGTGTCGCCGCTGAATGTCAGCAAGGCGAGCCATGGCCGTGTAAGATCTTCTGAAATGGGCCGAGATTTTCCTTGCCTGCCGCAAGATGTCCTGGACCCCAGGGTATTTGACAAGGAATCGCTGCACGACCAAGTTTAAGACGTGTGCCATGCACGGCACGTGCGTGATTTTGCCCTGTTTCAATGCGCTAAGCAGATTGGCACCGTTGTCACACACCACTTTACCAACTGTCAAATTGAGCGGTGTTAGCCACTCATCTGCCTGTGAACGCAAAGCTGAAAGGAGTGCCGGGCCAGTGTGGCTCTTTGCTTCCAGGCACAACAGACGCAGCACGGCATGGCAACGTCTCACCTGGCATGTGGAATAGGTTCTGGGGAGCTTGGGCGGTGCAGTGGAAGAGACGCTAGCAGCGGAAAAGGAGGAGGCAGCTGAGGAGGAGAGGGAGGAGGATGGAGTAGGAGGAGGAGAAGAAGAGTCAGGCCTGCATGCAATCCGTGGCGGTAAAACCAAATCTACACGGGTGCCACGGGTTACATGCTTGACGGCCGTCAGAAGGTTCACCCAGTGGGCAGTAAAACTGATATACCTTCCCTGCCCGTGTTTGCTAGACCACGTGTCTGTGGTCAGATGTATCTTGGCACCGACACTGTGTGCCAGAGATACATTCACTTGCCGCTGAACATGGCCATATAGCTCTGGGATGCCCTTCTCTGAGAAATACTTCCTTCCTGGGACCTTCCATTGTGGTGTTCCAATGGCCACAAATTTGCGAAAGGCCTCCGAGTCCACCAGTTTATATGGCAGTAGTTGGCGGGCTATGAGTTCTGACAAGCCAGCCGCCAACCGTTGGGCAAGAGGGTTATCCGGCGTCATCATTTTTTTACGCTCAAACATTAGGCCCACGGAAGCCTGCCTTTTTGCAGAAAAATGTGAGCTTGGCGTGATGGAAGGTGGAGTGGAGGACAATTGTGAGGAGAGAGGAGAAGGAGAAGTAGAAGACGAGGCTGGACGGTGAGAGCCTGCAGTGTGGCTTTGTGTGTTCCGTTGCTCCCACTGGGCTCGGTGATGGCTGCTCATGTGCCTTCTTAAGGCGGTCGTCCCTAGGTGAGTATTGGGCTTACCGCGACTAACGCGTTGACTGCAAAGATTGCAGATGGCAACGCTATTGTCAGCAGCGGACACGTTAAAAAAAGCCCACACTGCGGAGCCATGTGCCGGTGTCCTGGGAGCGCCAGATGTGACCGTACATGGTCGATGACTCGCTCCTGATACATTTGCAGTCTGCTTTGTCCCTGCTGTGCAATGTAAGTCATTGCTGCTTCTCCTCCCTATCTGCTGGTCCATATCTCCCTCTGAACTCCCCTCCTCTTCCTCTCTTGTGGGCACCCACGTGACATCACTAGACACGTCATCATCAACGTCACCTTCCCCACCGCTATAAGTAGAGTAGGCAGCAACACCGGGGACCAACCTCCTCCTTGGGCTGATCTGGGTACTGGCGTCAGACTGCTGAGTAGCGCTTGTTGCTACCTCCTCTTCCTGATCCAATACCAAGAGTGGCTGCGCATCAGAAATGTCCTCTTGATATGGATCGGAAAATAATTCCAGTGACTCAAGCGGAAGGTATGTGGTGGTGGTGGTGGTGGTCGTGTTGTTGGTGGTAGTGTCTTTGGGGGTGCACATAGCAGAGAGTGAAGAAGAGGGTGCAGATCGAGAGGATGAGGAGGGTGCAGAAGAGTAAGGCTGAGCGAGCCACTCAACCAAGTCTGGTGCATCCTTTAAAGTAATTGAACGCACCTTCTGCAACTTCCCACTTTGGCTCAAGCCTGTTGCTCCTGCCCTACCCCTACCACCCCTGCGGAAGGGCCTGCCTCTTCCTCTGCATGTCATTTTTTAAATGACCCTGTGACAAAACTCTTAGTCCCTATACCGCTGAAGGACTGCTGCAGTATAGGTGAGCGGTCAGCAGTGGTGCACGTCAACCCTATCTATTGTGGACCTATAGCGGTCCTTACAGAACAGCAGACTGTACCGCACTCAAGCCTATGTACCGTAGCACCCTATACCAAGTTACCAGTCCTTATAAGAACTTTTGTGGACCAAGCAGGTTGTGTATTAGTGTTTAGCAGACTGTACGTCAGTCCCTATACCGCTGAAGGACTGCTGCAGTATAGGGCAGCGGTCAGCAGTGGTGCACGTCAACCCTATCTATTGTGGACCGATAGCGGTCCTTACAGAACAGCAGACTGTACCGCACTCAAGCCTATGTACCGTAGCACCCTATACCAAGTTACCAGTCCTTATAAGAACTTTTGTGGACCAAGCAGGTTGTGTATTAGTGTTTAGCAGACTGTACGTCAGTCCCTATACCGCTGAAGGACTGCTGCAGTATAGGGCAGCGGTCAGCAGTGGTGCACGTCAACCCTATCTATTGTGGACCGATAGCGGTCCTTACAGAACAGCAGACTGTACCGCACTCAAGCCTATGTACCGTAGCACCCTATACCAAGTTACCAGTCCTTATAAGAACTTTTGTGGAACAAGCAGGTTGTGTGTTAGTGATTAGCAGACTGTACGTCAGTCCCTATACCAATGAAGGACTGCTGCAGTATAGGGCAGCGGTCAGCAGTAGTGCACGGCAACCCTATGTATTGTGGACCGATAGCGGTCCTTACAGAACAGCAGACTGTACTGCACTCAGGCCTATGTACCGTAGCACCCTATACCAAGTTACCAGTCCTTATAAGAACTTTTGTGGACCAAGCAGGTTGTGTGTTAGTGTTTAGCAGACTGTGCGTCAGTCCCTATACCGCTGAAGGACTGCTGCAGTATAGGGCAGCGGTCAGCAGTAGTGCACGGCAACCCTATGTATTGTGGACCGATAGCGGTCCTTACAGAACAGCAGACTGTAACGCACTCAGGCCTATGTACCGTAGCACCCTATACCAAGTTACCAGTCCTTATAAGAACTTTTGTGGACCAAGCAGGTTGTGTGTTAGTGATTAGCAGACTGTACGTCAGTCCCTATACCAATGAAGGACTGCTGCAGTATAGGGCAGCGGTCAGCAGTAGTGCACGGCAACCCTATGTATTGTGGACCGATAGCGGTCCTTACAGAACAGCAGACTGTAACGCACTCAGGCCTATGTACCGTAGCACCCTATACCAAGTTACCAGTCCTTATAAAAACTTTTGTGGACCAAGCAGGTTGTGTGTTAGTGTTTAGCAGACTGTGCGTCAGTCCCTATACCGCTGAAGGACTGCTGCAGTATAGGGCAGCGGTCAGCAGTGGTGCACGTCAACCCTATCTATTGTGGACCGATAGCGGTCCTTACAGAACAGCAGACTGTACCGCACTCAAGCCTATGTACCGTAGCACCCTATACCAAGTTACCAGTCCTTATAAGAACTTTTGTGGACCAAGCAGGTTGTGTATTAGTGTTTAGCAGACTGTACGTCAGTCCCTATACCGCTGAAGGACTGCTGCAGTATAGGGCAGCGGTCAGCAGTGGTGCACGTCAACCCTATGTATTGTGGACCGATAGCGGTCCTTACAGAACAGCAGACTGTAACGCACTCAGGCCTATGTACCGTAGCACCCTATACCAAGTTACCAGTCCTTATAAGAACTTTTGTGGACCAAGCAGGTTGTGTGTTAGTGATTAGCAGACTGTACGTCAGTCCCTATACCAATGAAGGACTGCTGCAGTATAGGGCAGCGGTCAGCAGTAGTGCACGGCAACCCTATGTATTGTGGACCGATAGCGGTCCTTACAGAACAGCAGACTGTACTGCACTCAGGCCTATGTACCGTAGCACCCTATACCAAGTTACCAGTCCTTATAAAAACTTTTGTGGACCAAGCAGGTTGTGTGTTAGTGTTTAGCAGACTGTGCGTCAGTCCCTATACCGCTGAAGGACTGCTGCAGTATAGGGCAGCGGTCAGCAGTAGTGCACGGCAACCCTATGTATTGTGGACCGATAGCGGTCCTTACAGAACAGCAGACTGTAACGCACTCAGGCCTATGTACCGTAGCACCCTATACCAAGTTACCAGTCCTTATAAGAACTTTTGTGGACCAAGCAGGTTGTGTGTTAGTGATTAGCAGACTGTACGTCAGTCCCTATACCAATGAAGGACTGCTGCAGTATAGGGCAGCGGTCAGCAGTAGTGCACGGCAACCCTATGTATTGTGGACCGATAGCGGTCCTTACAGAACAGCAGACTGTACCGCACCCAAGCCTATGTACCGTAGCACCCTAGACAGACCAAGTTACCAGTCCTGATAAAGAGCTTTGTGGAACAAGTGAGTTGTGAATGATTAGCAGACTGCAGCAGAAGGGCAGCAGTCAAGTATAATATTCTTTCTATATTTGGAAGAAAGAATATTATACGTGTACAAGCCTATTACCGTACCACTGATACCAGTCCTGAAAAGAACCTTTGTGGAACTAATAGTAACAGCAAGTCTTTAAAATTATCCTCACTGCCTGACACACTGCTTCCTGCCTGTCCCTATACAAATTGGCAAAAAAGAGTAGGCTGGAACGATTAGCTGGAACAGCTCTTTTGTGGACCTGATAGTAACAGCTAATGATGATGATGATGATGATGATGAAGAAAGACTAATCTGGCTGAGCTGTCCCTAAAATAGCAGCATACAGCGCTCTGTCCCTTTATCTAAACTGACAAAAGAAACTCAGGCTGCTGACCTAACACCTATACCAGTCCTGAAAAGAACTTTTGTGTACCAAATAGCTAGCGTTTTCTCTGTCCCTACTCCACACAGGATCCTTTCCCTACAGTGACAGAAGAAAGAATGTAAAATGGCCACCGGATCGGGTGTATTTATAGGTTAGGGGGAATGTCCAAGTGTCCATGAGCTGTCATGTCTCAATTGGTTGTCCTGTAACACATGATAAACGTGTCACGAAAGGTTAAAGTTCTTGTATACATTAAACACGTAAGTCCGCCGGGGCGAACGACGGAAAAAGGCGTTCGAACCCGCGGACGGCGAAAGTCGGAAATTCGCCGCGAAACGACCGCCGGGCGAACCGTTCGGCCATCACTATCGCCGAGTATGGCTGGGTATTACCGAGTATTGCAGAGTATGGCAGAGTATATGGCTGGGTATTACCGAGTATGGCAGAGTATGGCAGCGTATGGCAGAGTGTTGGCTGGGTATGTCAGAGTGTTGGCTGGGTATGTCAGAGTGTTGGCTGGGTATGTCAGAGTGTTGGCTGGGTATGTCAGAGTGTTGGCTGGGTACTGCAGAGTGTTGGCTGGGTACTGCAGAGTGTTGGCTGGGTACTGCAGAGTGTTGGCTGGGTACTGCAGAGTGTTGGCTGGGTACTGCAGAGTGTTGGCTGGGTACTGCAGAGTGTTGGCTGGGTACTGCAGAGTGTTGGCTGGGTACTGCAGAGTGTTGGCAGGGTACTGCAGAGTATTGGCAGGGTATGGAGGCCATCCAATTTCTCCCCTCCACTGTACAGATCTGTACACAGAGGGGAGAGAGGAACCGGCGTCATCATGATTTGACGGAGAAATCACATTGTAAACAGCCGACGGGTGCACCAAGATGGCCACCGCTCCGGAGCTAGGCCGAAGCCGCAGCCTTTTCTAAGGCCGAGGAGCGCTTCGGATCATGGCTCGTGATGAACTGTTGCTCCCCTAGTGGCGGTAGATGTAATTGCGGCGTTACGGGAATTACATCTACCGCCCCCCCCCGTAGCGGTAGATGTAATTGCGGTAACGACGTCCAAGTAATGGGAATGGTGCCCGAGTAATGAGAATGGCGTTACCATGAGGGGAAGAGTAATCAGTTAGATTACTTAAGTTACTTACTTAAAGAGGGATTCCGCCCAAAAAAAAAATATTAAAAGCCAGCAGCTATAAATACTACAGCTGCTGACTTTTAATAAATGGACACTCACCTGTCCTGGGTTCCAGCGATGCCGGCAGCCGAGGCCGATCGACCGCTCGGGCCTCGGCTGCTGCCGCCGCCATTCGAGGTGAGGAAATCAGGAAGTAAAGCGAATCGGCTTCACTTCCCGGTTCCCTACTGCGCATGCGCGAGCCGCGCCGCGCAATAGGAAATCTCCGCGCTGTCACTGGGACCCGTGTGTGTCCCAGCAGACAGCGCGGCAGGGCAGGAAATGGCGTAGACTCCCGTGGGAGTCTATGCCCAGAAGTGGGTGAAAATACCTGTCTTTGACAGGTATCTCCACCCCCCTCCCCCCTGAAAGGTGTCAATTGTGACACCGGAGGGGGGGGGTTCCGATCAGCGGAGGTTCCACTTTAGGGTGGAATCCCGCTTTAAGTAACGCCGTTTACTTTAACTCAGTTACTTACATCACTGGTTATAATAGATAATACATATTGATGAAACAGGTTACTTGTGTTGTCCTCCCAAAAAAAGACACATTTAAGCATCCTCCCAATGTTGAGGGCATGTGGCCTGGTACGGTTCAGGAGGGGGGGGTGCTCTCTCATCCCCCCTATTTTCCGGCGGCCTGCCAGGTTGCGTGTTTAGATAAAGGGTCTGGTATGGATTTTGAAGGGAACTCCACGCCATTTTTTTTTACATTTGCCGTGAAGTTTCCCTTAAAATCCATACCAGACCTGAAGGGTCTGGTATGGATATTTGGGGGGGAACCCCACATCATTTTTTTTTATTTGACGCGGGGTTCCCCTAATATCCATAATTGAATTGGTAATTTGGTAATTGAATTTGGGTGAACCCCATGCTTTTTTTTTTTTTTCATCAATGACTTTCAATGACTGTTCTCTGTATTACGGGAGCCGACAATTCATTATAGCCGCGAGTGATTTTAAATTACTTTTTTTCCTGCAGAAATGACACTTTGTGCAGGGACAGTTCTAAGCATGGGAAACATGCGCCCCTTTACAGGCATACTATACACTCCCCCCAGATATGAAATTTTAAAGGAATATTACACTTTTGTTGTTTCACTTTAATCATTATTAAAATCACTGCTCCTGAAAAAACTGCAATGTTTAAAACTTTTTTTTGCATTGATACATATCGCCTGGGGCAGGACCCAGGTCCCCAAACACTTTTTAGGACAATAACTTGCATATTAGCCTTTAAAATTAGCACTTTTGATTTTGAACGTTCGAGTCCCATAGACTTTAATAGGGTTCTAAAGTTCACGTGAATTTTAGATCTGTTCGCAGATTCTGGTGAGAACCGCACTGGGGGGGGGGTGCTCGGCTCATCCTTACTCCAGAGGTTGCTAGGGGTTCCTTCAGCATTGGGCAATTTCTGCCTCTCAGATAAGTTCCCACTCACACCATTGATCTTTTTAGCTACCTGTAAGGAGGTAATTCTTCCCAATGTCCACAAGTGTAAGGACCATTCTTCCCACTGACCATCACACTAACGTATCATGAGTTGTAGATTTCTCTTTTTTAGAAGGGGTTACCCCGAGACCAGAGAACTATTTCAAGGGTTCCTCTGTGTTGAAAAAGGCTGATATAGACTCTAATACAGATAGATAGTAATCTATTAGTAATAATACAGCTTGTATAACAGTGTAAATTTGCTTTCCCCTCAAAATTACTCAACACACAGCCATTAATGTCTAAACCGATGGCAACAAAACTGAGTACACCCTTAAGGCCGCGTACACACGCGGGGACTGTTCACCCAACTTTGTCCGTCAAACAGTTTCGGCAAACAGTCCGCTCAAAATTAGCATGAACGGACATGGCCACACACGACGAACGAACAGTTTGCTGAAACCGTGCGCGATGACGTGAACGGCACGTACGACGGGACGAAAAATACGACGTCCTATACACTGCATTATAACTTTCGGCGTGTAAATCCTTTCTGAGCATGCGCGGAACTTAGTTTGACGAACAAGCCTACACACGGGCGGACTGTTCGCTCAAACAAGGTTTCAGCGGACAGTTTTACGGAATTTCCGAAAAACCTTGTTCGTCAAACTGTCCGCTGAAACTGTCCGCTGAAAGCCCACACACGAGCGGACTGTCCGCCCAAACACTGTTCAGCGGACAAAGTTGGGCGAACAGTCCGCGCGTGTGTACGCGGCCTAAGTGAAAATGTCCAAAATGAGCCCAAAGTGTCAATATTTTGTGTGGCCACCATTATTTTTCCAGCACTGCCTTAACCCTCTTGGGCATGGAGTTCACCAGAGCTTCACAGGTTGCCACTGGAGTCCTCTTCCACTCCTCCATGATGACATCACAGAGCTGGTGGATGTTAGAGACCTTGCGCTCCTCCACCTTCCGTTTGAGGATGCCCCACAGATGAGATATTGTGTGTGTGTGTGTGTGTGTGTATATATATGTGTGTATATATATATATATATATATATATATATATATATATATATATAATCTCCAGCTGGGTCCACCCCATATTGGTGGGGTATTAGTGGGGTTGATTTACTAAAGGCAAATAGACTGTGCACTTTGCAAAGTTGCCCTCTGCAAGTGTAGTTGCTCTAGAGCTTAGTAAATTAGGTAAAGCTTCACTTTGCAAAGAATACCCAGTCATGTGGAAATTAAGAAAAAAAACATTTTTATTTGCACATGATTGGATGATGGAAGTCAACAGAGCTTCTGCTTATTTAATAAGCTCTGGAGCAACTGCACTTTGCCAACCTACATTCTTAAGCGTGGCAATATTATCAAATGTGTTGGCACATCTGCAAGATAGAGTAGGGACTGGCCAGAGAGGGATCACTTTGACGCAGTTGGCCATCTTGAACAAAGAATCCTCATTCTATAAGCAAGAGTTTACTATAGGTAAGGGTTAACAAGTGGCAACACCTACTTTAGAATCTCATGTGTTGTATATATGATGCTATTTAGGACCTGAGCATTCATATCTCAATTTCTACTGAATTGTGCAGGTTGGTAACTAAAAAGGGCAGGGATGTCTGAAGTTGCTATATTACGGGCTAAGTGGGGAAACTTACTGTGTTGTAACCCCGTTTATAATATACAGTACAACCTTGGTCTGAGAGCGTTTTGCAAGACAAGCAACAATTTTAAATAAATTTTGACTTGATATACAAGCGATGTCTTGATAAACAAGTAGCGTCATGTCACAACTGAGTATAAAAGAGAAGAGAGGTACCTCTAAAGCCTCATACACACGATAGGACTTTGTACAAACTTTCCCTTGGATTTTTGTACAAAGGGCGTCGGCCCTGAACTTGTATTGCATACACACAGCAGGACTTTTTCAGCCAACTTTCACAAAATCACGTGGTTTTTCTGCTCTTTACCGCCACCTTTGGTCAACTTCTGTAATGTTGTCTGATCTTTTGCATTGGTTCTGAGCATGCCTGTTTGTACTTTGTACAAAAGTCCTATGGTTTTCTGTACACACGATCAGACTTTGCTCCATCGGACTTTTGTTGCCAGAAAGTTTGTCCGTTCGCACAGCCAACAAAAGTCCGATGAAAACCAAAAAAGTTTGTCCGATGGAGCGTACACACGGTCGGACGTTGCTCCAAAACAGCTAATTTGCATGTTTGTTGTCAAAAAGTCTGATCGTGTGTATGGGCCTTAAGTGTAGCAATACGGTTACATTTAATGAAGGTACAACATTTAGCAACTCACATGGTTGATGATTAAAACAGGCACATCTAAGTATGCAGGCATCCGGGGTAAAGCTGTCCACATAGACCATCCCCCGCACTGCCATCAACGTCATTCATTCCATGCTGCGCTCCATGAGCGGTTCAAGCCTCGCTTTCAGATCGCTCTACTGCAGAGTAGTCACGATTGCAGACTGACAGCGGTGCGGGAGATGGTCTGTGGACAGCCTAACCCCGGATGCCTGCATACTATTTTTTTTTTTTTTTTTTTTTTATTGCTACTCTGGGATATTCAAAATATCTTTTGTGTAGATATTTTTGTTACTATTACTTAAAATATTATATGTACTTTATTATTGTATAATTATAATATTTAAATACCCAATTAATAACATTGAATTTAAGGTTTTTTTCCCCTTTTAGGACTTCTCCTCATGCGATGACGCGGTGACAGACGGAGCAAAAATATATTTTTTTCTTTTCTTTTCTTTTTCTTTTCCTTTTTCTTTTCTCTTTTTTTCCTTCTTTTTTTTTTCTTTTTTTTCCCTTTTCCTTTTTCTTTTTCCCTTTTCCTTTTTTTCCTTATTTTTCTTTTTGTCTTTTTATTTTAGGTTGGAGCCCTTTAATTTCCCCCTTCGGCAGACATGTGCTCCTTCTGGCTTTGGGAGGGGATTCGTCCCCTTCTATAGCTTGCAGGGCTAGTGTGATGGACACCGGAAATCCGGTGTCTTCTTTCCCATTTTGGCCCTGCGCACTTCCGCTGAGGTCTTTGACACACCACAGCTGCGCAGTGTGGAGGCGCTGACTGCGTGACGTCAGACGCCGCCGACTTCCCGCCCGCGGATGTGTCTGGCGTGGCGCATGTCGGGGAGCCCATAAAACAGCGGCCATTTGACCGCTGTGTTTGGGCAGGTGAACGGACGGTTGCTGTAACTGGAGAACAACACTGTGTTACATTAGGTAACGTTTTACCCTTAAGATTCCCTCCTGGAGATACTATTTTTATTGTTACTACTTTGCGGAATTTTTCTTTAACCTCCCTGGCGGTACGATTATTTCGGATTTTAGGTGCTAAAAGCGGTACCATTATTTTGCATGAAAATTTGGCGTTTTATATTGTAGTCCTGCAATTCTTAGGAATAACTCTCTTAAATCTGTCCAAACCAGAGTCTAGCAGACATCCCGGGTATGATAAAGTTTGAAAAATTAAATCATAAATTATAATATAATAAATAATTATAAATAATTGTACCAAATAATAATATAACAATAATAAAAATTATTCAATAATGTAATCAAATCAAAAACACTGAAATTTGCTCAGTTGCAGAATTGTCACTGTCATTACTTTTCAGTATTTGATGACGGATCTCCCCACAAATCGCTATCGCTCAATTCTGCGAGTGATTCTAATTTATTATCGCTGTTTTCTAGCTGGTCTAAAATCATTTTTGATGTACAGTGACAGTTTTGGTTGCTATGGGCAATCTCCAGTTTCCAGGCATAAAGAACAGTTTTTATTATATAAAACTGCATGCAGGACACTGGGCAGACCGCTAGGGACAACGGGGATGTGAAATATTTACATACAGCAATGTAATCTGTAAGATTACATTATACTGTATGTTTACTGTTTGTTTCACTTTTTGAATTTGGCGCCGATCTCCGTGCCCGTGCGTCGAAACGCTCGCAGGGCACGGAGACCGGCGATGTAATGCATCGAGCGAGACACGGCTCGCTCGTACAGCGGGGAGACAACGCTGGATCCGAGGGAGAAGGTAAGTAAACCTCCTCCTGGATCCAGCGATGCAGTCCCGAGTCTGACTCGGGGATACCGCTCTTGGTATAAAAAATCCACCCCAAATCAGACTCGGGAATACCGTCAGGGGGGTTAAACAAGTCTTTTTTTTGTTCTTAGATGCAATGATGCCTTGCTCCCTATGGTAAAAATGATTGTTGTACCCAAATTGTATGCGACGGGAATCATTTAAGCACCATAGATTATTATCCAATGAAACAATACACATATAAACTTAAAAAATCTGGTAAGTGATTACCAATGAATGGGGGTATAGGTTGGGTTGTTTCCCCTTCCCATTCAAAAAATTGTAAAAAATTTCTTTCCTGACAGGCTCCATGGCAGCATACGTGTGGGTTAGCCCCGCCTCCATAATTACCCAATAGGACCTCTACTCCCATAAATCTTTGCTCCAAGCTGCTATCCGTGTTCCTTTTTTGTCCTCCTCCATAGGACAGGTGTTTCCTATCTGAAGAGATCTTCACTACGATCAAGTCGGCCGACTATCAAGCTTTTGTTCCTCCGATAGGCCCTGTCTGTTAAGCATGGGTATGGAGTGTATGGCAGAGTAGCGCTGAAGGCTTGGTTTGTCCGAAGATAAAGTGCGCACGGCTTATTACCTGCTATGTAAGGTGGCCATTATCTGCCCGGTGGATCGGTGGTGTGTGCTTGAACCTGTTCGGCCAGGCGATCGTTGGTGGAGTGGTGAGCTGTAAAAATTCCGTTTTTCATGGCAGCAGTGTTTATGTGTTTTTCTTTTTCTATCTGTGTCTTTTCATATGCCAGCTGGTTCTTGTGCATAGGCGCTGACGCTTCCGCGTTCCAGCAGCCTTTCTCCCCCTGTTTCCGGGTCCAGCGCTGCGTTCTGCGCATGCGCGGACCCAAATCCAAAGCGAGGCTTGGTTCCCGCGCATGCGCGCGGGCATCTCGCGTCTGGCGCCGCTGATGACGTCATGGGCGCCATATTTAAAACACAGTGAGAGATGTCAGAATTTGGGAATGATTGCAGAAAATTCAGCGACTTCCCGGGGCCATTCTCTGGTTGGTGTAAGGTAGGTTACGATCTGCTCTGATGTATTATTGCTCCTGTGTTTTTGTATGGCTGCTTATGAGGGTCTATTGTTGTTACAGTCAGCGTTCTTAGTCATGGATGCCTCACTGCCTACTAGTGACCTGCCCGCTTGTAACAGGTATGTGCATGGCTGGATTGCTGTGTATTTGTGGAGTATTCCTTAGCATTTGATACCAGCCTGGTCTGTATCTCTCTCTCTTTCTTGTATATTTCCTTATAGCCCTTCTAGGTCTGAACCGCATTACAGTGCGCATAGTCGCAGTGGATCGTCAAAATCACACCACCGCAAATCATCGTCAAAGTCTGGTTACCGCAGGTCTTCCAGATCTGGACAACGCAGTGGTCACTCGCACTCAAGCAGAGGACCAGATAATTCATGTTGGGGCTGTAAGATGCCCATTTCATCAGACAAATCGCTCTGTGATCATTGCTTCTCTAAAGTCGCAGATGAAAGAGATGGTGCGGATCAACGCTTGGAATCTATGGTGAGAAGAGTGGTAAAGGAATCCCTGCAGCAGAGGGAAGCTCATCACGCTATGGAATCCCCCTCAGACCCATTATGTCCTTCAGGAGGTGAAGGGCTCTTACAAGAGACTGGGGAATCTTCTCAACCAAGCCACCACTCTGTGCTCTTGTCTGACAGCGAATCGGATCCAGAGGATCCAGGAGTAGGATTTGATTATGCTTTAGTACCTGCTCTTGTCAAGGCAGTGAAAGAAGCTTTAAAATGGGAAGAACCCACTTCTTCCCCCCTCCCCAAACAAAGAAAGTTTTTCAAACAACTCAAAAAGGAACGGCAACATTTTCCTTTCCTATCTGAATTGGGAGAAATCATTACTGGAGAGTGGAGCAAGATTGATAGGAAGAGCTCCATGCAATCAAAGGTGTCTAAATTGTACCCCTTTAAGGAGGATGATGTGAAGCACCTTGAATCAGCTCCTCTGGTAGACGCAGCACTTATGCGTTTAGTTAAATACGTGACTCTCCCTTTGGAAGACACGGTATCTTTCAAAGATCCGTTAGAGAGAAGAATTGACTCAGATCTGAAAAGAATTTATCTAACTTCAGACTCTCTAAAGACTCTCCTATTCAGGAGATCAGAATGGCATCAGCTTTTTTGGGGGAGGCATCTATTGACATCACCCGCCTTCTGTCTCGGGCTATGTTGGCAGCAGTCTCGGCACGCCGTGCTTTGTGGCTCCGTCCCTGGTTGGCGGATCCAACATCTAAGCAGGCATGGTGCCGTATACCATTTGAGGGTACCTCCTTGTTTGGTAATAAACTAGATAGCGCCATATCCCGGGCCACGGGTGGGAGGTCTGGGTTCCTCCCTCAAGACAGACGTCTTCAAAACCAAAAACGTATTTGGCAGTAGTAGTAATAAACACTGAGCAAAATTATAAATACAACTTTTCTGTCAAGGGTCAAAATAGACAACAACGAGTGGTCCCTTCACAGGGATGTCTTCTAGTGGCTTCTGACTCTGGGAGTATCTCCAGAGGTCGATCTGTTCGCTTCGCCGTACAATCGCAAGATGCACAGATACTACTCGAGGTTCAGGGATCCTCAGGCGTTCGGGATAGATGCTCTCACGGATTGTTGGAAGTTCCAGAGAGCCTATGCCTTCCCTCCAGTTCCTGTAATCCTACAGTTCCTTCGGAGGCTCAGAGGGGAGAAGGTGGAAATCATTGCGATAATACCATTCTGGCCCAACAGGCCTTGGTTTCCTCTGCTGTTGCTCCTCAGCTATCAGGACCCAGTTCCCCTGCCTCTCAGGCCAGATCTACTGTCTCAAGGCACGCTGTTACACCCGTGCCCATCCTGTCTACACCTCAGGGCATGGTTCTTGAGAGGGGAAGGCTAGAAGCTCTAGGTTGCCCAGAAGAAGCGATTCCAACCCTTCTTAGTGCCAGACGGAAGAGTACCAATAAAGTGTACGAACGTATATGGGCCAGGTTTATGGGCCACATGTCTTCTAGGTCAAATTCATATAATTCTCCAGCAGTTCAAGATATCTTGTCTTTCCTTCAGTCAGGGTTAGACTTGTCTCTGGCAGTTAGCTCTCTTAGAGTACAAGTTTCAGCCATTTCAGCCTTTACAGGAGTTTCGTGGGCGAATCACACCTTAATTCAACAATTCTTTAAAGGAGCTATCAGGCTTAGGCCTCAAAAGAGACCCAGGTTTCCCAAATGGGACCTTCCGTTAGTATTGGACTTTCTTTCTGATCTTGGGAAAGGTTTGGATGCTCCCCTGTCTTTAGGAGATCTCACTATCAAGACGGTGTTTCTGGTGGCAATAACTTCAGCCAAAAGGGTGTCGGAAATTAGGAATCTTGGGTCAGTTGAACCATTTCTAACTTTCTTTCCGGACAGAGTGGTCCTGATCCCTATGCTTGGATCAAATCCAAAAGTCACATCAGTATTTCACGAAAATCAGGAGATCGTGCTACCTACGTTTAGAATGTCAGACAACCAAGAGATTCATCCCCTGGATGTTGGTCGCACCTTGAAACAATATCTGGACGCTACAGCCTCGTTCAGACGAACAGACTTTCTTTTTGTCCTTCTTCATGGCAAAAATAAAGGGATGCGAGCATCAGTAAGATCAATCTCATCTTGGGTGGTCCAAACGATTCAAAGG
The DNA here is from genome assembly GCF_037356315.1 of Lithobates pipiens. Classification (NCBI taxonomy): domain Eukaryota; kingdom Metazoa; phylum Chordata; class Amphibia; order Anura; family Ranidae; genus Lithobates; species Lithobates pipiens. The sequence goes on along the minus strand of NW_027507788.1, from coordinate 47,086,814 downwards.
GCATACAAGGCAAAGGGCATGGTTCCTCCTGAGGCAGTGACGGCTCATTCAACTCGGGGCATCTCGACCTCTTGGGCAGCAGTTCGACATGTCGCACCAGAAGTTATCTGTAGAGCAGCTTCCTGGTCTTCAATTAATACCTTTGTTTCCCATTATTGTGTAGAGCCAGCTGCGCTTTCTTCTGTTAATTTTGGTTTACAAGTATTGTCAGTGGACAATGAAAAATAAAATTCTAGTTTCTTTGCTCAACATTTTTAGCCCACCCGGGTGTGTTTGGCGAGTTATTTCCCACACGTATGCTGCCATGGAGCCTGTCAGGAAAATGGAAAATTTATATCAAATACTTACCGTAATTTTCCTTTCCTGATGGGCTCCATGGCAGCAGGAGTTCCCTCCCAAATGTTGGAGTAGGCTAGTTACGGAACACGGATAGCAGCTTGGAGCAAAGATTTATGGGAGTAGAGGTCCTATTGGGTAATTATGGAGGCGGGGCTAACCCACACGTATGCTGCCATGGAGCCCATCAGGAAAGGAAAATTACGGTAAGTATTTGATATAAATTTTCCATTTTATCTGCTTTTTTTTTATCAGCACCTGTTCCACCAATCCCCCATGTCCGCCGTAGGGGGAATATAGGGTCCCTGCCTACCTGTTAATGTTTTTCCTTTTTGGCTTTGTCTCTCATTGATTGTCGGGTGAGTTGATCTCCATATTCCTTCTAGGTGTCTACATACTTTTATCTAAATGATGTCCTTATTATTTTTATAATTGTTTGTTAATGACCTGTATGTTAAAGCGGAGGTCCACCCTAAAGTGTAGCTTCCGCTCATTGGAACCCTCCCCCCCTCAGGCGCCACAATTGGCACCTTTCAGGGGGGAGGGGGGTGAAGGTACCTGTACAGTACAGGTATCTGCACCCACTTCCGGTGTAGATTCTGCAGAAGGTACGCCCCTTTCCGCAGAATCTACGCCCCTTTCCGAAAGTCCCCCGCTGCCTGCTGGGAAACACACGGATCCCAGAGACAGTGGGGACCATCCTTATTGCGCAGCACGACTCGCGCATGCGCAGTAGGGAACCGGGAAATGAAGCCGCAAGGCTCCACTTCCTGATTCCCATACCCAAGATGGGGACGGCAGCACCCGAGAGACGATCGAGAGATCGGCTTCAGGTGCCGACATCACGGGCGCGCTGTGTCCTTATTTTAAAAGTCAGCAGCTGCAGTATTTGTAGCTGCTGGCTTTTGAAAAAAAAAAAAAAACGGCGGAACTCCCGCTTTAATTGTTACAATCCTATTTAGATATCCTCCTGAAGAAGCGGTTGGTCCGCGAAACTAGTAGGAGACTAGTAGGAGACCCCCATGCACCGCCAGAATCAAATTCGAGTGTTTGTACATGCTATATATTCTGGGGTGTATTTTATTTTACTATTGATGTTTTATATATTGTTTTTCTTCTATTTGTCTTTTTGTCATTTTGTATTTCATAAAAAATTGATAAAAACATTTTAAACTTCTTTTTTCCTTTATTATAAAAAGTACCGGTATAGTCCAATATATTCTGGGGTGTATTTTATTTTACTATTGATGTTTTTATATATTGTTTTTCTTCTATTTGTCTTTTTGTCATTTTGTATTTCATAAAAAATTGATAAAAACATTTTAAACGTCTTTTTTCCTTTATTATAAAAAGTACCGGTATAGTCCAATTTATCTATTGGTCTGGGTTGGTTATGGGAGATTAGCGTGGACAGCTGCCCCAATACCCCCACACCAAACCCTTTTTGCATCTTAAAATTTGTGGATGATGGTACTAGTTACATTTATAAAATTATGTTTATTTAAGGTGATATTTATAATCTCTTGAATCAAGCATGTGAGCTGATAACTGTTGTACCTTCATTAAATGTAACCATACTGCTACACTTAGAAGCACCTCTCTTCTCTTTTATACCCTGTAACTCCTGCTGGATTTTGCATCTAATCCCCTTGTGGAGGCTGCAATTTGAGGATGGACATTTTATGGTTACACAACCTATCAAATAAACTAAAGGCCTCATGAATAAACGGTTGTGGAACGAATCATTTAAGTTTTGACTATTTCTTATGAGGAAATTTGCTTTGATATACAAGTGCTTTGGATCACAAGCATGTTTCTGGAACAAATTATGTTCGCAAACCAATGTTTTACTGTATGTATATATTTATATTACAGTATATATTTTAGTGTTTCCATGTATATTTTAGTAATTCCTGTGTGTGTAATTATTATTTTTAAATTCAAAATAAAGCAGACATTGACACTCTTCAATAAATTCTCCATCTAGCTGTCGAAAGCACAGATGACAGGCAGGTGGCAGCATGTGATTATAAGGATTTTACAGGCTTAATACCAATACTGTTTCATTTAAATATGAGCAATAGGTTACCCATACAGCACTGACATAACAGAAGAGAAAGGCATCTGTCCTAGTTAGTTCATACTCCATCAGAGAGCAATACATAGGGGGATATAAATACAGAGATTTTCTGGTATGTTGTAATTAACAGAAGTTTCTACTAAAGGCACCACTATTTAAAAAAATAAAATAAAAATAGTAATATACCGTATTTATCGGCGCATAACACGCACAGGTGTATAACACGCACATTCATTTTAAGAGGGACTTTTAAGGAAAAAAAAATAAAAATTTTGTATTGGCGTATAACACGCACACACTATTTGCACCAAATTTTCTAGGTGAAAAAGTGAGTGTTATACGCCAATAAATACAGTAAGTACAACGATAGTTAACCTAAACTTGTACCACATATTATTATTATTACAAGCAGTAGTAGTAATAAACACTGAGCAAAATTATAAATACAACACTTTTGTGTGTGCCCCTATTCATCATGAGCTGAGCTCAAAGGTCTATGACTTTTGTCACAGAAGAGCTATTTTTCTGAAATATTGTTCACAAATCTGTCTAAATCTGTGTTAGTGAGCACTTCTCCTTTGCCAAGATAAGGCATCCACCTCACAGGTGTGGCATATCCAGATGCTGATAAGACAGGATGATTATTGCACAGGTGTGCCTTAGGCTGGGTGCAATAAAAGGCCACTCTAAGGCTGCTTTCAAACTGAGGAACTTTACAGGCACTATAGCGCTAAACATAGTGCCTATAAAGAGCCTCTCCTCTCACTCCAGTGTGAAAGCCCAAGGGCTTTCACACTGGAGTGGTGCACTTGCAGGATTCTAAAAAAAAGTCCTGCAAGCAGCATCTTTGCAGCAATGTAGGAGCAGTGTATACGCTGATCCTAATGCTCCTCTGCCCATGGAAATCAATGGGCAACGCCGCCAAATCGCCGGCAAAGTGACACTGCAGCGTCCTTTTTTTGGCCGCTAGCGGGGCACTTTTAATCCCCGCTAGCAGCCGAAAAAGGGTTAAAACTGCCCGCAAAGTGGCGCTGCCGAATAGCACCACTAAAACGATGGTAAAGCGCCATTAAAAATAGCGTTGCTTTATTGCCGATGCCCCCAACGCCTCAGTGTGAAAGCACTCTAAAATGTGCAGTTTTACTGTGTTGGGGGGTCTGAAAACCACATGGTGTGACCACCATGTGCAGCACATCTCCTAAAATTCTTCCAGTCAGCATGGTAATTGCACGCTCCCTCAAAACTTGCAACATCGGTGGCATTGTGCTGTTTGATAAAACTGCACATTTTAGAGTGGCCTTGTATTGTGGCCAGCCTAAGGCACACCTGTGCAATAATCATGCTGTCTAATCAGCATCTTGATATGCTACAACTGTGAGGTGGAAGGATTATCTCGGCAAAGGAGAAGTGCTCACTAACACAGATTGAGACAAATTTGTGAACAATATTTGAGAGCAATAAGCCTTAGAAAATCTTGTCGATCTTTGAGTTCAGCTCTTGATAAATAGGGGCAAACACAAAAGTGTTGCGTTTATAATTTTGCTCAGTTTAATAATAGAAATAGCATCAGTAGTATTTTGCAAACATGTACAGGCAAAAGTCCTGTTACCACCATGACTTTACAGACTTTACTTTATAGGTGTGCACAGCCTCTTGCATTAGGGTGTGTGTGTGTGTGTGTGTCTACATGTACAGTGGTGTGAAAAAGTGTTTGCCCCCTTCCTCATTTCCTGTTCCTTTGCATGTTTGTTACACTTAAGTGTTTCGGAACATCAAACCAATTTAAACAATAGTCAAGGACAACACAAGTAAACACAAAATGGAATTTGTAAATGAAGGTGTTTATTATTAAAGGTGAAAAAAAATCCAAACCATCATGGCCCTGTGTGAAAAAGTGATTGCCCCCCTTGTTAAAACATACTATAACTGTGGTTGTCCACACCTGAGTTCAATTTCTATAGCCACACCCAGGCCTGATTATTGCCACACCTGTTCACAATCAAGGCATCACTTAAATAGGAGCTGCTTGACACAGTAAGGTCCACCAGAAGATCCTTAAAAGCTACACATCATGCCGAGACCCAAAGAAATCCAGGAACAATTGAGAAAGAAAGTAATTGAGATCTATCAGTCTGGAAAGGGTTATAAAGCCATTTCCAAAGCTTTGGGAATCCAGCGAACCAGAGTGAGAGCCATTATCCACAAATGGCGAAGACATGGAACAGTGGTGAACCTTCCCAGGAGTGGCCGGCCGCCCAAAATTACCCCAAGAGCGCAGCGACGACTCATCCAAGAGGTCACAAAAGACCCCACAACAACGTCCAAGGAACTGCAGGCCTCACTTGCCTCAGTTAAGGTCAGCGTTCATACCTCCACCATCAGGAAAAGACTGGGCAAAAATGGCCTGCATGGCAGAGTTCCAAGGAGAAAACCACTGCTGAGCAAAAAGAACATCAAAGCTCGTCTCAATTTCTCCACAACACATCTTGATGATCCCCAAGACTTTTGGGACAACATTCTGTGGACCGATGAGACAAAAGTGGAACTCTTTGGAAGGTGTGTGTCCAAGTATATCTGGCGTAGAAGGAACACTGCATTTCATAAAAAGAACATTATACCAACAGTAAAATATGGTGGTGGTAGTGTGATGGTCTGGGGCTGTTTTGCTGCTTCAGGACCTGGAAGACTTGCCGTGATAAAAGGAACTATGAATTCTGCTGTCTACCAAGAGATCCTGAAGGAGAATGTCCGACCATCTGTTCGTGTACTCAAGCTGAAACGAACTTGAGTTCGGCAGCAGGACAATGATCCTAAACACACCAGCAAGTCCACCACCGAATGGCTGAAGAAAAACAAAATGAAGACTTTGTAGTAGCCTAGCCAAAGTCCTGACCTGAATCCTATTGAGATGTTGTGGTATGACCTTAAAAAGGCTGTTCATGCTCGAAAACCCTCTAATGTAACTGAATTAGGACAATTCTGCAAAGATGAGTGGGCCAAAATTCCTCCAAGACGCTGTAAAAGCCTCATTGCACGTTATCGCAAACGCTTGGTTGCAGTTGTTGCTGCTAAGGGTGGCCCAACCAGTTATTAGGTTTAGGGGGCAATCACTTTTTCACACAGGGCCATGATGGTTTGGATTTTTTTTCACCTTTAATAATAAACACCTTCATTTACAAATTACATTTTGTGTTTACTTGTGTTGTCCTTGACTATTGTTTAAATTGGTTTGATGTTCCGAAACACTTAAGTGTAACAAACATGCAAAGGAACAGGAAATGAGGAAGGGGGCAAACACTTTTTCACACCACTGTATATGGCCCTGGTACATTCATCTCTTGGCTGGCATAGTGAAAGAAGTGCATATGGCAGAGCAGGTAAGAGGAGCATCTCCCTGCTGCCACACAGAGTGATAATGGTAAAGTGCACTAGGTGATTAGGGTGTGCCCAGGCATACCTGACACCCCCTGTGGGCACACCTATGATTCACATTTATAATGTTTTTTCAAAGTCAATTAGAGGCTGGCTGTAAGGTTTAGACCCCTTTCACACTGAGGCGTTTTTCAGGCACTTTTGTTTTTTTCTGCCTGGAATTTGGAGATTGTCCATAGCAACCAAAAATTGTCCCTTTATGTCAAAAGTGATTTTAGACCAACTAGAAAACAGCGCTAATAAATTAGAATCACTTGCAGAATTGAGCGATAGCGATTTGTGGGGAAATTCGCCATCAAACACTAAATCTAATGACAGCGACAATTCTGCAAATGAGCAAATTTCAGTGTTTTTGGATTGGATTACATTATTGAATAATTTTTATTATTATTTATTATCATTATTTATTATATTATAAACTTTATCATACCCGGGATGTCTACTAGACTCTTGTTTGAACAGATTTAAGAGAGTTATTCCTAAGAATTGCAGGCCTACAATATAAAACGCCAAATTTCCATGCAAAATAATTGTACCGCTTTCAGCACCTAAAATCAGAAATAATCATACCGCCAGGGAGGTTAAATAGAAAGATCGCCTCTTGCAGCTTAAGGGACAGGTGTCATTAAGTTCCAGATAACATTGGATCCCCTTATGCTAGAACGGGTTATATTTGGTACCTAGGATCTTCTATTATTACCATTTTCAGATGTGCAAGGGCCGTGATCCTGTAGGGGTACTCAGGCCCCGTTAAGATTGGTCAGAAATTTGGCTCTAGTAAGGCATGTGGTCAGTTTGGTGTAAGAAAGGATTCTCTGGGGACATTTTAGATGAGAAGGGTAGCATATGGGTCAGTGGCCTTGAGGATGTATTGGGGAGCTGCATTGTGGTGTTGATTATTGGGTGTCTGGGGTATTGTTGCAGAGGTGTCCTGTCCAGAGTGTGGGTGATGTGTTCCACTAGGAAAGGTGTGTATGGAAAGGGGTATAGGGGGAGTTCTAATGTATGCATTACCATCTGATTCGGATGTCTCGGGAATGTGTGGGTAGTGGTGGGAAAATATGTCTATAACTACAGAGGGTAGGCGGAGAGTGGTAAAGGTGGGGGTAAGGGTTAATACTGCGTGCCCATGATTCTGAGGGATTCTGTTGCATAGTTGTGTGGAAAGGAGTCTCCTCTCACTTCTCTTCCTCAGGGGGGCCACTCCATGGGATCCATATCTGTATAGTAACTCTATATCATGTGAGTTAGGCAAATCTAAAGGTGTGAAACCGATTATGAGTCAAGAACGGTTCTGTGAGGATAGAGATGCGTATTCTGAGGTAGATTGATAATGTTTCCAGCACGCCCATTTGACACTAAATTTGTTGGGTGTGTCTTTCAGTCTGCTGTTTTTCAACGGAATAAGCTGTCATGTGCATGTAGCAGTTAGAGGGGCGAGACCTATTATTTTCCGCTGACAAGGATGGTTACAATGATCAGCTTTTGTTTATTTATTTGTTTATGTAAAACCTTTATCCCAAAAGAAAAAAAAAGAAAAAATCTGTTGCTGTAACTGCTTATAAAGTGTGAGCTCAAGTTTAGCTGCGTTTAGTGTGTCTAAATCTGCTAATCCATCTAACACTCCCCTCCCCCCAGACTAAAAATGCTGCTGTCCAAAGGTGCTCCTGTGCTCCTTCATCCAGGGTGGGGACAGTCTAATACAAGAGGTGTGTTACTGGCCAGATCACCAGATGAAAACAGAAGGAAAAAGCCTAAAAAAGTAAACTGATACAGCCACCTCATCTAGTGGTTGGTAAGCTGCAATATATTACATTCTGTTCTGCTACTAACCATTACTAACCATTAGGCAGCTGTCAAAATGCATCTTTCACTGAACTGCATTCAGTAAATTGGAATCTAACTGGTCGAATGACGGCCACAGCGTGGACTTGAGTTCCCGGGAGGCTGTCATATGATGGCCTCCCCTGTGCACGCTCCCTTCCAGCCCCTTACCATGCGATCAGTTGTCAGTCAATGACAGCTGATCATATGACCAAAACAAAAGCTTGATGATCATTTTCTTTTTTTTTTCACGCTGACAGTGTAGGAGAAAAAAAAAATCAGATCACCGGCTCATCTTAAAGGGACATCGGTCCCGATAAGGAAGAGGCAATTATGCCTCATTTATGCCTCTAACAGTGCCCACAAGTGACACCTATCAATGCCCACCAGTGGTGCCAATCAATGCCACCTAGAAGTGCTGCCTATCAGTGTAACCCATCAGTGCCCATCACTGCCACCTATCGTTGCCCATCAGTGCCGCCTCATCAGCCCACACGAAGGACAAAAATTACCCGCTTTAAAATTTTATAACAAAATATATTTTTTTAAAAAAAATTCAGTCTTTTTAAATTTTTAAAAAAATAAAATAAAAATCGCACAGGTGATCAAATACCACCAAAAGAAAGCTCTATTTATGGGAACAAAATGGTAAAAATTTAATTTGGATACAGTGTTGTATGACCGCGCAATTGTCATTCAAAGTGCATCAGTGCTGAAAGCTGAAAAATGGTCTGGATAGGAGGGGGGATTAAGTGCTCAGTAAGCAAGTGGTTAAGTAAAGCTTTGACAATAAGCCTTGCGTTTACATTGGGCCGATTTGACATGCAATTTGACATTGTCAGGGTCCGATTTATAAGCCATTTTCTCTTTTTTATATATTATACGTGTTTGGTATATTATGTGAGACATATTTCTTATAATATTTAATAAACCTTATAAAATTTTGTGATAAATTTGTGTTTTCAGTCACTTTTAAAGTCCCGTTTCTCAGGGGGAGTTTTCTTCTTTTGTACAATATATTTGGGATGTGGTGACTGAGGACATTTAGGCTTTCTGTGAATAGTGGGGTTTTCTTTTCTAGCCTCTTGAGATCCGCGCTATAGCCGAATGACGGCTACAGCGCGGACCTCCTTTGCCTGGACGACGTCTATTGACGTCGTCCCGTGCACGAGCGGCCTGCACGTCCCCCTGAGGGGCGCGCGCGGCGCGCTCTGTGATCGGCGAGTCAATGAGACTCGCCTGATCACCGATCCGAGCAAGGGGTCGATCCCGACCCCTTACCACGTGATCAGCTGTCAGCCAATGACAGCTGATCATGTGACAAAACAGAGCCAGTAATCGGCTATTTTTCCTCCTCGTGCTGACAGCGCGAGGAGAGAAAAAAAAGCCTATCACCGGCGGCCGTGATCGGGACATCAGTCCCGATCACGGCCAGTGTATCAGTGCCCACCTGCCCCCTGCCAGTAACCCCCAGAGAATTAAAAAAGTGCCACCCATCAGTGCCCATAATGCCACCCAGCAGTGCCATACATCAGTGCCCACAGTGCCATACATCAGTGCCCACAGTGCCACCTATCAGTGCCCACAATCTGCCTCAACAACATTGCTGCACCTCAGTGCCACATATCCATGCCCATCAGTGTCATCTACCAGTGCCCATCAGTGCCCATCAGTGCCGCCCATCAGTGCCCAGCAGTGCCACCTATCAGAGCCACCTATCAGTGCCACCTATCAGTGCCCATCAGTCCCATCTATCAGTGGTACCTATCAGTGCCCCTTAGTGCCACCCATCCGTGCCACCCATCCGTGCCACCTATCAGTGCCCATCAGTGCCGCCTTATCTGTGCCCATCAGTACTGCCTTATCTGTGCTTATCGGTGCCACCTTATCTGTGCCTATTAGTGTCGCCTTAACTGTGCCTATCAGTGCCCACCAATGCCGACTATCAGTGCCCACCAATGCCGACTATCAGTTCCCACCAATGCCGACTATCAGTGCCCACCAGTGCCGCCCATCAGTGCCCACCAGTGCCGCCTCATCAGCGCATTTCAATGAAGGAGAAAAATTACCAGTTTGCAAAATTTTATAACAAACTATTAAACATGATTTTTTTTTTTTTTTGCATCTTTTTTGGTTTGTTTAGCAAACAGGCAATAAATTATTTCGAACATCCAAACACCGTTAAAGGGATTGTAAAGTGATTTTTTTTTTTTTAAATAACAAACATGTTATACTTACCTCCACTGTGCAGCTCGTTTTGTACAGAGTGGCCCCGAACCTGCTCTTCTGGGGTCCCTTGGCGGCTGTCTTGGCTTCCTCCCGCAGGTGCTTCTCATGTTCATGCGAGCTCCCTCGCATGGTGAGAAGCACCTGCGGGCACACTTCCGTGATACAGCCGGCGGCTGTAGCCGCTCGCTGTATGACACGGCCCCGCCCCCCAGCGCTCAGTGTCAGTGGATGGGATTGACTGCAGCGCAAGCCAATGGCTGCGCTGCTTTCCATCCATCTACTCCAGCCAATCAGCGGCCAGGCTGAATGGTGGAAAGGACGGCGGGGGCAAGTGCGGGATTTTCGAGGGGTGAGGTAAGTAAAACAGGGGGGGCTGGGGGTGCAGGTACTATCAGATGTTTTTCCCCTTAATGCATAGAATTCATTAACCGGTTTCCGACCGGCGCACACCGATGTACGTCTGCAGAATGGCACGGGCAGGCATATTGGAGTACAGGTAGGTCCAATCTTCAATGCCGCCCTGCCATCGTGAGCGCGCCACTGGCGGCGCACTTGCGTGCCGGTCGGGACCCCCGTGAGTGCGGTCGCGGGTCCCGCGGACTCGATCGCTGCGGGCATACCCGCGATCGTCTTTCGGGGCGGCTGAATGGAGGAAATGCTGTGTAAACAGCGTTTCCCCTTTCTGCCTAGCAACTAGTGACGCTGATCTCTGCTCCATGTGATTGGAGCAGAGATCAGTGTTCACTAAATGAAAGCCCAGCCCCCCACAGTTAGTAACACACCCCTAGGAACCCTTAACCCCTACACTGCCACCCACTGGTTAACCCCTTCACTGCCAGTGTCATTTACACAGGAATCACTGCATTTATATAGCAGTGATTACTGTATAAATGACAATGGTCCCACAAATGTGTCCAAAAATGTCCGATGGGTCCCCCACAATGTCGCAGTCACAATAAAAATCTCTGATCGCCGCCATTACTAGTACAAAAAATAAAAATAAAAAATTAATAATAAAAATGCCATAAAACTATCCTTATTTTGTAAACACTATAACTTTTGCGCAAACCAATCAATAATCGCTTATTGCGATTTTTTTTTTTACCAAAAATATGTAGAAGAATATGTATCGGCCTAAACTGAGGGAAAAAATGTTGTTTTATATATTTTTGGGGGATATTTATTATAACAAAAAGTAAAAAATAATGCGTTTTTTTCAAAATTGTCACTCTATTTTTATTTATAGCGCAAAAAATAAAAACCACAGGGGTGATCAAATACCACCAAAAGAAAGCTCTATTTATGGGAAAAAAAGGACGTCAATTTTGTTTTGGAGCCAAAGTCAATTACCAGGCCCTTCAGGTCTGGTATAGATATTAAGGGGAACCCTGTGTCAATTTTTTTTTAAATGACATAGGGTTTCCCCCTAAATATCATGTCTGGTATGAATTTTAAGGGGAACTCCATGCCAAATAAAAAAAAATGGGGTGGAGTTCCCCCCAAAAATCCACATCAGACCCTTTATCCGAGCATGCAACCTGGCAGGTGGCAGGAAAAGAGGGGGGAACGAGAGAGCGCCCCCCCTCCTGAACCGTATCAGGCCACATGCCCTCCAAAGCACCTTGTCCCCATGTTGATGGGGACAAAGGCCTCATCCCCACAACCCTTGCCCAGTGGTTGGGAGGGTCTGCGGTCGGGGGGCTTATCAGAATCTGGAAGCCCCCTTTAACAAGGGGACCCCCAGATCCCACCCCCCCTGTTTGAAATGGTAACGGGCACATTGTACCCCTATCATTTCATAAAGAAAGTGTAAAAAAATGTAAAAAATCACACAGACACTGTTGGGATAAGTCCTTTATTAAAAATTAAAAAAATAAAATAAATATTCCAGCGGTGGTAATCCACTCTCGGTATCCCGCGATGGGTGATCATCTCTCCGGGGTTCAGCAAAGGATGATCTCTCCTCTCCAGGTCCAGGGTCCAACGATGATGTCCAGCGCAGCGCATCCTGTCTCCAGCGGAGACACAGCGGGAATCCCAACAGCCTGACAGTTCTCTTAGCTGAATTTGCCGCGAACACCCCAAATTGTTCGCTGTTCGGCGAACAGGTAGGCAATGTTCCAGTTGTCTAATAAGAAGATGTGGGACTTCAGTGCAGCTTTAGGTGTGAACATGGCCATTATAATGTAGGTTATATCAGCAATATTAGTACTGGTGCCTTACATAGTCTGGAGCCCAGTATAAAATTGTAAATGCTAACAGCTGGGTACATGTAAACAGCATGCATTCCGGCATGATTTTGTAGCCATGTTTGTTTTGGCTGAACTCAAGGAACATGTGTTCGTGTTCGTGATCAATCAGAATAGTTAATTCAGCACAAATGTCTTGGACTGAAAATCAGTATGTGCATATATACAGTAAAAGGGGAAAAAGAACCAACGTTGATACCTGCCCATGGTCCAGTTTGTTTTTGATCTGGCCCTGTTGACAAATAGAAGGCCGTAGACATGGTGCATCATAATGCGGATTTGTCTGTTATTTATGAAGTAATTTCTGTAGACCTAAAGCAAGTAGTTTCATTTCTAGTACTGCGATCTTTCCTTGACTACAGTTCGGTTTCAGGATAGATTCATTTTAAGATTAACAGATTGTCACTAAAGTCTTGCCAATGTCTTGATGGATTTATGACTAGGCCACATATGCTACTTTCATTTCTCAGCTTTCTGGGTTTCTTCATTTCACATTTCATGGTTTAAAACACTCCATCTGGCTTGCAGTTTAATAATAAAACAGAGAAACAGGAATTATATATATAATATATAATTTATATAACATAGCATAATTTATATAATATATATATAACATAAAACTATTATATAGAGAATTATTTACAGTTAGGTACATCTAATAGATAAATCCGGTAAGGCTTATTATTATTATTTATTATTATTATTTAATATGATTTGTCAATAATAATATTACATGCTATTATTAAATGAATTATGTTGTATAATATTAATTATGTTAATCATGTTGTTGTTAAATTAATGAAATATGATTTGTTTTGGAAACCACTCGTCGACCGCTTCACTCCGATATACGTTGGTACAATTGCAGCGGTGGGCAAATGGGTGTACCTGTACATCCCCTTTAATTAGCGGGGCTAGTGGGCGTGCGCCCGCCCACCTCGTACAGCATGACCGTGCCCGCGGGTTACGCGGACTCGATGTCCCCCGGTGGCCTGCGATCGTGTCACAGAGAGGCAGAATGGGATATGCCTATGTAAACAAGCCATTTCCTGTTCTGCCTAGTGACATGATAGAGATCACTGCTCCCTGTCATCAGGAGTAGTGGTAGGCCCTCCCCCTCACAGTTAGAATCACTCCATAGGACACACTTAACCCCCTGATCGCCCCCTAGTGTTTAACCCCTTCCCCACCAGTGTCATTTACACAGTAAATAGTGCATTTTTATAGCACCGATGGCTGTATAAATGACTATGGTCCCAAAATAGTGTCAAAAGTGTCCAATGTGTCCCCATAATGACGCGGTCATGATAAAAATCGCAGATCTCTGCCATTACTACTAAAAAAAAAATGATAATGAAAATGCCATAAATCTATCCCGTATTGTAGACCCCATAACTTTTGAGCAAACCAATCAATATACACGTATTGCGATTTTTGTTTTTACCAAAAATATGTAGAAGAATACATATCAGCCTAAACTGAGGGAAAATATTGCTTTTTTATACATTTTTGGGGAATATTTATTATAGCAAACAGTAAAAAATAGTTTTTTTTTTCAAAATTGTCGCTCTTTTTTTGTTTATAGTGCAAAAAATAAAAACCACAGTATTCTGACAGTTGGACTCCTCATAATACACTGATCAGTGGCTGCAGCCAATTTACTGCAGCCACTGACAAACAAATGTTTTCCAGCATTCCAGTTTGACAGAAGTTGATCGAACAATACATTTCTAACAGAAAAAAATAGGATCGAGATCTCTGGTCTCCAATCAGAGATGTCAAAAGGGTGTGAGCAAGGGGACTATCACGGGGCATGTACATCTATTAAATCAATATGAAAAAAAGCAATATTCCATGCTTGACTGTAGGCAAGACACACTTGTCTTTGTACCCCTCACCTGGTTGCCACCACACACCCTTGGCATCATTTGAACTTAATAGGTTTATCTTGGTCTCATCAGACTACAAGACATGGTTCCATGTCCTTAGTCTGCTTGTCTTCAGCAAACTGTTTGCAGGCTTTCTTGTGCATCATCTTTCGAAGAGGCTTCCTTTTGGGACGACAGCCATGCAGACCAATTTGATGCAGTGTGTGGCGTATGGTCTGAGCAGACTGACCACCCCATCTCTTCAAACTCTGCAGAAATGCTGGCTGAACTCATATGTCTATTTTCCAAAGACAACTTCTGGATATGATGCTGAGCACGTGCACTCAACTTCTTTGGTTGACCATGACAAGGCCTGTTCTGAGTGGAACCTGTCCTGTATGGTCTTGACCACCGTGCTGCAGCTCAGTTTCAGGGTGTTGGCAATCTTCTTATAGCCTCGGCCATCTTTATCTAGAGCAACAATTTTTTTTTTTCAAATCCTCTGAGAATTCTTTGCCATGAGGTGCCATGTTGAACTTCCAGGTACCAGTATGAGAGCGTGAGAGCGATAACACCAAATATAACACACCTCCTCCCCATTCACACCTGAGATCTTGTAACACTAATGAGTCACATGACACCGGGGAGGGAAAATGGCTAATTGGGCCAAATTTGGACATTATCACTTATGGGTTGTACTCACTTATATTGCCAGCAGTTTAGACATTAATGGCTGTGTGTTGAATTATTTTGAGGGGGCAGCAAATTTACACTGTTATACAAGCTGTACACTCACTACTTTACATTGTAGCAAAGTGTAATTTCTTCAGTGTTGTCCCATGAAAAGGTATAAGGAAATATTTATATATTTGAGGGGTGTACTCACTTTTGCGAGACGCTGTATATGTATACCTTACGCATCCCAAATAATATAAAATGCACAGTATCCATCATATTTAAAGGTGACCATCTTTCTCCATGGCTAGCATAAATAGCTTTATAATTTCTTTAATACAATCTGTTAATAATGTAGGTTTGGACTGTTTCCAATATCTAGGAATTATGATCTTGGCTGTAAGGATCAAGAAGATGTCTGAGTAATTTTTTTGGCTAAACATGTGAAAACGATCAGGTAAATGTAAATATCCTTATCAAAGTTTGTTTTAAAACACTTGTAGAGATTGCATATATACACATGGGGGCAGCCATGTTTGCTCATTATATAACTAAGGTTTGCTCACTGCAGACCCTCTTATCTCACTAAGGTCTGTCTATCTAAAAACAAAAGACATTCTGTAGTCTCTAGTTCCTGGTGTTGTCAGTCCCAATGCATCTGGTAGTGAGTCGCCTCACCTTCGCCTTCGCTAGAAGTGATATGATATAGCTCAGAGAAGCTTTGTTTTAAAGTCTTAAAATGTCTTAAAGTTTTAAAATTATAAAAAGTTGGCAATTAAAAAATAATAATAATTATGTTTTGGGTATTGCTTATATACTGTGTGCCCTGCTGAAAGTGTACTGTATGTAAACCATAACAATGAACTTCTCGTATTTGGTCCCATTTGATCTTTTACTTGTACTATCAATATACCATCAAAAACATTTTGTTAAATATGTTTGATAAGTTAAAATAAATTGCTTGCTGATCTTGCCAGGAATCCTGTGAGCTTCCTGCCTGAGTACTATAGAGTGACACTTCACTTTGATATTGAAAAAAAGGAGAGGGGGTGGGTTCTATAGCTCTATCTTGTTTCTGTTCTGAGACATAAGAGTAACTGAACATTGTCATCCTAAGAAAGGAATTGTATTACTGACACCACTACCAGATGAAAATAGGGAAATGCAACTAATGCAACTACCACTTTAAAAGATGGTATGCTTCATTACTAGTTACATTAAATTATTGTTTTTGCGTTTTGATAAGTTTTAATACAAAGTTAAAGCGGTTATCCGGACCCCCCCCCCCCCCCCCCCCCACCATCAATTTTTAAAAAACCCCTGCATATCTTGTGGTGGGTACTGAATATTTCAGATACTCAACCACCCAGAAATCCAGTGGTGTCTTGAAAAATCGTGTCAGAATTCTGCCCCCAGTTGGTCCCGTGCCACCATCTTGCCATGTGAAGTCATTACGATACCCTCAGCTGTCCTGGGTTTTGCCAACGGGTCTCAGGATGACACGCCGCTAAGCCCTCCCCTTCCTCCTTTCTCTATGAAGCACGATACCTCCTGGGATATGTGACATTCAAATCCCAAGAGCCATAGCAGGCATACAGTCACAATAAGGGTGAAGTTCTGCTTTAAACATACAGTATAATAATAGGTCCCCTTCAGCAATTCTGCCACTAATGTGATTGTAGCTCCACTTCAGTTGTCAGTGTAATTTCCAACAAAATTGTGTTGCATAAAGTAATAGCAAAACAGAAAAGGCAAATCAAGTGTGCCCTTTTCAAGGGAATTATCTTCAGAACTAATCTCTGCTGACTTCCATCATCCAATCATCTGGAAGCAAAATGCAGTTGTTTTTTTCCTTGCACATGCTTAGGTAATTTTTGCAAAGTTAAATTTCACCACATCCACTGAGCTCTGGAGAAAATTCACTGACAAAGTAAACTTTTTTTGCCTATTTACCTTTGGTAAATCAACCTCTTTATGTCTACTGTTTGTCTGGATTCAAGGCATCTTAATTCCAAATGGTGTACCGTCCAATACTTCTGGGTACAGGTTTGTGAAGATGGTCATAACATGCTACATATCCTGGAAACATCTACAATTAATAGTTTGCTTTACATTCTCTTGATTCTCACCGGAAGTGATCACATTCCCTCTGTTCTCAGTTGCATAAGTGTCAGGGGAGGAGAAACAGCAGTACGATAGTCTTACCAGTGAATTGCTGTATGGGGGAGGGGGCGTGTCAGCACCAGTCTGATCATTGGAGGAGCGTAGGCTGAGTTCCCAGTACAGCCAGAAAACTGACCTTGCTATGCTCTCATGCCTAATGTGGTCAGTTGTTAATACTAAAGCAGAGCAAATGGCAGGATAACCAGCTATTTTACACAAAGGAAGCAATAGAATGAGAACAGGATAAGTTTTCTTACAAGTGCATGGTACAACATAGACATATAGGGAATATGAAATGCGTTTACATACTCTTTAATTTACTGCATTTCAGAGGTAAACCCTTTACAGCTATAACAATATTGGTGGTGCCCAAAGTTGGGCATTGTTGCTCTCTTTCTCTCTCCTCACTGGCTCAAAGGCAGCAATGGAAGCCATCGGCATTGCTGTCAATCACAGCCAATGAGGAGGGAGGGGGGAGGGCTGAGACACACTCTGTGTTGATGGGAACAGTGAGAGTGGCTCAGAAGCAAGCCTGCATGAGTGCCCCCATAACTAGAGTCTTGCTTTGGGGGAACTGGGGGGGGGGGTGCAGGAACACTGGTGAGGGACCCGAAAAGAGGAGAGGAGGATAAGGCATGCTAAGTATAAAATGTTTGCTATTTAAAAAAAAAAAAAAAAAAAACCTTTTACAATCACTTCAAACTCTCTCTATATGTTTAAAAACCTGTAACTATATGACTCAGCATGCCAACTATCAACAATAACACTTAAAGTAAATGAAGATAAAATCAGGTGCTTTCTGAGAAGAAAGTGGTAATCTGGTTTCCAGCATTGGTTTCCAACATCCTACCTTTCTTTATAACATGTCCTATAAATTATAAGTAGAAACTAAACCCAGGTGCCAAAATAAAGCATTTTCTTCTAATTTTGCATGTTATGCTCGGGTCATCAATCTGCTGTGCTCATTAGCTGAGCTTTCATTTTTTTTTCATTTTTAGTATAAAGAATATGAGTGTTCAGAAGAAGATCAATATCTTCAAAAGGGTTTATTTTTAATGAAATGTGTAGGTGTGGAAAGTTTCATGAATAGGCGGTATAGCTTCCTGGGAAGCTAGTGAGATGCATGACTGATCAGCACTAGGTAGTGTACCAGAAATTGCACTTATTGTCTACTGTGTAAGAACAAATAAGTAATGTATAGAGTTAAGATTTTCCCTCTGTGTCCATCATGACTTTCGTTTTTTTATAAAGACGTGTGAAGAAATCGAGTATTGAAATGTCTTCAACAACATTGCAGAATTAGGGTGATTTTGGGGGTTCAGCATGGGTTCAAAGTAAAGCCAGACCATTTGTAGTTCACAGAACCACCTAACTAATGAATCATTTCACTTCCATAACAATCAACTGCCAATATTGTTTTTTTTTTCTGGCCTTTGAACCCTGGTCAGATTGTTTTGAAGGACTAATAAAGGGACATTTGGATAAGCTAGCCCCCTCACTATAAAATGTTTGGCCCCCCTCTAGACACCCCCATTAGATGCTCACATATTGACACAGATATGTACTGAACTGTAATAAGGAAAGTATGAGAATTGCTGCAGATAACATGCATTGGGACATATTCAGGTATCTACTCCTACAGTATAGTAAAACCTTACTGAATGTTTTTATGTAGCAGAATGGTTTGTATCTTAGGGAATTTTTACATCTTAATACTGCAGCTATGTGTCCTACAGCTACCTTGCAGCCTCTCTCGATATACACTACAGTCATATGAGGCTGCATATTTTTTCCCAGGACATATTTCTTAAAAGCTAAGTTCAGCTCTTCAGGCAGAAAGTAGAAGTTTTTTCTACTACTTTTTTTCTACCAAGCCACACCAATTTATCTCTTACTTACCTAGTTAATGGCAGCTTTGAATCTACACCTTTCTGTTCACATTTTTTTTAATATAATCTGTTCTGAGTCCATAATTTCCTGTATCATAATGTAACCATTTAGGAAGCCTTATACCCCATCATGCATTGCCTTACTTGATATTACTTATTTGATACTAATTGAATGGATTGTTCAGGTAGTAGTTTTGGTAAAGCTAAAGGATTTTGTACAGAGATTGTACAATTAGATTGCATGGTGTTTGGTTAGCTTTATATAAGTACATGGTAGGGAGACGTTCAGCTGTCACTATTCTTGTGTAAACACACCAATTTCACTTTAGGCCCCATTCACACTTGTTATAGTGAAGGTGCACATTTTTTTACGCAATTTTCCCATGATACGCATAGGGCAGTCCATTTCAATGGGGTGCCCTATGCAAAACAAATGCATCAAAGTAGCTCATGGGACATTTTGGAATGTTGCGGTTTGCACATTTTTTTTCCTGTGCATATTGCTGCATTTGTCATGCATTTTTTCATGTGGCAAACTGCAAGTTTGCTTTTGCGTTTGGGGTGCCATTAACCTCCCTAGCGGTGATCCCGAGTCTGGATGGCATCGCTGGATACAGGGAGGACATGGATAAGTTACTTACCTTGTCCCCTGGATCCAGTGATGTCCTCCGCGCTGTGTGATCGAGCTGTCCTCCGCTTGATTCACAGTGCCCGAATACCGCCGAGCTCCGTTCCCTGCGACATTACGGCGCACGGGAGTGGAGATCGGCGCCAAATTCAAAAAAGTAAAAGTACACAAAACACACACAGTACTGCAATCTTACAGAAAATACACACCCCCTTTGTCCCTAGTGGCCTGTGCAGTGCCCTGCATGCACTTTTATATTATAACATACTGTTTTTTATGGCTGGAATTTGGAGATTGTCCATAGCAACCAGAAAGTGTCCCTTTTTCAGTGTTTTAGGATTTGATTACATTATTGAATAATTTTTATTATTATTTATTATATTATAAACTTTATCATACCCGGGATGTCTGCTAGACTCTGGTTTGAACAGATTTATTCCCATCCATACAAATCATTTTCTAGGATAGATCATATCTTCCTAAGTGTTGGCATGGCCCCAGAGATGCTATCATCAGATATTATGCCCTTTACTTGGTCTGAACATAGTGCAGTCTGTACTACCATCTCCTCGCCTTTCCCAAGATCCCAGGATTCGTCTTGGTGCTTTAATGAATCCATTCTAACTCATCTGTCCCATTGTCTATATATTAAACATGCTCTCTCTTAAATAACACTTCTGCAGATATTTCCCCTCTCACTCTGTGGGAAGCCCAGAAACCTGTATTTCCAGGTACGCTTATCCTGCAATCATAATTTCTTAAACATGAGCGCAATCTTCTTCACCAAAAATTAGAAAATTACTTCAATTTGTATCACGATGCATTCCAAAATTCTCCCTCCCCTTCTACTAAAGCTAAGTTTGATAGAGCCCGCTTAGAATTCAATCTCTTTCACAATGATAAATTAATACATAAATCACCACACCTTTATTATCTAAAAGCAAACAAACCAGATACCCTATTAGCTCGAACCTTATGCTCACTACAAAAACCTACGACATCTGTGCAGATCAAACTAAACCATGATTCATACACAAGTAACCCTGTCAAAATTGCACACACATTCCGCTCAAATCTTGCTAAATTATATTCGCCCAACCATAACTTTGACCATGCTGCTGCTGATTCCCTTTTTTCACAAATTACCCTTCCAACACTCTCACAAACCCACCGTGAACGACTTGAGTGTCCCATCTCTGCAATAGTCATTGCGGCTATTAAGGCTTTAAAAGATAATAAAACTTCTGGCCCAGATGGATTTTCTGCTTTCTACTACAAGAAATTTTCTGATATATTATCTCCTATCCTAACTGAGGCCTTCAATATGTTGTTGAGGGGACACTATTTTCGTTCAGAATCCTTAATGGCCATAATTTCCATATTTCCCAAATCTAAATCTGATACAACCTTTTGGACAAATTACATGCCACCAGTGCACATCCCAAGCCATTGTTAAAGTATCCCCTACAGCCAATTCATAAGACTTAGAAGAAATGGTACTTTAGACACTGACTTCCATAGGGCTGCCAAGGAATTGTATACAAGATTAAGAGACAGGGGGGTATAGTCATACCCTCCTGAAAAAAGCATATATCAAAGCCAGCAAACGAGAGAATTTTTTTCTGCCAAGCCTCTTAATAACGAACAATCAGTTAGAGTTATTACCCAGTATTCTTGACAACACATACAATTGAGGATATTTTAATTAAATGTTGGCCTCTGTTACTGGCAGCTATAACCAATAAGAAATTCATTAAACCGTATCCAGAAACAACTTATCGACGAGCACCATCTCTCAGGGACCACTTGGTTAGGAGCCTCATTTCCCTGTAGACCCAGATGACACATCCCATACGGGCACTGTGAGAGATGTGATATATGCAGCTTTATATCTAGTGGCCATGAGATAACTCGTCTGAATGGCCAAACTCATGCTATCATGCATAGAGTCACTTGCCACACAGTTTGCGTTCTATATTTAGCCACATGCCTATGTGGATGTTTCTACGTAGTCAAAACTAAGCGCCCTTTTTTTAAAACGGATAAAGAATCATACCACTCCTATCCTTAAATGCCTCATGACTACTGCCATCAGTAGACATGTGGGACTTTAACATGATTTTGACCCCAACATGATCACATTCACAGCCCTTGAACATGTACCTCCACATGAAGGGTGATGACATTGATTGTACTTTACTACAATTAGAAACCCAGTGGATCCATAACTTGGATGCTACAAGATACCCAGGTTTGAATGATTATATAAGCTTCAAATCTTTTTTTATAATTTAAGACTGTTTTTATGTTTGGTGCAGTTTATGCACGTTCAATCCGGAATATCTTGTAACCAGTAGACATAGTTATGAATATATTAATTCATCTTGTCTGCCTTCCCCCTCCCACATTGCATACCACTGAAGCCATCTTACTATCTCAGATTAGGTGATTCATGTTACCACATAGTGTATACATCTTATGATATATTTGTGCATATATATATATAAACTCTTTCTTACATATAGCCATTAATTGTTTGATTAGACAATAAGTAATTGCAGGTACATGTTACAGCATACCTCAAATAATTATAAAGCCATCAATTGTTTTTGCATTTTATGTATTATGTCTTTACTATCGTGTGCCATGGCTCATGTTGACGAGAATAGCCCACACTGCTTGGTGCGCTGGTGGGACTTTTACCACACGTCTTCTGCCTTGTCCTCCCCTGTTTCTCCCCCTTTCCCTTCTTGCCCTAGTTACCCCCTCTCTCCCGGGTTGCATCATGGTGGCCTTGGTTGGGTAGTGTGTGTGGCTGCATGGATGTCTCGGCATCTGTCCCTATAGGGACAGATGCCCGATTATGGTTGCTGGAAGCTGTGCTAGTGATGTGGCATTCTGGCCTTGATCCATTCTTCCAACCCGTTCTGCCCAATCTGGCCTGCTAGGTGGGTTGTCATGGGAAGGGCAGCCCAGCCTGCTCCGGTTCATGTGTCCAACTGCCTCATGCAACATGGTGCATCGCGTGATAGCCTATGTCCGCCGCTTAGCATCCTGGTATGTGTAGGCAAATGGAGGGCCCGCTAGCGCATGCACAGTGGGCTCCTTTCATCTGCACTCAGTCGGTGACATCAGATGCTGACCCCGTGGGGGGTATATAGGCCCGGTTTGTCCAGCTCTCCATCAGCTGGATGCCAGGAGTGGCCATTTAAACATAACACTTGATATGAGGTAAATTTGGACGACTTTTCATACCACACCTTCTGTTCTTGCCACTTGTGGAACTGTGCTGCTTGACTGAATCTTTCTCTGTTTACAAATATGTTGCATGGGTTTCTTACTTGTTGGGCTATCACTGAGAGTCACTGTACTCCCATGCAATCTAACTTGCTGTATTTGGATTAGTGCTTTTTTCCCTTCTTTTCTATAGTTTAGTCTCTCTTTTTGCTGTATGTCCATAATGGGACATATGTTAGTGTATATGTGTGTGTATATATATATATATATATATATATATATATATATATATAGACATATCAGGCTGTATTTTGGGGTTCCTGTACTGTTGGACCCCCCTTTCTATATATTTTTTTACATTTTTATTTTTTATTTTTTATTTTATTTCCATTTTTTAGTTTTAGTTTTTTTCTTATGTTTATTTTTATTCTTATCTATATATTTAAACCATCCTTTACTACATCTCTTTTTGTTTCTATATTTTTTATACCAATATTTATCTTTATTTTTATGTATCTCTCTTGCCTTTTTATTTGATTTATTATTTTTCTTTTGCCTTCTCTTATTCTTTTTGTTATCCCATTTCTCTTCTTCATAGTGGTTTGCTTATGGCGGAGTCATAATCTTAACCTTTGCGTTTTGGTCTCTGTGGCGCCCCTGTACCCATATTTTTCCATAGCAGAGTATATGTAAGTACAATTGAGGCTATGTTAGCCCACAACATTGGACTGTGTCATGTCCAATAATATAGACTACCTTCTTTCTTTTTTATTAATCCTGATTTAGCCTTGCACCTGTATGTCCCTTGTGGCTACACAGAACACCCCCATTGCCATGGCTGTTGGACTGCCTGGGTGTATACCCTTTGTGAGGGTCTCTTTGGTGAGTTGAGTGGGACCTGCGAGGTGGGAGAGGTTATGGGCCATGACACACGACTTGTTTACTCTTTTTTGTCACATTCAACTTATTTTGTTACTTTTTGTTGTTGTTTGATTATTTAAATTTTTACTATGTATTTTTTACTACTAGAGCCATTGCTGATCACTGGTGACCATATAATCCCCTGGAGAAGCCATTGTTTGGTGAAACATGTAGGGACTTGAAATGCATCAGTGACTATTTCATGCATTCGGAAACTTTGGCCAGTATTAATGTCTGTATATCTACTTTGCTTATTTTTTATGCACCCTCCATTTTTGTTGTATATCTATGTAATAAAATTCACACTTTTTAAGTAAAAATTGTATCTTCCATGTACTTGGGCACCATCATAATCCCTAATCAAAATCCCCATCTATTTTACCAATATAAGGGACGAGGTGCCGGATTTCATGAGGTAACTCAACTCACACCCCTCTACAACAAATATCAAGAACTGTTAAACGTGTTGCAGATTTCTGCGCAAAAAAATTACTCACATGATACCAGTGTTGTAGTGTAGAAAGGGCAAGTAGAAAGCTATTTTTTTGTGCTCTTGCAGAAACAGGTGCAGAACAACTCGCATCTCTGCACATGGTGTTAACAAGACTATAGCCAGTAAACTAGCCTCGGGTGATCTAAAACACACAGATCAAAGGATTTTTCTCCAGCAGGCAGGGGGTGGAGACCAGGCATCATACACACTGCAGAGCAAGAGCACAGAGCTGCCTGTAATGTGATAGCTCAGTGGGGGGAAGGGACATACTCCCCTCAAACAGGCTCATAGGAAAACATACACAGCTGAGTTACCTGCTGTGTGATGGAGGGGGGCAGACCATCTCCCAAGAGACATGGTGGTTCCAGCTTTTTATCTACACACCTTGTGGATCACTCAACACTGAAGTGTTTATTAGCACGTATGGTCATTGTTGACCATTATTACTTTTTAATTTCCTTTTTTGGAAACCATCCTTGTCCAGTCCTGGTCCACCTCAAGTCCCACAGCATAGATACAGATAATGAAATGAGAAGTAACTGGATGGTACCCAGACCAGCTCCACACAGCGTCACATGGGCTTACACTGTGGAGGCGATTTAACCACTGTAGGGGCAGGGGAGCTGGTGAGTTCGGAAGTTTGTCCTATGCACGGAAAACGCACCGGTTGCAATTCAGGATACACTAAACACTGAGCACATTGTCACTTTGATCTGACTATTGAGGAATCTTCTGATGTTTTTTTTTTTTGGACTTTTTTGGGGGATTTTTTGACTTTTTCTGTGTTTTTTCTTGGTTTTTAATGATTTTTGTTTTTGCAGTTTCACACCCTGGGAGGGTTCTTTAGCGGATGTTAATGCATTAGAAACTTTATTAGCACGTTTTTTGCACTAATACAAGCACACAGCACTAAGGTGTGGATTCCAGAATGCATATATGTTTTTTCTAATATTGCCACTTTTCAGTGACTATATATTTTTATATTTTATTATTGTATTTCTTATGCTGATCATTTCACATGCAAATTGCAAAGCAATAACTTAGCATTTTGGGTGGCACTCACACTTTAAATACCCATTTAGCCACTTATTTATTTCTAATAAGGGTCTCTATATGGCACATATGTGCAATTAATAGTAGGAGAGCGCCGTAGCTACCACTTCAGTATTTTGCATTTTCTTCCAACCTGTCAGGCTGGTTATATATGGTAGTGGCAGCCTCCTTCTTTTCCCCTTTTTTTCATATTCTTATACATTTTTATACATTTTCTATACATTTTTTATATATTTTCCATATATTTCCTTATATACTTTTACACAGGTTCTGTCAGTTCATTTAAACTCTCAGCAGTATTTCTTGTCTCCATAGCGCACCTTACTCCCCCCCCCCCCCTTTTTTTCCCATCTCCCAAGAGGTATTTGTATTGTTCTAACCTGTTAGTAATGACAAACACAGATATCAAAGGGAGGGCAGATCAGGTTGGATACTCGTGCTTTTTATTCAGGTTAGTAAAAGGATGTGCTTTGTTTAGTTTTCATGTCTGAGGTTTACATCCACTTTAAACAATGTGGCAGTTGTGTTTCAGTGTCTCCCATTTGTTTATACATTCAAGCAGTCAGGGCTTAATAAATAATGCATAACTATTTTCGTGGTTTTACACTAAGGTAGCCAGCACAGGCACTTGGTGTTACCTTTTTGGATTTGTGTCCAGTAGACATTAGGACAAGTTGTAGTGGTTTAGTTAATTTTTTCACATTTTGTGCCACAGGTTTATTTTTACTACTAATATAAAAATTCATGTCTTTGGGTCGAATAGTAAAGCTGATGTCAGTTTATTTTTTATTTTTTTGTAATGTGTATGAGATATAAGCGATAGGGGGCTCACCCCCCATGACAGCCAAAAGACTACATAGCCACTGGTGTCTTGCATCTTATGCCGCGTACACACGACCAAATTGTCCGGCGTACTTAGTCCGCCGAAACGCATTTCACCGGACAATTCTATCGTGTGTGGGCTTCAGCGGACTTTCTCAGTGTAAAGTATAGTAGAAAGTATTTTTGCAGTCCAATCTTTCCGCCAGACTTGGGTTTCAACGGACAATACATTCGTCAGTATGCTAGTCCGGCGGACTAAGAATGACGCATGCTCAGAAGCAAGTATGAAAAGGAAGCTATTGGCTATTGAACTTCCTTTTTCTAGTCCCATCGTACGTGCTGTACGTCATCGCGCTAGCAAACGCCGGACTTTCTGTGTGTCTGTGTGTGGCCAAGTCCGTTCGGTAGAAAGTCCGCCGAACTATCCGCTGGATTGTTTGCCGGACTAAGAAAGCCGGACAATTTGATCGTGTGTACGCGGCATTAGTGTGCTCTAGTCACTGTGTGGAAGTCTTTCTAGCACTCATATTTGTACCTATACATAAATGACTCATGTGAAGTGTGAATTGGTAAAACAAGCTGTAGAAGGCATGTTGAACACATCCCCTGCCATCCTTCACTGTCCTAACAAGCTCACTTGTAAGCAGGGGCAGGTGTAAGCAGGTTAGTTTCTGCAGGCTGCCCAGAGGGGAAGGGGTTAGGCTAGGCTTAGCATTTTCCCCAGGCATTTATGTGCTCTGCCCTCCTTCCTGTGCTATCAATAAATAGCTCTGCTGGGGGTAGGTGGGCCTCTTTTGGCTGTGGCCTGCATGGGAAGGAATTGAGAGGCTAAGTCGAAAGAACTAACTGTCAGCATCATCTGGTGTTCACGCTAGGGAAGTTTGCCTGAGCTAGGACTCTAAGCCCTTGTACACACGGTCGGACATTCCGACGGAAAATGTCCGATCGGACCATGTGGGCAGATAATCCGACCGTGTGTGGGCTCCATCGGACTGTTTCCGTCGGCATATCCGACCGACAAAGTTTTAGAGCTGGGCTATAAAATTTTCTGACAACATGGTCCGATCAGACTTTGTCCTATCGTTTGTAGGGAATTCCGACAAAGTGCCACGCATGCTCAGATCAAATTCCTAGACCAAAGCTATTGGCTACTAGCCTGAACGTAGTCCTGTCGTAACGAAATAATGTCATCACGTTACGAACAATTGGATTTTCCGACAACTTTGACCGATCAAGTGTATGCAACACAAGTTTCGGACAAAGTCCGTTGGACAAAATCCGACGGATTTTGCTGTCGGAATGTCCGACCATGTGTACAATGGCTAACACATTTGGACTTTCACCTATGGGAAGTTATGAGTCTGGGTCTAGTTAGTTAGAAAGAAACTGTCTTTGCACGGTTGGATTGTATTGCCAAGTTGTCCAGTAAGGTCTTATCAACTATTTCATGCCTGATCTGAAGTTATTCAAAGGGGTGCATTGAGGTACATGGTGTATCTAGAAGAACGGGCCCTGTAAGCACATATGGAGGTGAAGAAAGAACGGAAGGAAAAGAGGAAAAGTTGGTGGGAAGTAAATATTTGCTATTTTTAATAATGGACTGGTAGAAATGTAATAGCAGCCAGACATTGGATAGTGGTACCAGACATGAGCGATGTGTTCTCTGGTAGCAAGTGGGGTCAATGCTCTGACTCCCCTTCTAGCCGTCGGGTTCCCTCAAAAGCAATTGGGATCAAATCCGCAGTATAGAGACCCCAGGGGCCAAGCTGCATGGTACAGGCAAGCTGAAGAAGTTAAATGAAGTGCATGCATGAGGTCACTTAGTGCATGGCAGAGACATAATTCTGGACCTGGGACTGAGGCGACAGTGGAAAGCTAGACTGATGGAGCAGGACAAAAGCTCAGTTGTGTTCCCCTCTAAATGCTATTTTCTGTAAGATAAAGTGTGCAGCGATACGGGACAGAGTGTTTCACAGAAGGAATCTGTACATGGTTACACAGCTGCACAAGGTGTACGCCTCTAAGCTGGGTTCCACCTCATTGTTGATCTTCACATGACCATGGCCCCCAGCTGGTCCCAGGCATTTGTTAGTGTGTACACACAAATAGGTACCCCCACTACACACTACAAGATGCCTTGTCTACACGTTGGCCAATATTATTATATTAGACCATTCTATGTGTGCTTGGGTGAACTTTTATCTTGATTTGCTTCTCAAATTAAGGGTGGTTTCACACTGTCTTGCTGTGGTTTGGCCATAGCTATCTTGAAGGACAGTATAGCTGTAGTTTTCCTGCATGTTACCCATGCTTTCCCATAGACTTCTGTTAGATTTAACATTTTTGGTATGTTTTCTGAAAGCGCACCAAAGATGCAGCATGCAGGACTGTCAGAACATTCACTAAAAGCATGCAATCTAAAAGAAATCCATGGAAAAGTGCAGGTAACCTGGGCAAAAAACATGGGTACACTATACTACACCCACACTGTGGCTAAACCCCAGTGAGGCATCGTGAAACTGCCTTAAGACTACATTTGACCTCTGGTATCTCCTTTGATCCAAAAGATTAAAACTCAGCCTGTCATTTAATATCTATTTCCGATTAGCCTCTCCAACATATGACTTAGCTTGAATTCTGCTTACAGTTGTCTGCTCAGTCTTCTGTCTGGTTTCTTGATTACACTATGTCTGCCACTTGTCCTGGCCTTTAACCTGTACCTGGTTCAAAAATGAACAATATGGCATTTCCTCTGCTATCCTAACTGCCAATGTAGTCAGTGAAGCAATCTTGAGTGCTGCAATATGAGAAATGACATGCAGCCCATTTCTAACCCTCTTTGTGGGTGGCAAAGGTGAAAGCTGGGCACTCATTAGCCCTGGGCCTTGACAAGAGCCCAAGACTCTGCTGGCAGCACAGACACTTTCAGTTTCGAAGACCATCGTCATATGTGACACTAAACCTTCCCACAAACTAACCTCATTACCACAGAGATAGGCAAAAAAGCTAGAGCTTAAAGATATGGGTGAAAGACTTAGCTTAGCTAAGCTAGGTGTGTATGACCTAAAGCTGAACTCCATTCAGAAGGAAACGATTATAATTAACAAAGTACCTACTTGATGTTGATTTATTTGTGCAGCCTGTTATTCTACCCAAACAGGTCCTATATGCCTTCAGTTTATAGCATCTTCCATTTTGTGTGCTCGGGCACCACTCTTTTCTTCCTATGTAGAAACTACTTACAGTAGTGTTTTATCCTCTGCATAGTTTCTGTCTGCCAAGCAGCAGCCTCGGGGATTCTGAATGTCTAGAAATTTGACTTGTTTTTACAGAAAATATAAAATGTCTAAGCTAGGTTAAATGCCAATATAATCTTACGGGAAGATTTTTGTTGAATTTAGTGGTCTTTGAGTTGGTCACACATTACAGTCTGATTGTACAAACTCCTTTATACAGGTACATCTCAAACAGTTTGAATATCATCAAAAGGTTAATTTTTTTTCAGCAATTTTATTCAAACATAGAAACTCATCCATTATATAGATTCATTACACACAGAGTGAGGTATTTAAAGCATTTCTTTCTTTTCATTTTGATGATTAGGGCTTATAGCTAGTAAAAACCTAAAATTCTGTATCTCAGAAAATTAGATTACATAAGACAAATAAAAAAAGGATTTTAAATACAGAAATGTTGGCTTACTGAAAAATATGGCCATGTATAGTGTAGTATGCACTCAATACTTGGTCAGGGCTCCTTTTGCATAAATGACTGCATAAATGTGGCGTGGCATGGAGGTGATCAACCTGTGGCACTGCTGAGGTGCAGTCCTCTATGAAAGCCCAGGTTGCTTTGATAATGGTCTTCAGTTCATCTGCCTTGTTGTGTCTGGTGTCTGTCATCTTTCCCTTGACAATACCCCACAGATTGTCCATGGGGTTTAGGTCAGGTGAGTTTGCTGGCCAACCAAGCACAATGATACCATGAACATTAAACCAGGTATTGGTATTTTTGACAGTGTGGGCAGGTGCCAAGTCATGCTGGGAAATGAAATCAGCATCTCCATAAAGCTGGTGAGCAGAGGGAAGCATGAGGTGCTCTAGATTTTCCTGGTAGTGGGCTGCACTGACTTTAGACTTGATGGAACACAGTGTACCAACACCAGCAGTTGACATAGCTGCCTAAATCATCACTGATGGTGGAAACCTCACACTGGCCCTTATATAACTTGGATTCTGTGCCTCTCCACTCTTCCTGCAGACTCTGGGACCTTGATTTTCTAATGAAATGCAAAATTTACTTTCATCTAAAAGAGGACTTTGGACCACTGAACAACAGTCCAGTCCCTGTTCTCCTGAGGCCAGGCAAGATGCTTCTGATGTCTCTGGTTCAGTAGTGGCTTGACACAAGGACTGTGACAGCTGTAGCTCATGTCCTGGATATGTGCGTGGTGGCTCTTGAAGCACCGACAACAGCCATAGTCCACTCCTTGAGAATCTCCTCCAAATTCCTGAATGGCCTTTGATTTACAATCCTCTCATCCCTGTTGCTTGTATACCTTTTTCTACCACACTTTTTCCACCACTCTCTTTCCTTGCAATTAACTTCCCATTAATATGCTTGGATACAGCACTCTGTTAACAGCCAGCTTCTTTAGAAATTACTTTTTGTGACTTCCTTGTGGAGGCTGTCAATGACTGCCTTCTGGACAACTGTCAAGAGAGAGATCATTTAAAGGAAACCTTTACAGGTGTTTTGAGTTAATTAGCTGATTAGAGTGTGGCACAATGAGTCTACAATATTAAACTTTTTCACAATATTCAAATTTTCGGAGATACTGAATTTTGGGTTCTTACTAGCTGTAAGCCATAATCATCAAAATCAAAAGAAAGGAATGATTTAAATATATCACTCTGTGTTTGTTATGAATCTATATAATATATGAGTTTAACTTTTTGAATTGAATTACTAAAGCCCCATACACACTATCAGTTTTTCTGCTGAGTTTTTCCTTCAGATTTACCAAAACCATGTAGTATAAGGGCCTGCCTGATTGCATACAAATTGAAACTCCTAAGGTTTGACCTCATATTATATGGTTTTGGTAAATCTGAAGGAAAAACTCAGCAGAAAAACTGATAGTGTGTATGGGGCTTAAGATATATTAACTTTTTGATGATTTTCAATTTTTTTGAGATGCACCTGTATATTGTAACAGCGAGCCACTCTGATAAGACATACGTTGTTTAGGTAGGCCCTTGCATAATCTATGGTATATCTAAAGTAGATTATACTCTCATATTGTATCCAGCTTTGGACTACAGTGTTCTTTAGATCAGTGGTTCGCAACCTCAGTCTGCAAGTACCCCCAACAGGCCATGTTTTGGGAATTTCTCTTAGATAAAATAGCTGCCCAAAATACCAAGCCATTGACTCTGATTTAAAGTACCTGTGCAAGATAAAGGAAAACCTACAAACATGGCCTGTTGGGGGTACTTGAGGACTAAGTTTGTAAACCACTGCTTTAGATCACAGCAAACGTCTTTTGGTAGTTAATGCTAAGTTAAAGAAACAAAATAAAGAAAATGTTGACTCATGAACCCTGTTTCATCTGTGACTCATACATGCAGAGGAAATACTGTAGGTGTCACACATATTACATATCCCCCTTTGAATACCTCTCCTAATCTTTTTGCCAGTGTATGATCGACTGAACTTTGATTTCCCCATATAAGAAGTATGAAATCAGAGAGCTGGTTCCTTTATCATTATGAATCACTGAAAATGAAACATGGCCAAGATTATAGCAACACAAAAGGCTATGTAGCTTCATGGTGAAAATACCAGAATCACTGGACCATTTGAGGTTTTGGAAACATTTTATCCTCATAAGATATGTAGATAAAAAAAAATTGTTTTGATAACTTGTAGAATGGTAAATAAAGCAGTATTAGCTTTTTATAGAGTAATGTGTAATAAACCCATACCTCCCAACTTTCTGAGATGGGAATGAGGGACACATATCGGCAAAAGTATGCAGGCATAGTACACACTCCTTGCTACGCCCCCTTTAAATGAGAATTGTACAAAAAAATAAGATTGGCTAAACCCACAAGTGCGTTTTTATCACTACTATTCTTTTATATTGGCTTTTGGAATTTACAAATGCAGCAATTTAGAAATCAGATGGAAGGTTTAGCTCTGGA
The DNA here is from genome assembly GCF_037356315.1 of Lithobates pipiens. NCBI lineage: Eukaryota > Metazoa > Chordata > Amphibia > Anura > Ranidae > Lithobates > Lithobates pipiens. The sequence continues at coordinate 47,054,709 of NW_027507788.1, read as the reverse complement.
TAACACTTTTTGATAGATAAAGGAGCATTTTATATAAATGTATATAGATCAGACCAAAATAAGGGACAAATGAAGAGGAATAAGGGACAGAGGGACATTGCTCCAAATCGGAGACAGTCCTTCAAAATCAGAGACAGTTGGGAGGTATGATAAACCTGAAGATTGTGTGGAACTCCTGGCACAGTGACCTTTGTAAATCTTGATGTGTAAAGAAATGTTACCTCTGAGTTGAAATAATATCAATGCTTTTGTTTCTGCCAGATAGCACAGCTGTAATTCTTGCACGCTCTGGTTATGAGAGCTTGGGTCTCATAGACAGTAACACTAGTGTCGTTTTTTTGTCCCTCTCCTCTTGCCATTCACAGAATGTCATGTATTTTGTAAATTGTTCACAGAATATTGAATGCTATTTGCAGACTAGTTTCTGAATTATGCAAAATTGACTTGTTACCTGCAATTCCATAGTTCCACAGCTCTGCATGCAAAAGCACCTCTGTTACCTGTTGTCCCAAAGGCATATGTTCAAAGACTTGAGCTTTAAGCCTGGGGTCACACTTGTGCAGTGCTGGGCACCACATGTTGTTCAGATAGGAATTGTACCGCATTCCTATTCAAATCACATGCGATTCTTTGCATGCAGTTTGAGCCCATTCATTTTATATGGGCTTAATTTGCACCGCACCGCACAAAAAGGTGCAGGGATCTTTTTTTTTGCCGCACTGGAATCATATCGTATAGGTGGTCAAACACATTACATCCTTCGGAGATGCCATTAGGCTCTATGTAAAATTACAGAACAGCGTGATTTTCACAGACAGCTCTGGCATCACATATTTTGGAAGTTTAATTGATTTAATAGCTTTAACATTTAGCTACTCTTAAATACAGCAATAGCAACCTAATCTGATTAATTTACATTTTTTTTTAAAAGTGCTTTTAGGTATTTTAGGCTGAAACACCTATTTTTTAACCCAGTGGTAATAGGTCTGAATTGATCGGTGAATGGAAAAATAAAGACACAAGGCAGGTTTTATCCTACAGTAGAAAATAGGGACAATTGTCAAAAATATTATATAGTGGATGGACAGTATGTAAGCAGCTTGGTAAGGTTGCAATGCAAGAGCGAGAAATTAGACAGGTTTTTTTCTTGAAATAAACAGTGTTTTACTTGAGGGACAATAGCTGCAAATATTGTAGCTGGACATTATTTAAACAGCTTGGTAGGGCTGAAAAGTAAGATGGAGAGGCAAGACAGATTTTATTTCAAATGAACATTAGAGTGCTTTATTTGGGAAACAATAGTAACAATTATTTAGTGGCTGGGAGTATGTATGCAGCTTAGTTAAATCACAATATAATATTGAGAAAGTAAGAGGGAGTGATGAGGAAAGTATTTTTTTCTAAAAATAAACATTATAGTGTATTACTTGAGATACAATAGTCACAAATATCTCACAGTGGCTGGAAATTATTTAAGAAGCTTGGCGAGGTCACAATACAAAGTGGAAAGAGGAGGCAGGTTTGAAAATTAAATAAACATTATTGTGTATTATTTGAGTGAATATAAACACACATATGCCCCAGACTGCTGGTTGGAAGCTAAACAGTGGGGACCTTGAGTGGAGAGTGAACAAGTCTTGCTTTTTGACTGCTGGTGATTGCTGGGTTTCATTTTTAGGTTCTTTTTGGGGCTTTTCCTTGTAGATTTTTAACACCTTTTTCTGACACTTTTTAAACAGATTTTTTTTTATTTGCTTCCTTCAGCCTACTCATTAAGGGGAGTGGTTAATTGGTAACAGGTTCTTGAGGCCTATATAACCTTATTCAGAACTCATTGTGAGCCTGCTCATCTTTGAGTCTGCTAGATCTCTACCTAAGTGGAACTGGTCTAAGTGGTGAGTTAAAAACCAGAGTTAGTGGAACTGATCTAAGTGGTGAGGTAAAAACCAGAGTTTAAGACAGGAGGTTATAACAGGGGTCATAGTACCTGTGTAGTGTGAGAACCTGAGTGTTGTCTGAGAAGTGTGTGTGTTAGTACTTGTGTACTGTGTATTGCAAGTGCATGTAGGTCTGCGAGTGCACGCAGGTCTGCAAGTGCACGTAGGTCTGCAAGTGGTCTGCGATGCACGTAGGATCATCATCAGCATTCAGACTTTATAAAGAATGTCGCAATGTAAGGGAGCAATAAGGACGGCTAAGATAGAACATGAAAGACACATAGCGGAGGAGAGCAAAAAATCCCAAGAAATTCTTTAAGTATGTAAACAGTAAAAAAGGGAGGACAGACCATATTGGCCCCATAAAGAATGAGGAAGGACATCTGGTTACAAAGTATGGGGAGATGGCGAAGGTATTGAATTTATTCTTCTCCTCAGTCTTCACAAGAGAATTAGAAGGCTTGAGTAACCAAAACTGTGGTGTTTATCCACATGACACATCACAGGAAGCAACTATATGGTTAACAGAATTAAAATTAGACTTGGTAAACTTAACATTAATAAATCACCGGGACCAGATGGCTTGCACCCAAGGGTACTTAGGGAACTCAGTCAAGTAATTGCCAGATCATTGTTCCTAATTTTTACTGTCAGTCTACTGACTGGAATGGTACCAGCTGATTGAAGAAAAGCCAATGTAGCCTCAATATTTAAAAAGGGCACAAAATGCATCCCTGGGAATTACAGACCAGTTAGCCGAACATCAATAGTATGTAAACTCTTGGAAGATAAGGGACCATATACAAGATTTTAGTAATGAGAACGGTATCATTAGCAGTAATCAGCATGGATTCATGAAGAATTGTTCTTGCCAAATCAATCTGTTAACCTTCTATGAGGAGGTGAGTTGCCATCTAGATAAAGGAAGGCCCGTGGACATGGTGTATCTGGATTTTGCAAAAGCATTTGATACAGCTCCCTATAAACGTTTACTGTACAAAATAAAGTCCATTGGTATGGACCATAGGATGAGTACATGGATTGAAAACTGGCTACAAGGTCGAGTTCAGAGGGTGGTGATAAATGGGGAGTGCTTGGAATGGTCAGGGGTGGGTAGTGGGGTCCCCCAGGGTTCTGTACTGGGACCAATCCTATTTCATTTGTTCATAAACGACCTGGAGGATGGGGTAAACAGTTCAATCTCTGTATTTGCAGATAATAGTAAGCTAAGCAGGGAAATAACTTCTCCGCAGGATGTGGAAACCTTGCAAAAAGATCTGAACAAATGAATGGGGTGGGCAACTACATGGCAAATCAGGTTCAATGTAGAAAAATGTAAAATAATGCATTTGGGTGGCAAAAATATGAATGCAATCTATACACTGGGGGAAGAACCTCTGGGGGAATCTAGGATGGAAAAGGACCTGGGGATTCTAGTAGATGGTAGACTCAGCAATGGCATGCAATGCTAAGCTGCTGCTAACAAAGCAAACAGAATATTGGCATGCATTAAAAAGGGGAAGAACTCTGGAGATAAAGTGATAATTTTCCTGCTCTACAAGACTCTGGTCCGGCCGCACCTAGAGTATGCTGTCCAGTTCTGGGCACCAGTCCTCAGGAAGGATGTATTGCAAATGGAGCGAGTACAAAGAAGGGCAACAAAGCTAATAAAGGGTCTGGAGCATATTAGTTATGAGGAAAGGTTGCGAGCACTGAACTTATTCTCTCTGGAGAAGAGACACTTAAGATATATGACATGATATGATCTCAATATTTCACAGAAGGGAGTTTAAAATTAAAATGATAGGAAAAGAGGTTTAACCTTAACCACCTCAATACAGTGCACTTACACCCCCTTCCTGACCAGACCAATTTTCAGCTTTCAGCGCTCTCACAGTTTGAATGACAATTACTCAGACATGCAACACTATACCCATATGAAACTTGCGTCCTTTTTTCCACACAAATAGAGCTTTCTTTTAGTGGTATTTAATTACTAGTGTTTTTTTTTTTGTGCTATAAATAAAATAAAATGTAAATTTTGTGAAAAAAAATGCCCTTTTCTTTGTTTCTGTCATAAATTAGGCCTTCAGTACATCAGGTGTATCTCATTTCTTGAGACACTAACAAGTCGGCACAGTGGTGTAGTGGTTAGCACTCTCACCTAGCAGTAACAGGGGTCGCTGGTTCAAATCCCAACCATGACACTACCTGCCTGGAGTTTGCATGTTCTCCCTGTGCCTGCGTGGGTTTCCTCCGGGTACTCCGGTTTCCTCCCACACTCCAAAGACATGCAGGTAGGTTAATTGGCTTCTGTGCAAAATTGGGCCTAGTATATGAATGGGGACATTAGATTGTGGGCTCCTTGAGGGTAGGGACTAATGTGAGTGTGCAATGTACAGGGATAGGGGTAGACACTCACTCAGGTTGAACTGGATGGACTGGTGTCTTTATTCAACCTTACTAACTATGAAACTATGAAGTCAGGAAAGTACAAATACCCCCCAAATGACCCCTTTTTTGGAAAGTAGACATTCCAAGGTATTAAGTAAGTAGCCTGGTGAGTTTTTTTAAGTTGTATTTTTTCCCACAATTCTTTGCAAAATGAAGATTTTTTTTTTTTTTACAAAATTGTCATATCAGGTTATTTCTCACACACAGCATATGCATACAACAAATTACACCCCAAAATACATTCTGCTACTCTTCCCAAGTATGGCGATACTACATGTAGTGTGAGACTTTTACACAGCCTGGCCACATACAGAACACCAACATTGATGTAGTACCTTCAGACTTCTACGAGCAAAAATGACTCATCTCATTTCACAGCCACCTATTACACTTTTGAAGGCCCTGGAGTACCAGGACAATGGAATTTCCCATAAAATGACCCCATTTTGGAAAGCAAACACTCCAACGTATAATCTGTGAGGCATAGTGAGTCTTTTGAACAGTTCATTTTTTTCCAGAAGTTTGTGGCATATGTGGAAAAAAATGAAAACACATTTTTTTTTACACAAAGTTGTCAATTTATAAGATATTTCTAACACATAGCATGTATATAGCAAAAATTACACCCCAAAACACATTCTGCTACTCCTCCCGAGTATGGCAATACCACATGTGTAGGACTTTTACACAGCCTGCTCACATAGAGAGGCCAAACATTGAAGTAGTACCTTCAGGCGTTCTAGGGGCATAAATGACACATCTCATTTCATTCCTACCTATCACACTTTTGAAGGTCCTGGAGCACCAGGACAGTGGAATTGCCCACAAAATGACTCCATTTTGGAAAGTAAACACCCCAACGTATATTCTATGAGGCATCGGCTGCAAATAAGTACTCGGGTACTCTGATGGGCTGCAGATAGGTACTCTGGTACTCTGATGGGCTGATGACAGATATTTGAGTACTCTGATGGCCTGGTGACAGGTACTCGGGTAGTCTGATGGCCTGGTGACAGGTACTCGGGTACTCTGATGGGCTGATGACAGATATTTGAGTACTCTGATGGCCTGGTGACAGGTACTCGGGTAGTCTGATGGCCTGGAGACAGGTTCTCTGATGGCATGGTGACTGGTATTTTGGTACTCTGAAGGGCGGTGATAGGTACTCAGGTACTCGGGTACTCAGATGAACTGTGACGGGTACTCAGGTGAACTGTGACAGGTACTCTGATGGGCTGTGACAGGTACTCTGATGGACTGTGAGTGACATGTACTATGAGGGGTGGTGACAGGTCCTCTTTATTGGGGGGGGGAATCAGTGTGTGTTGGTGTACACTGTAAGCAGTAATGAGATGTTACCGCAATCTCCTCCTAACACACGAGGAGGAGAACCCGGTAACATCTCGTTACCGCGGTTTGTTCACATTTTATTGATCTGCTGTGATCAATAAAATGGCTGTTTACCAGCGTCGGTGACGAGCAGTGTTCCCGGGGAACACGCCGCCAGCGACATGCATGAGCAGCGCGCTCGCGATCACGCGCATGCGTCGTGCACAGTAGGGGTGTGACCATTTGTGATTGGCCGTGACTTCATCATGGCCGATCACATGGTAAACAGTCATGCGCAATGGCTGTTCACCCCCTTCGGTGGCGAGCGGTGTCTCTGTGACTCGCCGCCACCGAAGAAACAGGGATGCGTGCACACGATCGCACACACATTCCCTGTTTAAACGGGAGGACGTCATATGACGCCCCCCCTGCCTGGCCGTCATTTGACAGCCAATGACAGCCAGTGGTCGGAAAGTAGTTAAACTACGTAAAGGGTTCTTTACTGTAAGAGTGGCAAGGATGTGGATTTCCTTCCACAGGGGGTGGTCTCAGCGGGGAGCATCGATAGTTTCAAGAAACTATTAGATAAGCACCTGAATGACAACATACAGGGACATACAATGTAATACTGACATATAATTAGACACATGGGTTGGACTTGATGGACTTGTGTCTTTTTTCAATTTCATCTACTATGTAACTATGTGTCAGGACCTGGACTTGAACCTGGGTCCTCAGCTTTGTCTGGCAATGATTCTTCTCACTGAGCTATCTGAGATGCTGAACAGCCCTTGTCAGATCCTTTACACAACCCTGCCTTGTATCTTGATTTCAGCTGAACCTTGAACTCTTTGCTCCTCCCATGAACTTCCTGATATAAACCATGTCTCTGCACTTCCTCCTTGCCAGACTATTGTGCTATCTCCAGCCTGTATCTCGCTCCTGTCTTCCCTGCTGCCGTTTATATTTGCTACTGCTCGTTATTGACCCTTGGCTTGTTCCACGACTACGCTTCTGCCTGATCCTAACCTGCAACAACTCCTTACAGACCATTTGGCTTGCTTACTGACCACGCTTCTGTTTACTCCTTACCTGCTCATCTGATACTGTACACCGGCTTGCTCACCTCCTGGTGGGGAGATCCTGAGGACCGCGAGCTGGTACTAACACGCAGCTAAATCCATCTCCACCATCAGGAGCTCTGGTGAAAACCAGTTAGCACTTAGACTCCGCACCTCAGGTGAGCCTGTGCCATATGCCAGGGTGACTGCCTGTGTACCTATCCTGCTGGTTAGTGGTAGTCCTGCAACTGCTATAGCAATTGGTCTTCGAGCCTGACCCCTGATCGTGACACTATGTATATTTTTGAGTGCCTGGGCACTGGAATACACTGTAAATGTTAAGACACAAAGCAGTATTTGTTCTGCAGCAAACATTAAATATTTGGCACCCGAAGCCCATCTGTGGAAACACTGTGTGGCACTTTTGCAGTGCGGGAGCACTGGAATAGGATGCAAACTTTGTGTCACAATGTCACAGCAGGAGATGGTGATTGGGGATGAGCCGGATGTTCAAATTGAACATAAGCCATAAGAAAGTACCTGTGCGTTGGAGGGCAGCGGGGGTCACCAGGGGACGTCATTGCGTGGCCCCACCCTCAGTTATAAAATTAATGTCACCTATGAAGACACTCCATACGGCGGGAGCCTCCCATGGCGGTGGGTCGGTCGTGGCTTTTTTCTTTTTTGGTCCGTCGGAGTGAGAGAAGAAGAAGATAAGAAGATGAATGGACTTCATGGGACATTTTAATTTTTTATTTTTTAATAAAGGACTTGTCCTAAGCCATGTCTTGTCATTTTTACCATTTGACAATTTTTGTGTGAAATAGTGGGGATATATTTGTAACCGTTACCATTTCACACAGGGGGAGAGGCAGGGATCTGGGGGTCTCCTTGTTAAAGGGGGCTTCCAGATTCCGATAAGCCCCTTGCCCGCAGACCCCCACAACCACCGGGCAAGGGATGTGGGGATGAGGCCCCTATCCCAAAGCACGCTCCCCATGTTCAGGGCATGTGGCCTGGTATGGTTCAGGAGGTGTGGGGGCTATCTCGTGTCCCCTTTTTACCTATGGCCTGCCAGGTTGCATACTTGGATAAGGGTTTGGTATGGATTTTCGGGGGGACCCCCAAGCTATTTGTTTTTTTAATTTTGATGGTTCCCCTTAAAATCCATACCAGGCCCTTCTGGAATTTGGGGGGATACCCACGCAATTTTTTTTAAAATTTTGGTTCGGGGGTTCCCCTTAATGGTCATACCAGACCCAAAGGGATTGGTAATGGACTGGGGAAATCCCATGCCATTTTTTTCAATGACTTCTATTATCTGTATTGCCAGGACCCAACAATTCATTATAGCCACGAGTACTTTTAAATTCCTTTTTTTCCTTTAGAAATGTCATTTTGTGCAGGGACTGTTCTAAACACGAGAAACATGTGCCATTTTACAGACATACTATAGACACCCCCCAGGTACGAAATTTAAGGGAATATTTAATTTTTATTGTTTCATTTTAAGCATTATTAAAGTCACTGCTTCCGAAAAAAATGACTTTTTTTAAACTTTTTTTGCATTGACACATGTGCCCTGGGGCAGGACCCAGGTCCCCAAAAACTTTTTATGACAATTAGTTGCATATAAGCCTTTAAAATTAGCACTTTTGATTATTCATGTTCGTGTCCCATAGACTTTAATGGTGTTCACGTGTTCGAATTTTTTGCCTATTCACATGTTCTGCTGCAAACCAAACCAGGGGTTGTTCGGCTCATCCTTAATGCCAATTTTGGCAGGTGCCAATGCTCCTTTTTTTTGGCTAGTAATGTTTGCATCAGGACTGGACCTGATGTAGTCAGCCGTCACATGGTTCAGTGCTTACTGCAGCCGGGCCTGGCTGCTGTGTTTTAAAAAAAAGTGGTGCTGAGGCAGCTGTCATTATAGCTCCTCCACCTGTCAGGGATCAGAGGATAGGAGGTGCATTGGTCATCAGAGGGGATCTTGCCACCATCAGGAAATGTGGTAAAGAGGTTCCCACACAGCATTTCCTCAAAGTGGTACATTTTAGTCTCCTTCTCAGTCTCATTGTTGACCCAAATCTTGGGATCCTTGCACAGGCATCTGAGCATAAGGGAGCCTATTCACCACAAACTGCCTGGATCAGAGGAAGAGGACCCTGAGACCTAATTGGTGCTGAGGACAACTCTGTCCTCAATCTCACCTCACTTATGTACAACACCTGGGGTTTGGGAGGGTTGAAACTTTCCGCTGGATACCTGTCCCATTTCCTCCTTTCTGCTAGTACTCTGTCCTTCCTACTCATCTACCTCCTTGTTTTCCTACTCAATTTCCTATTGCCTCTTTCTCATAGGGATGTAAGGCAGTAAACAAAGTGTGCTGGCTCTGAGACAGCAGCAAGTCCTCCTGCTGCTGTACCTGCAATGCCTGAACTATCAAGCCATGCAGTGTGTGCTCCAGGAAGAACATGAAACACATTGTATCACTACTCCCCACCTTGTTGAGACTTGCAGCATTTTGGTCACCTCTTCAAAAAGTACCAAAATGCTGCCAGCATCCTAATTGATGAGCCATTGATATGACGACAAGAATCCTAGCTCCCCAGATTCTGTGCTTGTACCATAATTGTAGATTAACTCATTGTTGGGACTTGTGCAGTGCCTGGCCAGCACTGAGTTGTACCATGTGGGGGTATCTTAGATGAGGTGGTTGGCTGGCAGTTAATGTTAGTGATGCATTTCTTAAAGGCAAACACTGACTGAGTCTGAATGCCTAAAGTGACCACAAATCTTTGTGGCCTGATGAAGGGAGTTTAGGAAAGTAAAGTATTTTGTTATGAGCCACTGGGCCATCAGGTTGAGGATATGTGCTAGCAAGGCACATGGGTGATTTTTTTTCCCATAAACATGAACTTTATACTATATAAATACATATATTACATTCGAAATTTGAATCACTTTTAGCATATCTATATTCACAAAGGGAAGATTTGCTGCAACATAGGGATTGTACTAGAAACTTTAATTGTAACTAGACAGTACCCTGAAGGTGGAGAAAAGGGGCAGAGAAAAGTGGGGGGGGTCAACTGCTCTTGGCCTGCCCAAGGCACTGGTTACGGTAGTCATGAAGGATCTTGTCTCAGGATATCAGGAGGGACTCAACAAAGCCTAGGGGAATAAAATGTTCCACCCATGGTTTCCAGATTTTGAGGTGTTTAGGAATTTTATCCTGAATAGTGGCTTAGATTTTGCTATGGATCATAGCCTGGGTTACCCTATGTTTATTTTCAATGGTACAAAGAGAGGGGGACTTCCAGGCATGTGCTATGGTATGTTTAGCCACCGTCATGAGTTGCAATATGAGGTGGAACTGAGCTATAATTCAGTCTAGAGGGTTGTGATTCAGTAATGCCAGTGATGGGTCAGGATGAAGTGTGAAGTTAACCAGAGTGGAGGACATTTGGAAAATTTCAGTCCAAAATCGCTGCACAATGGGGCAGTCCCACCAGATATGTAAGTGAGAACCTTCCTGCGCACACTCACGGAAACACCGAGGGTAGTGTAATAGTTTATTTTTAACAAGCACTGAGCCGGCAATAACTCATAACTGCCTTCAATACCATGACTACACACAAATTCCATCATGGACCATTGAAAAGACATGCATTTAAAGAGTCATTACGTACACTTGAACTATAATATAATTGTTATGACAGATTTATTTGACTAATTTATTTTGTATTGAATATTGTTCAGTGTCCTGTTATAAAGTACACTGAAACATGCACACAAATGTTTCTTTGAGCCTTGTACCTCTGTCACCACATTCAGGGGTGCCCGGACCAGAGCAGCAAAGGAAGCCCTCTCATCAGCTTGGCCTCCAACCAGGGTATGTGACAGCAGGTTTGACATTTTTTAACATTTTTATAGGGGACCAAACCCAGGACACTAATGTTCCCAGCCAAGTATACTGTCCATACAGCTCCAGTGCTGCTTAAGGTATATTCAATTATTGCATGAGAACATTTTGAAATCATTCAAAACAAGTGGAAATACCATTTTCTTTATCATTCATAGTTAATATATTGCTTTATGTTTGGAAATATTGTTTTATTTCAAAAGTTGCCACAGTGGCACATTTATACAACTTTGATCTTATCTATGAGAAGTTCAAATCTGACTTACTGAACATTTGTGACACATTTCATTTTTGCAGAGATGGAAAAACAGGTTAATCCACTCATTTGAGCTACCTATCTACAGATTCTGAAGCTAGAATCATATTATATTATTACATCATTATTAAAAGTGGAATGGAAAAAGAAGCATTTCACGGCCTCCTCTGATTTATGTAGTTCAGTGCTAGGTACTGTAGATCCAGCGATGTGCACGAAACCTGAGGCTCTCTTGGGTCTCTCCCTCCTGATTGGCTGAGATTCCAATTGGCTCCTGCTGCTGTCAATCCAAGCCAGTGAGGTAGGAGTGGGGATCAGGGATGAGCCGTGCTCTCTGCAAGTGGCTTGCTATAGGGGCACCGGGCAAGGAGGAGGTTCCCAGAGCGCAGACAGGAGGGATCCAAAAAGAGGAGGATCGGGGGGCTCCCCTGTGCAAAACTCCTTTACAATCACTTTAAGCTATACTAATATACAAACTGAGCTAAATCAATATAAAAATCTAGAAGGAGAGGTATGATCAACTGGTTATATTGGCCCACATAGGAAATTAAGTGCCAAAATAGGCCTTGCATCAAAATGCTGGTCTTTTTATTTGCACTCTTTGTATCTCCTTTTTCTTCTTGACATCATAGGGCCTCTCCAATGGTCCTGGGAAAAATGAAGATCGCAAGTCTCACAGGAAGGAGCTCCAACACTAGGTAGGAGTGTTCTCCCATGAAATGTAAGATCCTTAGCTTTCCCAGGATCCAAGGAAAGCTTGGTTTTACCCATATCCATTGGTATCACCCTCACCTAGGTAAGCATGCCTGAAATTGGTCCTGGCAGTTTGGAACTGTCAGGAGAGCTTTCTCCTGCTGGTGTTATGTGATCTTTGGACCGCAGTACTGGCGTCCACCCGCAGATGGATCCCGGCAGTGTGGAGCAAACAGTATCTCCTGCATTCAGATGTCACTTGAGGCATGCATATAAATACCTGGCTGAGGATTACTCTCATCGCCTTGGTATCGTCCTTGCGCTCTGACCTGTTAGCCTGTAACTTGTAACCTGTAACCTGGACCTGAACCTGAGCCTGTACCCGATCCCATCTTGATCCTGTCCCTCCTGTGTTCCTGTTCCCTTTTCAGGTGTCACTTGAGGCTAATCACAAGCATGCATATAAATACCGGTGGAGAATTACTCTCATCACCTTGGTATCGTCCTTGAGCCCTGACCTGTTAGCCTGCAACCTGGACCTGATCCCATCCTGATCCTGTCCCTCCTGTGTTCCTGGTCCCTTTTTATCCTTGCCCTGTAGACTGATCCCATTTCACCTTCCCCCATTCGCTGACTCCCTGTGTATGACCCTGGCCTGGTTTACGTTTGTGATTCTGGAACTGCCTTCGTTTATCTGCTGATTCTCTGTTTATGACCTTGACCTGGCTTACGTTCTTGATTACGGTATTCCCCATCTACTGCGCATAGTTATATGTTATTTGTGGGTCACTGACTGGTTTATTGTCATTATTTGGTATTGGAGGTGTTTGTGTATTTATATATCACTAATCTTAACTACTTCAATACTGGGCACTTATACACCCTCCTGCCCAGACAAATTTTCAGTTTTCAGCACTGTCACACTTTGAATGACAATTGCGCGGTCATGCTACACTGTACCCAAACTAAATTTTTATCATGTTGTTCCCACAAATAGAGCTTTCTTCTGGTGGTATTTGATCGCCTCTGGGATTTTTATTTTCTGCTAAACAAATAAAAAAAAAAATTTGAAAAAAAAATGTTTATTTTGTTTCAGTTACAAAACTTTGTAATTAAGTATGTTTTCTCCTTAACTGATGGGCACTGATGGGGCTGCACTGACGGGCACTGATAAGGCAGCACTAATGGGCACCAATGAGGTGGCATCAATGAAGTGGCACTGATGAGGTGGCATTGATGGGCACTGATATGTGGCACTGATGGGCACTGATAGGTGGCACTGATATGAGACATGGATGGGCACTGACAGGTGGCACAAATAGGCACTGATAGGTGGCACAAATTGGCATGGATAGGCAGCATGGATGGGCATGGATAGGCAGCATAGATGGGTATGGATAGGGGGCACGAATGGGTATGGATAGGCAGTACGGATGAGCATGGATAGGCGACATGGATGGGCACTGATAGATGGCATGGATGGGCACTAATAGGCGGCGCCGATGGGCACTGATAGGTGGGATTGTAGTGTAAAGTATTGCACTGGTGGATGCCAATCAATAATGCATGCCAATCAGTGATGTCCATTGTGGGCACTGATTGGCATCCATTGTGGGCACTGAATTGGCATACCTGGTTTTCTAGGGTGGCATACCTGGTGCTGGGCATCCCTGGTGGTCTGGTGGCATCCCTGGTGGCCCAATGTGGGTATCCTCGGGGGAAGCTGCACTGATAATCGATCAGCATAGACCCCCCTCTGTCAGAGGAGCAGCCGATCGGCTCTCCTCTACTTGTGCCTGACGGATGCGAGTGAGGAAAAGCCGATCACCAGCTCTTCCTATTTACACTGTGATCAGCCATGATTGGACATGGCTGATCACGTGGTAAAGAGTCTCCGTCGAGACTCTTTTTCAAGATCGTCGTTTCACCCGGGGGTGTGCAGCGGCTTAATATCCAGAGGACGTCATATGAAGCCCAGTCAGGATATTGAAACCACTATGCCACCGTCATTCTGCTATATGGTGGGTGGCAAGTGGTTAATAAACATTTCTATTCACTTACTTATATTCACTTACATTTTACACGTTTTTGGTTCTCTCTGTGCAGTCCACACAATCTTATCAGTTTATGACAGAGTGTTTAAAACCATGAACATTGACCCAAGACTAAATTATCAGTTGTGCGTTCCTCTCTTTGGGCCTGATTTTCTAAAGTGTATTCATGTATATTGGCAAAATTTAGCACAGGCAAGCAAACTGTATCCTCACAATACTTACTATGTACCTACAATGCGCACAGAGACATGTGCACAACCTTTGGGGGTGAATTAACTAAAAATTGTGGGTTGCTTTTGTTGATGCTAATAATGAAGTTCCCAGTGGTAAATATCCATACATACGCTCCTTTTTGCTTTAACAACACTAGGGATGAGCCGAACACCCCCCACCACCCAGTTTGGTTAGATTCGAACATCAAGCTCATCCCTAAACAACACAGTGTAAAGAGTTTTTTGTGTCCATTCCTTAGTGTATTCTACTTTAACACCAAGGCACAAAACTAGTATTATCTAGTTGTTTAGTGTACATGGCAACCTAGGACTGCACTGTGCACATGAAATAGCAATATAGGGTTAAATTTGGAGTCATTCCGTGAACAAATCAAGTCCTCTACCCAGTTTGTTGGCTATAGTAATAAATATTGCTGTACATTATTGGGAGCTTTATTTTATTAAAAAATGTATAGATGGATGACTCAGCTCATGGGGTTTCAAGAAGATTGAAAACTAGAATTCTAGATTATATTATGGTCAATATCAAAATCAATGTGCCTTTTCTATTTCACTTATCAGTTTTACCTGGTTTTGGAGACCCCAATATAACATTTAGTTTAACTGGTGATTCTATAAATAAAATAACTAATTTTATTGTCAATATTATTCCGTTTTGATTACAATTTTTTTGTTTTGTTTTGATTATGAAAATGATTCAAATTGTCTAGAACCAAGATGATATTTTACAAGATTGCCAGTATTATTTTACACCTATACCTTTATCACCTAAACTTTAGTTTTCACAAATACCAGTTAATTAGAGCAAAACACACATTAACCATTTCAGCCCCGGAAGGTTTTACCCCCTTAATGACCAGAGCATTTTGTGCGATATGGCACTGCGTCGCATTAACTGACAATTGCGCAGTCATGCGACACTGCAACACTGTATGCCAACAAAATGTCCTTTTTTTCCCCACAAATATAGCTTTCTTTTGGGGGTATTTGATCACCTTTGTGGTTTTTATTTTTTGAGCTATAAACAAAACATAGCGACAATTGTGAAAAAAAAAAACATTTTTTTTTGCTTTCTACTTTAATACATATCCAAAAATATACATAAAAAACAAATTTATTCATCAGTTTAAGCCGATAAATATTCTACATATATTTTTGGTAAAACAAATCACAATAGCCATATATTGGTTTGTGCAAAAGTTATCGTGTCTAAAAACTACAGGATTGATTTAGGGACTTTTATTTATTTTTTATTATTTTTACTGGTAATTGCGGCGATCTGTGATTTTTAGCAGGACTGCAAAATTGCTGCAAAATCTTATCCCAAAATTTTGGGGATATTGATCAGTGCTATAAAAATGCACTGATCAATGTAAAAATTACCCTGGCAGGGAAGGGGTTAAAACTAGGGGGCGATCAAGGGATTAAGAATTTAGTCAGCGTGTTCTAACTGTAGGGGGGGTGGACTTACTGAGACATGACAGAGATCACTGGGAGCAGTATATCCCTGTCATATTTATGGGCAGAATGGGGAAATGCCTTGTTTACATAGGCAGTGCAATTCTGCCGTCGTATATTGGTGTGAGTCGGTTGGCAAGTGGTTAAAGAATATCTAAACCAAAAACAAACATTTAATACATAGCAGCTTACCAGTCCTTAGATGTGGTAGCTTTTTTTATAGGCTTTTTTTTCTCTCTTTATTTTGAAGTGGTGATCAGCCAGTAACACTTCCTGTCTTAAGCTGGCCATAGATGGTGCGTTTTTCTTTAGTCTGCAGGAAGAAAAATTGCATGATTCCCCCATCAACACAGTCAGTGTTGATAGGGGAATCCCTCCCGTGGAGCTATTGTGTTCTCCCAGCGGGAAAGGGGTGCGAGGAGCCGTATCATACGGGAGAACACACAGCGATTATTGCTAGTGTCTATAGCCTCTGGCAATAATTACATGAAAAATCTGACAGACTGGTTGTACCCAAGTTGACTGATCTATCAACTTGAGTACAATTAGCCTGCCAATACATGGTTCAAATCTTGGCCGGTCCCTACTGTACCGGCCCAGATTGGAACTGTCTATGGCCGGCTTTAAGGTGCCTACACTCACTTCTCCACTGTGTCTGTTGAAGAGCAATGTAGCCATCATTATTTTTTTATTTTTCTTATAATTCAATTTTTATTTTATTTTATTAGGATTCAGCTTAACAGTCAAATTAGGACAAAAACATGTGTCCATGTTTACATAATTTCAAAACATTCTATGGCACATCTCAAAATATACTGTTCAAAGAAACAAGAAAAAGAAGAAAAAATAAACAAAAAAGCAAAGGAAACAAACGCACACAAAAAAAAAAAAAAAAAAAAACATTTCTTCTATTAAAATACAATATATTATAAAAGCCACCATTAAATGGCAACATTTTTCACCTTTCGAGAGGGTGGTATTAGATGGAATAGTAGATTTAGATGGACTTCAATTAAGTCAATAACAAATTAAACCCTAACACAAATTAACACTTTTTAAGCAGTTATAGGAAAGGCCTTTTTTCCTTTTGGGATAAAGGTCTTAACTAAATGAATAAAAGCTGATATTTGTAAGTACCCTTGTCATGGTTAAATGGGTTATCTCAACCATCTAACTGCCAAGCTTGCTGGATAAATTAGTCTGTCACAGGAAGTTGAAAAAATAACAGACTTACTGGCAGGACCAACAAGTAAAAACAAACAAACTATGTTATAGGCGTACTCGGAAAAACAAAGACTGCTGTGTTAATGCTATTGACATACTGCATCTTATATGCAGTTTTTAAACTTTTGTCCATAGTTCCACTTCAGCTGTAAAAAATATTATATATATAATAGCAACATAAAGCTCCATCAATATATCGGTGCGATCTGCAAATATCTTGTTATGTGTGATATTTAAATCATACTCAAGCAAAAAAAAAAGAGCAGACTTACATTTTTGCCAGTGCATGTTCTGTGACAGCAGGCTAGAGTTTTTCTTCTTTGAAGTAGACAGTTTGGCAGTTTGAAGGTTCAAAGTATGGAAATCTTTTGCCTTTGAAAGCAGGATGACAATTGAGTGAGTATGTCTTCATCAGGGTTTTATAAGCCGATGTACCCGATTCACTGATGACATCATCACATGACCACAAGTAATGTGTCAAACAAAACACACATGAAAAGAAGCGACTTACTTTTTTAGAACAAGTAACGGGTGCAGGATAGTGAAACATCAGAAAAAAATATTTTTGTATTAGCATCTGTTCCTGAACTTGACCAAGTAACTAGTAAACAAAATATGTGTCAGTCTAATGCATCTCTTGAATTAGTTCCTCATATTTTACATTATTTTACATCACGGGTTGTACTTTATAACGTTTACAATGATTTTGAATATAAGTTGTTTATGTAAACTATAGGACAGTTATCAGAATATATTCAGTCAACATATTTTTTTGTTTTTCCTCTTTTAATGATTTAAAGTCCCTAAGGACTATAGCATGGCAAGGAAGCACCTGCAAGCTCTTCAAGCTTCACTGATCCTCAAAAAGTCTTTATTTTACACCATGATAAGTTACAGTTCTCATATATTGGTTAACAAAAACCTAATTTAGAAGTGAAACATTTTTTTTATGTTATCGCTTACGGGACTGCAGTACGTTTGAAAACTGAAAAAGATTATATGACTGTGGAGATGCAGTTGTGAGGTCCTCTGTGTAGTGCCTTCATGGTGGTGTATATGTGGTGGTGAATTAATTGTTCTGTGGATCACTGGCCATTGTAGGTTCATTAACCCCAGTTTATTTGGATTGTGCATAGGGGTCAGTTTACAAAGATTTTTGTGGGTTTGTGGACCACTTGTGTGGAAATTGGTGTGCAATGTTTGAATTTTGCATTTAATCTTTTGTAGTGGTATGCTGTTTGCAAAGTATGTAATTGATGTTTTTAGATTGTAAGCCCTAACAAGCAGGACCCTCTGATCCTTCTTGTATTGAATTGTATTGTAACTGTACTGTCTACCTCCATTCTGGTAAATGCTATGCAAACTGTTAGCTTTATATCAATTTTGTAAAATAATAAAGATTGTGGTAGATAATGAGTTTGCGCATTTATTGTGTATGATCATTTGATAATCTTAACGGAAACAATTATTGAGAGGAATACAAACGCTGCCTTTGATGAGTAACATCTGAACAAAAAAGTTAGAGACTTCTAAACCTGAAATTGCAAAAAAAATAAAAATAAAAAGAGAGGACACAAAAGGTGCCTCTAAGTTTGGATTGTAAGCAATTTATTCAATTAAAGACAGGGTGTAAATCCACTCACATTTCATAGGATAAAAACAGGCATTGGTTAGCCCTTGTCTGGTGGGCTAAGAATCAACATTGTTGGTATAGCCACTGCAACTCAGCTGAGTCCAGGAAGCCGGCTGGTCTCTGAAGAGGAACCAGAAGGAGGGCTGGAGCACTCATTGAGTGCAGCATTGAGTGCAATGACATCAACAGAGGTATCATGATGGGTTTCAGAGCATGTGCACTGAGGATCGTGAATCAGGCCTGCATTTTTGTCAAGCTACTAGAGTGGGACTAAAGTTGCCACGTATCTCTCTTTTTTTGCATGCTTCCTGGAGACTGCTTTTGCTCGTTACTAGAGGCTTGCCCTGACATGCTGACATCCCTGTGGCCTTGGGATTTAGTAGTTACCTGGGGACTATATATACAGATAGCTCTACAACAATAAAGGTCGTTGAATTGCACCATATCCTATTCTTCTTTTAAGCCTGAAATTGACCTATGAGTACTGAAGCGCAGGATTTTTCAGCCTCCCCACAGCACTCCTTGGAATCTGGGGTCTCAGTTACCAATGCATTCTGCTCCAATTTTTTTTCGTTTTAATAATTTTTTTATGAAGAATTTTTTTTCCAGACATTTGTCAAGATTACAAGGACTAAACAAGTAATTACAGAAGAAGTAAAACATAGTATGAGAATGTTCAATACAGAGTGAAGGACATAAGACATATCAAAGAAAGTGACTGTTTATCAAAATCACAAGTACACAATACATCCCATGTACTGTAGCCGTTATCAAGTCACAGCACATGATTACATTTGTGTATGGCAAAAGAGCAAAACTGACCAAAAGAATGTCCGTTACAGAGCATCTAAAAAACAATCAAAAACATTGGATACCTCAAAATAGAAAGGTAGTAAAGTTAAAGCAGTAATAAACAAAACAGTAGATACACACCAGAATGATAGAAATTATTTAGACTGTAATAATGCAGCATGAGAAGACCATTGGAAGAGATAGGATATGGTTCAGGTGGACCATAAGGCAAACTATCCCAATAGTGCCATATTTGGTTAAAGTAGGCTAGTTTCTAGTTAATTTCTTACTTTTGCTGTAAGATATTCTATTGCCATATATCAGTTATACTATTTAGCAGTTGGGTTTGAGATGGGATCACAATGGTTCTCCAGTGGAGCAGGATAAGTCATCTGGCAGCAGTCAGGATATGGATGGCTTTTGTTTTGGCCTATTTGAATATTACCAAGAAAGGTTGTCCAAGAAGGCAGTGAATGAGCTCCAATGGAAGAGATATTTTTGCTTCTATTATACTCCACCACTGGGTATTAGTACGTGGCCTCTTCCTCAAAACCCTTTCACAGGTTGAAGCTTTTTTAAAAAAAATATCTATACAGACGTTTTGCCTTTCATTTCTATTTTAAACTGAATGGGTTATTTTACAAGGTGAGGGTTTACATATACTTTTTTTTTTTTTTTTTTAACACTTTTTATAAATGAATGTGCATTACAGTAGCAAATTCGACAAAAGGCTCAACATGAACACTATAGCAGATGAAGTACATTTGAACCGACATGTATCAGGTTGTTTGAAAATGTATACACAGCTTGCTTGGATCAGAAAATAAAAGACATATAAAGCTTTCAATGAGTCACTGTTATTTCCCTGGGAATACAAAATCAACATTAATGCCCTGTACACACAGTCGGTAGTTCCGATGGAAAAGGTCCGATCGGATTATATTGTCGGAAAATCCGATCGTGTGTGGGCTCTGTCAGACTCCACACATCCCAAATCGCATTGCATTTTGTTGGGTACTCTCTGTGTTCATATACAAGTTTTTTAAATGGCAGTATTTGGTTTACCATTTTTATCCAGGTATGGACAGAAGGAGGATTGCATTGCGTTGAAAGGAGGATTGCGTTGAATCCACTTAAGAGCAATGGCCTTCCTAGCCAGAAAAAATGTCTCTTTCAGTAGCGCTCTATGATACCTCTGCCATTGTTCCTCATCCAGAATACCCAAGAGGCATACTCTGGGAGTACAGGGAAAAGGTAATGACAATACTGAGGACAGAAGATCCATCGCCTGCTTCCAGTAATGAGCTATGACAGGGCACACCCAAATTACATGTGCAAAAATCAGCTTTTGTGTGATTACATCTCGTACAGTTAGATGTGAGTATGCGATGCATAGCATGCAACCTCACCGGAGTAAGGGAAGACTGGTGTATCATGTATAGTTGTGTCAACCTGTTATTAATGGCTGAAGACACCTGTAAATGAGAGGAACAAGTCTCTTTCCAATCCTCCTCTGTTAAATCTAGTATGATTTGTTGCCATTTGGATTGCACTGTCAGTGGATTTTTGCTAACAGTAGCATTTAAAAGATAGGTATAGACTTCAAATATGAGTCCTCCAGGACCTTGCGACTTTAATATGCCTATGAGAGGGTAATTAGAAAATTTTTAGATGTTAGCCCCAAACTGAGCATGCAATGCGTGCCTGAGTTGAAAGTATTTATAAAAGTTTGTATGGGGAGGTAAAATTTCTGCTGTAAGCCAACAAAGGACGAAATAAAAGTGCTATTATAGAT
Organism: Lithobates pipiens; assembly: GCF_037356315.1. Taxonomy (NCBI): domain Eukaryota; kingdom Metazoa; phylum Chordata; class Amphibia; order Anura; family Ranidae; genus Lithobates; species Lithobates pipiens. The sequence continues at coordinate 47,033,865 of NW_027507788.1, read as the reverse complement.
ATCCTCTAGATTGGTTTAACCTTTTTGTTCCCAGAAAGAGTATTCCATAAAATGTAGCAATTAAGAAAACATAGGGTAATGCCAAGTAGAAAGTGCAGCTTTAGTGTCCTTAAATCCTATGCATTTGGACTCTCTTCACACCACTCTGGCCTTATTCAGAATCGGCAAACGCACTTTTGCTAGGACTGTCTTTGGTGTCTCCAAAGCTATCAACAAGTTATTCAATTTAAGGACATATGCTAAATGTGACTCCACTACCGTAGGTGAAACAGGTGGCAGCCAATCATTTAAATGGCGTAGTTGTCCTGCTATAAAATAGTGGTACATATTCTGAAGTGCTATACCAGCCTCGGCTTAAGGCCTTTGTAGGGTGGAGAATTTAAGCTTCCTTCTATTCTGGGAACATATAAAAGAGTTAAACAAAGTGTCCAGGGTTCTAAAATAGAACCTGGGCACCGGCACTGGCATATGGGAAGATACATACAGACACTTTGGAAAGAGGACCATTTTTATGAGGTTAATCCTACCTGCCACTGATAAAGGTAGTTTAGCCCATGTGTTAAGTTTAGTCCTAACTACACGCACCAGGGGGTCAGTATTAATCCTCGGACGAGCATAATGTAATGAATATTCACAAATATTTAAAAAAGGTGACAATTTTTAGAGGAGTTATAGCACCACTCTCTTCAAATACCTGATGTTGGAGAGGCATCAAAGCAGACTTTTGCCAGTTTACTTTTAGGCCTGAGTACATACCAAAGGTGTCACTCAATTAATCTGAGGCATCCTGCATATACAAAATTAGATCATCTGCATACAATCCTATTACATCAATTCTATCACCCAATGAAATACCCTTGAGAGGAGACTGCCAGAACCTCAAAAACAAGGTCTCTATAGCCACTGCAAAAGAAGCAGTGACAAAGGACAACCCTGATGTTTACCCCAATGAAGTGAAATGGACATAATAAGCCATTGACCAAAAGCTAGGAGTTGGGGTTTGCATTTATTATGGAAACCCATTTTTAAAAATTTTCACCAAAGTCAAATGATTGCAAAGCAGTTAAAGAGGAGGGCTGGTTTAAATTTTTTTTTAAAGTCAGCAGCTGCAAACACTATAGATGCTGACTTTTAATAAGCACATTTACCTGTTCAGGGCGCCCGCGATGTCGGCCGCCCGAGGCTGACCTGTCCCTCGGTCTCAGGTCCCGGCACTGCCATTTTGGCTAAGGGAAACAGGCAGTGGAGCCTTGCGGCTTCACTGCCCGTTTCCTACTGCGCATGCGCGAGTCACGCAGCGCTTTGTGAATGGGGCGCGCTGTGTTCTGGGACACACAGTTCCCAGAACACAGCGCGACCCATTACCCAGAAGAGGGAGGAGAGAAGACCAGAAGATCTCCGTGGAGGAGGAAGAGGGCAGATTAGGATGATGTGCCTAGCAACAGGCATTTCTGGTAAGTAAAAAAAATTTTTTTCATTTTTTTTTCTGATTTTTTTCTAATTTTTAATGTATTTTTTTTTCAGGGTGGCCCTCCACTTTAATAAAAAAGGGCCATTCGATTGAATCAAAGGCTTTGGCCGTGTCTAAAGAGGCTAGTACACTAGATTCAGGCAGATATTCTCTAAGTTGGACAATTAATTGTGTTCTGCAGATATTAATAGAGGTGGATTTACCAGGCATAATGCTAGTTTGGTCCAGGTGGATAATGCTCAGGATAGCGGAATTAAGTCTTTTAGCTAAGATTTCTTAAAGTATTTTATAATCTATGTTTATAAGTGAAATTGGGCGATATGACGCAGCGTCAAAGGGGTCTTTATCGGAATTCGGTATAAGTACCACTGTAACAGAATACATGGACAGTGGCAGTCTCCCCTCCCGAAATGCCTCGGAGTATATAAAGGAATATAGGACTGGGGAGGAGGGGATTATTACAGTGCCTAATAATAATAAGATATATCAAAGTAAAGTGATTAAATAAGAGGTAGAAAATTAAAGAATTTGAGAATATTAAATACAATACATGATTTAAAAGGAATGAACACTAGTTCTTTATTTAATGGGATAATCATAAAAATATGTATCATCAGAATTGATTCACAACAATACACAATACATTGGATAAAATCATCATCTACTCAATATAGTAGGGTCGAAATTTATTCGCTGGTCAAAAGAGTCCCAACATGTTTTGCCATTACGATGGCTTCTTCAGGGGAACCATTTTTTTGACCCAAGGGGAGACGAACAAAAACTATAAATGATAGCAAATAAACAAACAATTATTATACAAAAATAGTTTAGATGAATACCACCTGGTCCTTAATCAAGGTAAGTGTCTAAATATGGACAATAAGTTTGAAGAAGAACAGATAAGAGATAATATTTAATTTCAGTAAAGGGATATTGTAATAGGTTAAATACATACCCCCGGCTCACCTCCAAGCCTACAACTGATGAAACACTCTCAAAGGGGGGTAAAACGTCCAACCCTATATATCACCAATGGTGACTGCAGGGGGTAGAGGAGAGACTGGTCAGCACAATTTTTATAGATGGATTGAAACTACATATAATGGTGTATACGGGGAAAATAGTACCTCGTACATACCAGGTAAAGAGTTAATGTAGGAATACTACATGGAGAGGAACACCAACAATTTAGAAGGGTTTGGGATGGAATAAACGCGCTCTCAACCAGCCTGAATGCACACAAAAGTACAAAAATGCATAACCTTATTAAATTAAAGTTTGAATTGAACTATAAATAAATAAAATGATCTGTAGATAAACTCACCTGAACCCAAATGGGGGGTTCTATGTTGGTTCAGTAACCAGGATAGTTGGTATCCGGCAGTAAAGCCTAGCCTAAGCAAAGGCTAAGCAATGGGTGTAGTGCATAGTTTAATAGTAAAGCCCCTATTAGTACAAAAAGGAAAAGGAAAAATATATAATCAGAAAACTTTGCATATCCAACAGCAGGGAAGGCTGAGGAAGTGTGGCTCAAAACCAGCCTAGACCTGATAACTAACCTTCGTTCAATGCGCTTAACGAATCGGCGTCCCCGCAGAGCCAGCAACCAGGCTGTGGTTGAAGGGTCTTATATACCTCCCACTCTGTCGGCATTCAAACGTGGACGCTGACAGCGGGCGAACTTAACGCCACACTGTGCATGCGCCGAACATGGACGCAGACAGAGAGCGGACTAAACATTAACTGGGCAAGCGCCCACCCTGTCACCCAGGCCTACAGTCCCCAGAATCCTTTGCAGCTGGCATCGCGTCATCACAACAATGCAAAGTAAAATAAGGTGGAATACGCCGGAATGTAAATACCGGACGGGGGAGTGAGAGCATTGGCACGGGGTGGACGCCAATGGCCACAGTATATGCTTTGATGGGTACTGTTTCCACAGATCAGTACCCGGGGTGTCCATACAGGCACCAAGATGTGAAAGAGGCCGGTCCACTAGAAGGGAGCTCAATCAGCAAGTCGGACATAGGAAGGAGAGATCGGGGGCAACAGAAACAAAAATAACAGTATAATCAAGTAATGAATCGAAAAAGTAGAAGAAGAGTGCTGCCAGCTGGTTAAGTATAATCGAATCCAAATAAAATAAGGATAACAGATTACCAGATGTAGGACCAGGCAATATTCAATGGGAAAATGTATGATCTAATTATGTAAGGATAATGTAATGAAGCAATTATATAAAAGAGAAGAAAAAAGGGGGAGAAACAAGGACAAGAACCAAATTCCAAATAATCCAAAAATTGTAAATAACAAAAAATTGGTTATTATGCAAATAGTTAACATACAATACAGTACAGAGTTAATAATGGGATTACAAAGCAGTAAAATTTCATAAATATTAATCACAAAAACAAGAAAATATATCAGAAGAGATGTTTGTGGGGGGTAAAATAAATTAAATATATAAAAAAAAAAAAACAATTCCAGTAGAAGTGCGGTAAGCATGGCTGGTTATTGAGCAGGGCTAAGCTTGAATATGTCTACGACAAATTATAAGAAATGTTTAAAAGTAATATATTCATTTAAACCAGGGTACTTAGTAGCATCTAAATTATATATCCATTTAGTTTCAAGTTGTAGTAGAGTGGAGTCTATTTCTCCGCCCCGGGCATGCATCGGTACATGCACAAGGGCAGAAAACTGTACCACTCTAGAATCGAAATGATGGTGATGACCAATATGTCTAATGAGGGCAGTGGTACATTGACGTTTCAGGAGAGGCAACATGTGATCTCTAATACGTTTAAAGAACGGAAGTTTCGTTTTGCCGATGTAAAAACATCCACAAGAGCATTTAAACTATCCCAAAGGTTTTACAGGTAACATTGTATTTAATAGTGTGTTGAGATCCATTGGGCAAGGAGACATACAGAGAATTAGAAATTAATTGACAAACGTCACAAGATCCACAGGAAAAGGTACCCTTCCTGATGGCCCTGGTACGTTGTTTAGACACAAAATGACTGGTAACCAAGCGATCCTTCATAGATGAGGATCTACGATAGGTAAGTTGGGGATAGGGCTTAATGTATTTCTGGATTGTCTGATCTGCCAAAAGAAGAGGCCAGTACTTCAGGAGAATTTTTTTTCATTTGAGAATGTTGTCTTGAATATTGAGTAATTATCCGGATTGGTTGGTCATTGGTAGGAGTTTTTTTTGAGAAAATGAGATCAGTTCTATTTAAGTTAACCACTTTATTGAAAGTGTGTTTTAAGAGTGACTTACTATAGCCTCGCTGATTGAGTCTAATAAATAGATCTTTCGCAGCCAGATGACAGTCCGCATCCAAATTACAGTTTCGTCGAAGACGAAGATACTGACTATATGGAATGCTATTCAGTAACGGTTGGGGGTGGGCACTAGAAGCATGAAGAATTGTGTTTCCTGATGACAGTTTGCGATACAGGGATGAACTAAGTCTACCACTGTTGTCTATCTTAATTTGAAGGTCCAAAAAGTCAATCTGAGATTGACTATATTTCATAGTAAACCCCAGATTGAAGTTATTATTAGCTAGTTCATCAAAAAATAACCAGCTCGTCTCTAGTACCTATCCAAAATAAAAGAAGATTTATCGATGCCAGCCCAAAATATGTCTGGTCAGATTGGAAAGTTGATCATTGGATCATTGGCAAAAATGTCCCTTTCCCACACCCCCCCCCCCCCCGAGGTAGATGTTGGCATAGGAAGGGGGCACATTTAGTGCCCATTGCCACACCCTGTACCTGGAGGAAATGGGAGGAGTCAAACATAAAAAAAATGTGTGTGAGGATGAACTTCAAGAGCTGAAGAACAAATCCACCATATGCTTCAAAGGCTAAACCCTGTTCACTAAGTTTGGCCTGAATAACTTGAAGTCCCTTTTCATGTGGAATGGAATTATATAGGCATTCAACGTCCAAGGCCACCAGCCAGGTGTTCTGGGGAAATTGTTTGCCTTCTAAGATGCGTAATAGATCAATAGTATCCTTAACATAATATGATAAGGAAAGTACATGTGGAAAAAGATATTTATCAACAAGTGCGCTAGTATTCTCCGTTAATCCTTGACAGCCAGAAACAATTGGTCGGCCTGGGGGATTAACCATGGACTTATGCAATTTGGGCAGAGAATAGAAGGTGGGAATTTTAGGATATTTGACATTGAGATATTTCCAAGTATTCAGATCTATAGTGCCTAATTGATAGGCCTTAAAAATCATTTGGTAGTATTGTGCATTAGAATTGTCAACAATATATTTAGAGACAGGGCGGTACCAATGTCTGTTGCCAAGGATGTCAAGGCACATATTTTTATATGCCCCGGTATCCATGACATAGACGTTCCCTCCCTTGTCCACAGGCTTGATTACCAAGTCAGGGTTGGTTTGGAGATCTCTAAGAGCTTGACGATGTTTAGAAGATAAATTGTGTGGTTCATGTTCGTCTAATTCAAGATTCTTAATTTCCGATGTGATTTGTTGCACGAAAGCCCAAATGTTAGGATTCGTTTGTAATAAAGGAAATGATTTGGGTTTAGGTTTAAATGAAACTGGCGGGGGAAAGAACACCCTGGGGACCAGAACCTGTGGCACAATAGGCTCAGGTAAATGGTCTGCTTCCGTGTGACCCTCCTCCCATAGGGACATCAAGTTGTCCATTGCTTGAAGTTCATTAGATGAGAGTTCTGGAGATGGAGATTCCAAATCAATTGTGCTCTGGGGCTTGTCATACAAAACTTTAAACAATAATCTCCTAGCAAACAGATGTATATCTTTCACAAATTGAAATTGAGACCGAGGACAGGTTCACCACCTCTAATTCTAGTTTTCTGTCAATTGGGGCGGTGGAGGGGGAGGGGGAGGGGGAGGGAGGTGAGCGGGAGGGGGGCGGTGCAGTTTGGGTTCCGGAGTTTTGACTAAAAAAATGGGTGCAATACGAGGGTCAATAGACTGGGAACTTAAGGGAAACATCAAAGAAAGTGTAGGCCCACTTACTCTATGAATCATAGAGGCAGAGTGAGTGTTAGGAAGGAGTGAAGGAGGTGCTGGTGTGGCCGGTGCGGGTTGTGTAGAAAGCTGTGAAACAGTGCCAGAGCGGAGCTCATTAACGGCAAAGGAGTGGAAGCCTGTGAATTAGAAAGTTTAGGACTAACCGTAGAGGGTCGTGGTGCCGTACCAGACGTGTGAGGTGATGGGGTGGTGGATGTGTCCAGACGGTCCCACTTCCTTTTCTTGGGAATCCTTTCCTGGGATATATCTCTGTAGGAGATGGAGGTGCTAGAAGAGAAAGAAGACGCAGCATTAGGCATGTTACTGTCCATATGAGGTGCATTAGAAAAGTTATGCCACTTATATGCGTAATTATTGTCATAGGCAGATTTGTCACAAAGAAACTTAGCTTCTTTTACATTAATGATGTCCCGAGTGTAATGCTCAAGATGTATTCGCAATTTGTTTTCTCGTAAAGGAAACCATTCAGGATCAACTAGAATGTTGTTTTCTTCATACCAATTAGTAATTTGGAGATCAAGTTGTTCCAGCTCTAATTCATATTGTTTAATTATAATGGAAATCATTTGGAAGGAACAGCCTTGCAGGTTGTCCTCCCATGATTTTTTCAAGGAATCACTTACCTTTCTTATATTCAGAAAAATTTGGACTCTCAGGCCCCAAGGAACAACTTGATGTTCAGAATATTTTTCAAAATAAGTTTTGTGCCAATAAATTCGTGCTTTACGTTCCAAAAGACGTTGTAGTCTCATAAATGAATGATCCAAATCCGCATCAGTGATATTGGCGTCTTTTCTAGAAGACCAAATTTTTGTCATAAGACCTTTCCAAGCATCCCCACAAAATGCTGCCATACTTAAACCGCAAAAAACAGATCTAATTGTTTCAAATCAACTGGAAAGGAGGAGGGGGAGGGGAAACACAGATTAGGAAAATGAAAAAAAATATATATAAAAATATAAATCAACTTGATATATAGTATCGGTAGTGTCCAGATTACATAATATAGAATTAAATAAATATGCAGATAGTAAACAATTACAATATAGCAGAAGAATGCCTCGCCTCAAGTGAATGGTGTATTTGGACACCGATTATAGATAGAGAGATGAGGAAATTTGGCGAGGAAGTCTAATACACAGGGCACCTCATCCCGGAATTTGTAGAGAAAGGAATACAGGACTGGGGAGGAGGGGATTATTACGGTGCCTAATAATAATAAGATATATCAAAGTAAAGTGATTAAATAAGAGATAGAAAATTAAAGAATTAGAGAATATTAAATACAATACATATTTTATTTAATATTCTCTAATTCTTAAATTTTCTACCTCTTATTTAATCACTTTACTTTGGGCACAGGAACGGGCCCCGCTGTGAAACATTATATCAAGAATTGTAATTACATGCCCCTGTTAAACAGGGGATGAAAAATTGGGCCTTGGGCACTGCTTGCTGGTGCCACTGTAGTGTCATATTTTGCTCCCCATCATAGAATGCTACGGAAGTGACGTTGCGGCCAGAAATTTTGCACTGCGCATGCGCGATGCCTTCCAAATGCTTGCACCATGCGTTCCAGAGGATTTCCGACAATGTCGTTCAGTGAAACCGTCAGATAATGTCACGGGAGTGAGGGGAGGTAATCGTGACATTAACTTTAGACAGAGCAGAGAGCGGCGGAGAGAGAGCAGGTAGCTGTGGCTCAGGGAGGGGATTACCTCCCCTCACTTCTCTGACAGTTTCACTGGTCTGCATTGTCGCAAATCATTTGGAACGCATGGCGCAAGTGTTTTGAACACATCGCGCATGCGCAGTGCTAAATTTCTGGCCGCAACGTCACTTCCGGAACATTCTATGATGGGGAGCAAAATATGATACTACACCACAACACTGCAACCTCTTCCAGATACTCTAGTTGGAGTGCAGGAATGAGTCCTGCTGCAAAGCATTGCATCAAAAATTGTATTACATGCCCCTGTTAAACAGGGGCTGGAAATTTGGGCCTATACACTGCAACCTCTACCATATACTCTAGTTGGAGTGCAGGATTGAGCCCTGCTGCAAAATATTGCATCCAAAATTGTAATTACATGCCCCTGTTGAACAGGGGCTGAAAAATGATAGAACACCAGCAATAAAGGGTAGATACAAGTGTATAATGGGCTGGAGGAACACAACACCCACTAACTACTGCAGATGCCTGTATGAGAGAACACCAGCAATAACGGGTAGATACAGGTGTATACTGTGCTGTGCTGGAGGCTCACAACACCCACTAACTCCTGCAGATGGCTCTATTAGAGAACAGCAATAAAGGGTAGATACAGGTATATACTGCGCTGGAGGCACACAAGACCAACTAACTCCTGCAGATGGCTCAATTAGAGAACACCAGCAATAAAGGGTAGATACAGGTGTATACTGCACTGGAAGCACACAACACCCACTAACTCCTGCAGATGGCTCTATTAAAGAACAGAAATAAAGGTAGATACAGGTGTATACTGCGCTGGAGGCACACAACACCCACTAACTCCTGCAAATGGCTCAATTAGAGAACAGCAATCATGGTAGATACAGGGTGTATACAGAGCTGGAAGCACACAACACCCACTAACTACTACAGGTGCATCTATTAGAGAACAGCAATAAAGGTAGATACAGGTGTATACTGCGGTGGAAGCATACAACACCCGCTAACTCCTGCAGATGGCTCTTTTAGAGATCAGCAATCAAGGGTAGATACAGGTGTATACTGCGCTGGAGGCACACAACACCCACTAACTCCTGCAGTTGGCTCAATTAGAGAACAGAAATAAAGGGTAGATACAGGTGTATATGGCGCTGAAGGCACACAACACCCACTAACTCCTGCAGACGCAGAAACACTACACAAGGCCACCACGCTGTGTACTAAACAGCCTGAGCTATAATTGGCCACAGGCATCCTGCCTGTGGCCAATCATGGCTCTCCTCGCTGCTGGCGCTGTTCTTGGCCAAGCATGTGGAATCGCAGTGCATGCTTGACCAATCATGAGCCAGCAATGCACTGCAATGGCACAGTGCATTGTGGCCCGTAAGCGCCACACGAATTTGGCGCGAATGGCCCATAGAATTTTGGCTTCGCCGAATGGGTGAACAGCCAGTGTTCAAGTCGAACACCAAGCTCATCCCTACTAAAGGACTATCCCTAGAGATAAGTATGTCACAGATGAATGATGTGTTGGCACAATTATTACCAAATACATAGGGTTTTAGAACAAAAGTTTACCTATATCTTTTTTTGACTTGCACTGCAGCCTTAGCATGACCCATTTATGTGACGATGAACTTCCCTAGTAAAGTATCACATCTCTGCACTGGCTTTCTGACCTTATATACTTTCTGCTCTTTGATAGTATCTTTCCTAAGCAGTTTTGTGTCCTATTCTTGAAATGTTTTCCTTCTTTTCTTTGCTTTATTGCCCAATAAAGACCTGACTTGCTGCTATATTTTCAAATGTATCACCTTGTGAATTACACTAGCAAGTACGAAACCTTTTTATTTTCTTTGAAGGTGTCAAGTGTTAGCTCATGTGAAGTTAAAATAACTCTTATTCTAACCTAACCAAAGAAACCACTAAGTCAACATCAAAGCACAAAATCAACCCAGAGTTGCATTCTGGGTTTACCAAGGGTCTAAGGAAAAGTGTAATGGTTCTATACATGTTTCTTTACTCATACCACTGAGAGGAGGGATGACGGGGGGGGGGTTATCTGACACTCAAGGAATTGACTCCCTTAATTACAGCAGGGATTCGTGGTGTAGTCAGTGGTGAGTATTTACTATTTTCCTTTGTTGGGGACATTTTATGTAAATACTTAGTTTAGTGATACAGTTGCTTAAAAAAATGTTTCTATTTTACAATGAAGCTCTAAAAAAAACAATGCCATGGGTGTACAATGTTTTACATTTCTTTGTAAAATAAAGATTTATATAAATAATAAAATATGTCAGAACTTATAAAGTAAAAATAAAATAAAATACACATGACCTCAAGATTCTTAATGTTCCTTATAAATAATATATTTATAAATACATAAAATCAAGTTGGATCTAATCTCAGACAAAACCAACAATAAAGATATATACTGACCCCCCACTTTATTAGGTACACTTGTTCAATTGCTTGGTAATACAAATTGCTAATCAACCAATCACATGGCAGCAACTCAATGCATTTAGGCATCTAGACATGGTGAAGACAACTTGCTGAAGTTCAAACCAAGCATCAGAAGTGGGAAGAAAGGGTATTTAAGTGACTGTGAACGTGGCCTGGTTGTTGGTGCCAGACGGGCTGGTCTGAGTGTTTCAAAAACTGCTGATCTACTGGGATTTTCATGCACAACCATCTCTAGGGTTTACAGAGAATGGTCCCAAAAAGAGAAAATATTCAGTGAGCGGCAGTTGTGTGGATGGAAATGCCTTGTTGATGTCAGAGGTCAGAGGAGAATGGACAGACTGGTTTGAAATGATAGAAAGGCAACAGGAACTCAAATAACCTCTCGCTACAACCGGTATGCAGAATACCATCTCTGAATGCACAATACATCCAATCTTGAAGCAGATGGGCTACAACAGCAGAAGACCACACCGGGTGCCACTCCAGTCAGCTAAGAACAGGAAACTGAGGCTACAGTTCACACAGGCTGACCAAAATTGGACGATTGAAGATTGTAAAAACATTGCCTGGTCTGATGAGTCTCAATTTCAGCTGCGACATTCAGATGGTAGGGTCAGAATTTGTCGTAAACAACATGAATGCATGGAACCATCCTGCCTTGTATTAATGGTTCAGGCTGGTGGTGGTGGTGTAATGGCGTGGGGATATTTTCTAGGCACACTTTAGGCCCCTTAGTACCAATTGAGCATTGTTTAAATGCCACGGCCTACCTGAGTATTGTTGCTGACTATTTTCCATCACTTTATGGCTACAGTGTACCCATCTTCTGATGGCTACTTCCAGTAGGATAATGCACCAAAGCTCACAGCATTTTAAACTGGTTTCCTGAACATAACAATGAGGTCAATGCACTCCAACGGCCTCCACAGTGCCCAGATCTCAATCCATAAGAGCACCTTTGGGATGTGATGAAATAGGAGATTTGCATCATGGATGTGCAGTCGAAAATCTGAAACAACTGCGTGATGCTATCATGTCAATATGGACCAAAATCTCGGAGGAATGTTTCCAACAGCTTGTTGAATCTATGAAGAAGAATTAAGACAGTTCTAAAGGCAGAAAGGGGTCCAACCCAGTACAAGCAAGGTGTAGCTAATAAAGTGGCTGATATATCTACTGTATATACATATAGCTATATACTGTGTATGTATATATTTTACAAAAAAGTGAGTACACCCCTCACATTTTAATATTGTATTATATCTTTTCATGTGACAACACTGAATAAATGGCACTGCTACAATGTAAAGTAGTGTGTGTACAGCTTGTATAATAATGTAAATTTGCTGTCCCCTCAAAATAACTGAACACACAGCCATTAATGTCTAAACCGCTGGCAACAAAAGTGAGTACACCCCTAAGTGAAAATGTCCAAATTGGGCCCAAAGTGTAAATATTTTGTGTGGCCACCATTATTTTCCAGCACTGCCTTAACCCCTTTTGGGTATGGAGTTCACCAGAGCTTCACAGGTTTCCACTGGAGCCTTCTTCTACTCCTACATGACAACATCACAGAGCTGGTGGATGTTAGAGACCTTACAAGGATGCCCCACAGATGCTCAATAGGGTTTAGGTCTGGAGACATGCTTGGTCAGTCCATTACCTTTACCCTCAGCTTCTTTAGCAAGGCAGTGGTCATCTTGGAGGTGTGTTTGGGGTCATTATCACGGAATACTGCCCTGCGGCCCAATCTTCGAAGGAAGGGGATCATGCTCTGCTTCAGTATGACCACAGGACATGGTTCCAGTAATCACTATCCTTAGTATGCTTGTCTTCAGCAAAATGTTTGCAGGCTTTCTTGTGCATCATCTTTAGAAGAGGCTTCCTTCTGGGACAACAGTCATGCTGACCAATTCTATGCAGTGTGGGGCCTATGGTCTGAGCACTGACAGAATGGCCCCCCACCCCTTCAACCTCCTGCAGCAATGCTGGTAGATCTCATACATCTATTTCCCTAAGACAACCTCTGGATATGACGCTGAGCATGTGCACTCATCTTTTTTGGTTGAACCATGGTGAGGCCTGTTCTGAGTGGAACCTGTCCTGTTAAACCTCTGAATGGTCTTGGCCACCATGCTGCAGCACAGTTTCAGGCTTTTGACAATCTTTTTATAGCCTATGCCATCTTTTAGAGCAACATTTTTTTTTTCAGATCCTCAGAGAGTTCTGTGCCATGAGGAGCCATGTTGAACTTCCATGGACCAACATAAGAGAGTTAGAGCAATAACACCAAATTTAACTCACCTGCTCCCCATTTACACCTGAAACCTTGTAACACTAACACATGACACCGGGGGGGCGGGGGGGGGCATGGCTAATTGAGCCCAATTTGAAAATTTTTACTTAGGGTTGTACTCACTTTTGTTGCCAGTGGTTTAGACATTAATGGCTGTGTGTTGAGTTACTTTGAGGGGACAGCAAATTTACACTGTTATACAAGTTGTACACTCACTACTTTACATTGTAGCAAAGTGTCATTTCTTCAGTGTTGTCACATGCAAAAAAGATAAAATAAAATATTTACAAAAATATGAGGGGTGTACCCACTTTTGGGAGATACTGTAGATATATCTATAGATATCTATATCTATATATCTGTATATATGTGTATATATACATATATTTATATATATATATATATATATATATATATATATATATATATATATATATATATATATATATATATATATATATATTTCAGATTAGATAGATAATTAGTGTATTAGAATTAGATACATCTTGCTTTAAATTTTTTTTAAAGGAATGACATGTAACTGTTATTTATTTATATATAAAATGTTTGCAATAAAATGATTTGATTAAAAAACATAAAATGACATAAACACTATAATTTTTGGGATGATATCTTCCCTCCTATACCTGCTTAAATGGGTTGCAAACCTCTAAAAAATTAACAAAACATATCCCTCAACTGGGGTTTACACATATGCGAACACAGACATCACATGTGATTTGCTCCACATTGCTGGTGCAGATCACATGCGATGTCTGTGCAATGCAAATTCGGCCATACAGTTGTATGGCTGAACTCACTTTGGATTTACACAAAAAAAAGGTGCAGGAACCTTTTTTCTCATGCACTGGAATCTATGAACTGATCTGGGGGTATCATTAACTTTGTGTTGACACCAGCAGCATTTCGCAGAAGGCATTGTGAATTGCCTGCGGGGGTGATGCGGGAAACGGCACTGGAATTGCGCTGTTTCCGCATCGCAATAGTGTGAACCCAGGCTAAATAATGTGTACTGGCCTCAAGTCAAATCACCAAATGTGTTTTCTGTCTGCAGTCAATTTCCTTTATCTAATAAAAAAAGAAAGAAATGCCGGCGCTAAAATAATTTTCTAATTATGTACTATACTGGTGTGCTGCAATCAAATAAACCCCTTCTATGAAGTGACACAGAAACAAATTTCCTTTATCTGCATGAGATATTTCTGACACACTGTGCCAACTTCAAAGGACCAAGGGGTAAGGAGTAAGGGAGCTCTAGCACACAGTCTGTGTTTGACAGCCTCAACCGTGAACGTTTCCCTATGAGATTGTGTAGAGGAGGGTGTGTCCCTTCCCTGCACTCATGTTTCAGATTACACTGAGATCTCCTCTGTGAGATGTTCAATGTGTGACATCAGATCCTCACCCCTTGCCTCTGGAAGCTAAGAAAAGCTGTGTAAATGTTAACATTTAAATGGATGTATAGAAGAGATGGCGGCAGATAAACAGGCACAACTTATGTAGGAGAATTTGTTTCATATCTGTGCATCACTTGAGGCCAGTCACTTCATTAACCTTCCACTCACTTTTTTGTGCTCAGTCTCGCTTGGGCTGAGGGGTGCGCAGAGTGCAGGGCTGAGGGGTGCGCAGAGTGCAGGGCTGAGGGGTGCACTGTGCGTGGAGTACAGGGCTGAGGGGTGCACTGTGCGTGGAGTGCAGGGCTGAGGGATGCACTGTGCATGGAGTGCAGGGCTGAGGGGTGCACTGTGCATGGAGTGCAGGGCGGAGAGGTGCGCGGAATGCAGGGCTGAGTGGTGGGCGGAGTGCAGGGCAAAGGGGTGCGCTGTATGCAGAGTATAGTGCTGAGGGGTGCGTGGAGTACAGGGCTGAGGGGTGCGCAGAGTGCAGGGATGAGGGTTGCGTGGAGTGCAGGGCTGAGGGGTGCATGGAGTGCAGGGCTGAGGGGTGCTCTGTATGCAGAGTGTAGGCTGAGGGGTGCGCGGGGTGCAGGGCTGAGGAGTGCGCAGAGTGTAGGGCTGAGGGGTGCGCAGAGTGTAGGGCTGAGGGGTGCACGGAGTGCAGAGCCGAGGTATGTCCACCACTTGGCTGAGATTTTCAGTGAGATTGCCACAGCCAGAAATGATAGGTCTGCCAAGTGGTTTCCTTTTCTGTTTGTGTAGTTTGGGCAACGCGTAAAACGTGGCTTCACTGGGGTGACTGGTTCTAATAAATTTCCACACATGTTTAGTTGTAACATTTTGGTGGAATGCCATGTCCACCAATAGGTAGAAATCCCTGGTAAATTTGTCCAGTGAAGACCGCTGAATCGGTCGATATCACTCAGAGTTACATAGTATATTCATGCACATCTCGATGTACTGAGCGCTGTCCATGACCACGACATTGCCACCCTTGTCAGATGGTTTGATCACAATGTCGTGGTTGCGGGCCAACGCATCAAGTTCAGCTCGTTCATCACGATCGAGATTGCTATGTAGTTTTGGAAAGTTTCTCATTGTCCTAATATCTGCTGTCACAAGTTTTAAAAAGACAGATGCATTTGCTTTGAGCTTGGAGAGGGACACAAAGTGGATTTATTTTTTAATAAAGGGCCAGAAGCATGTGCTTTTGTTTGAATGGTGGGAATGTCGTCTACTGCTGCAAGAAGGGCCTCTATGTTAACTGAATCTATGAGGTTTTCAGGTTCATTCTCTTCTAGTAGATGCATTAAATTGTCCAGTGCTTGCATATCCTAACTGGTTTGTCTGGTTTCTGGACTTTGTTTTTTTGCATATAAACTTTTTAGTAGAATCTTATGAATAAGGAGGTTGATGTCCTTGATTACCCCACATCTGTCCAGACTAGAGTCTGGGCAGAAAGTGAGGCCACGTGCAAGGACATCCATCTCATGTGAACTAAGTGAATGTGGAGATAAATTAACCACGTTTAATGTGGTTTTTGCTTGTTGGTTGTGTGAATTTTGGATGGATGTGATTAAAGTTTCTTTTGATGGGTCTTTGTGTAGCCCCTCATTTGGTCTAAAAAAGTACCTAGAGGTAAGGACTGTGATCGTGTGGTTATTGAAGTGGTAGATGCATGCAAGGAAGATCCAGAGCTACTAACTGGATTAGGTATGTCTGGTGTGTCACTATGGGTATTAAACCAGGAGTGGCTACCCTTACCTATCCTTGGAGGAGAACCCTCTGTGTGAGAGGATTCATCATGTGATTCATCACCTCGACAGCAAAGTTTTTGTTGTCTCCGACCTTTTTGTTGAGAAAAAGGCTGTGAAGGAGAAGAAAAGGGTAAGTGTACAGAAAATTCATACTTATTAGTGCGGGCATTTCTATTTGAATTTCCCAGAAATCTACCATTAGTTTGATTTGATTGCCATTTATAGGCTTTTCCATCTTCAAAGGCCTTTCAATCCCGTTCCATCCCATTGTTATTTTTTTTATCCTTTTGAATTAAAATGTTTTTGTTGAATTGTTCCAAATGGCATTTTAATTTTTCCCTCGGGTTCAGCATAGAGGGAATGCATTTGGAGAATAACATTTGAATTTGAAATTTTTCGAATTACTTATCCAAGCCTATTAAACGTTTTTGATATTCATTGATTAACAATAACATCATGGTTTTGGAGCATGATTTTAAATTCTCCTCCCAGGCAGTTTTAAAGCTGGGGTCGAGGTTATCAAAGGTAGGGAAAATTTGTACCCTGAGCCCAAAAGGGTTCAGGTTTTCAGTGATATACTCTTCAAACGATTTTATATGCCAGTGTAACAGGGACTTTTTCTCTAGAGTTTGGCTGAGAGTTTGAAAAATTGCTGATAGTTCGGAGTCAAGAGACTCTTTTTGTTCAAAATCCTTATGCAGTTTAGTCATAAAAGTCATCCATTGGTCTCCTTGGTAGGATGCCATAGAGAAATGGAAAAAGAGGGGGGGAAGGGGAGAGAAACATATGCACCATCAATTTTGACATATTTCAACATGGACATGTCCTTCCTGAACGGGTACTGTTTTGCTAACATAATTTAATATACAGTGATAAATCTGAGTGCCAGGGATGTCCTTGTTTACATCTGTTTCTTTGTCTATATTAATATACTGCTAAAACTATGTCTCTTATGTATATCATTTTTTTTTCATTCTTATTTGTATGCCCTCTCTAGGACCTTGACAATGCTTGTTTGCAACTCAGGACCATAAGAATGCTTGTTTGCAACTCAGTTTCTGCCTCCATGGGTTCTCCCTGTTCTTAAGATCAGATGCCTAATAATATACCATATGTATTTAATATAATAATTTTTTATGCATATATTTTTTACCATTTCTTTTTTGTCCTTTCCCTATGTAAACATGCTGGCTGCTATAATCTCCTTTGTCCACTAGGTGGCTCTAAGCCCTGTTCCCATGCAGCTCTGCTTGTACGCAGACACCCGGCGGGTAAGCTGCACTGGCACTGGATGGGCAGATGACGAATTGTTTTTTGTCTCTGCCCCAGTCCTATTGCGTTAGGAGGAGCTTGTTTACATCTCTGCTGTCGTTTCCATGATGAGCAGGAAGCGTTCCCCCGCCGGTGACACGTGACATCGTCGCACCCTATGGGGAGTGGCTACTCCACGCCCTCCAGAGAGACGCTCTGATTTCCGCAATCAGCTGCATGTTATGCAGCTGAGCACGTGGAATGGACAATCTGATTGGCTGACGCCAATCAGACTTGGTATGTAAATGCTGACACTCGGCTGGTCTGTGTAAGTTCACTGGCCGCCAACTTTGATGTCAGCAGTGCATTCAGCTCTAATCTGAGGTAATTACTCCCGCTATAACAGGCATTGTTTGGACATGCCTTTTGTCCATGTGTCTACTAATAACTTCTTTATTTCCTCTACTATTCCCCGACAAAGGGAGGCTTATCTCAAATGTCTCCCTGTCATAATTGTCCCCACTGTGCTAACCCCTGATCGCTGTTTGTAGAATCAGGCGTCCCTTGTAAATGTGTCCCAGCGACCGGCCTGTGGAAACACGAACTACCACCTATGTCGTGTGTATGTGGACTCATGCATCCAGCATGCATCCTTCCCTGCTGTTTTTATCAATGAATCAAATATATGTAAGTACTTTTTGGCCTTGTTACTCCACAATATGGCTTAAATAAGTTTAAGATAAGATTCTGATGTCTTTGTCAAATTACCATGTAAATATTATTATACACGTATACTTTTGTGTTACAGACAAGAAAATAATAAACCCACTAAAAACCGCCCCTGATGAAGGAAAAAATATGTTCAAATGCGATTTTCGGAAACATAACGGGATGTATGCAACAAATCTTAAACTGAGCTCAATTTAATTTGAGCAGTATTTTGGATTACTAGCTTTGGGTGGTAGATAATTGTATGTCCTACTGACGTTGATTTATTGGTGTATTGTTTATATTTTATAAGCAAATTGTGTTTATACTTATACATTTTTCTATTTTTGTATACTAATAAAGTTGGCACCTTTTTGCCTTTTTTTTTTTTTACTTATTTACCTTCTATTACTTCTTTCTGCCATTTCAAAGTCCCCCCAATACACTTTGCTGCATGTTCATTTTACAATGCAATGTAGGATGTTGGCAGACCAATACACTTCTCAATTCTCATATATTTTTTCTTCTCTCCTTATTCCAAACCTTCTGCATAAGGGCATAGGTAGGGTAGAGTTTATTAGATTTGCTGAAATGCAGGGCGGGCGCACCACTCTCACAATATGTTTGGTTAACGCCACTCCACCAGCTTCTTTCAAACACTGTAACTCCTCTAATTTTATTCTAGTAGGCTTAGAGTGCCAGATTAGGGATCTAAAAATTGAGTTTATAATACGGAACTTTTTCAACGGAATGGCCATAGGGGCATGGTATGGTGTGGTACATAGAGCAACTGTGGCACCATAATCATTTTTATGAGATTTATCCGCCCCACCTGAGACATCTTCAGCTTGCTCCATATTTTAACCCAATCGCGACAGCGATTGAGTAAAGAGGTCAGATTAAGTCTGACATAGTCTAATGGGTAAGGAGTAATCTGTATGCCTAGGTATAGAAAATACACGAAAAGCAGGATCTCCTGTATGGTCAGTTAAGAGGGGTCAGGTTTCACATCCAACAACATTATGGAAGACTTAGTCCAATTTATGACCAGACCGTAATATTCCCCAAATCTCTTTATGCTGCACAATCAGTGTCCAGCAGTAAAACCTGTCAGTACCTCATTAGTGCTGCCCATCAGTGCCACCTGTCAGTGTCAATCAGTACTGCTTATCAGTGCCACCTGTCAGTGCCCATTAGTGCCACCTATTGGTGCCCATCAGTGCTGCATATCAGTGCCGCCTATCAGTGCCCATCAATTCTACATTATTGGTGCCTCCTCATCAGTGCCCATAAGTGCCACCTTATTAGTGCCAAGTCATTAGTGCCCATCAGTGCCAGGGAAAACAAAATTTTATGACAAAAACAAACTTTTTTTTCAAAAATGTTGTTCTTTTTTAGTTTGTTTAGCAAAAAATAAAAACCCCAGAGGTGATCAAATACCACCAAAAGAAAGCTCTATTTGTGGGAAGAAAATCATAAAAATGTAGTTTGGGTAGAGTGTTGCATGACCGCACAATTGTCATTAAAATTGTGGAAGCATTGAAAGCTGAAAATTGTCCTGGGCAGGAAGGGGAGAAAGTGCCTGGTATTGAAGCGGTTAAGACTGGGACTATTTTTCAAACTTGTTGTTTACAAGTTAAAATATTTTTTTTTGCAAGAAAATTACTTAGAACCCCCAAACATTATATATATATATATATATATATATATATATATATTTTTTTTCTAACACCCTAGAGAACAAAATGGCGGTCATTGCAATACTTTCTGTCAATACTTACCGTATTTGCGCAGCGGTCTTACAAGCGCACTTTTTTTGGAAAAAATACACCTTTTTGAATTAAAAAAATAAGAATATAACAGTAAAGTTAGCCAAATCATTTTTGTATACTGTGAAAGATGATGTTACGCTGAGTAAATTGATATCCAACATGTCAAAGTTGCACCCGCTCCTGGAATGGCGACAAACTTTACCTTTAAAAATCTCCATATGCGATGTTTCAAAAATTCTACAGGTTGCATGCTTTGAGTTACAGAAGAGGTCTAGGACTTATTGCTCTTGCTCTAATGATCATGTGAATACCTTACATATGTGGTTTGAACACCATTTTCATATGTGGGCGCTACTCATGTATGTGTTCTCTTCTGCACGCAAGCTTGATGAGGCGCATTTACATTTTTCTGTTTATTTATTTTACCTTTACATTTTTTATTTTTACACTGTTCTTTTTTTTAAAAAATTGTGTCACTTTTATTCCAATTACAAGGAATTTAAACATCCCTTGTAATAGAAAAAAGCATGACCGGACCTCTTAAATATGAGATCTGGGGTCAAAAAGACCCCAGATCTCAAATTTACACAAAAATGCAATGAAAAAAAAAATGTTGTTTGAAAAAAAAAATTTGCTTTAAGAGCTATGGGCGGAAGTAAGGTTTTGACATCACTTCCACCCTGCAATGGTATGGAGCTGGGTGGGGGCCATCTTTCCCTCACTCAGCTCCATACCTAACACAGAAGAGGACCCGATCGCCTCTGCCACTGGTAAGCAATGGAGGGCACTGGAGCGCAGCAGGAGGGGGGCCTCTCCCGCTGCCGATAAAAGTGATCTTGCAGCGAATCCGCTGCAGAGACCACTTTTATGTGAAAGCGGACTGCCTGCTGTAGAAAGAGGATATCCGGGCTTATGACAGCTAGCTGCTGCCATAACAACGATGTTCCTCTTCAAAATACCACTGTATAATGACAGCAGGCAGTCAAGAAGTAGTTAAATAAGCAACAATAGGAGTAATTCCATGAATAAACACATTTTCAAACTCGATTTTTGAAAAGTAAATTATTGTATGTTTCCAGCGGTATTCTTAGCCAAGGGGGATAGATGAGTGAACATTTTTTATATACTCTCGGTGTTAACAGCAAAGTATTCAATCTTCCTCAGCCATTGGCATTTGAGCTTGTCTGAGAGAGTTCTCATTGACATCAAACCACGCTGATGCTTCGGCTGCTTTTTCAAAAACATGGGTTTGTCCCCTGGAGGTGATTCATAGTTTTGCAGGATACAGCATTGTATATGAGGCCTGCAGTCTCTGCAGGCGTTTTTTAACATCAGAAAAGTTTGATCTGCTCCTTTGCACTTCAGCTGAGAAGTCAGGGTAAAAGGAAATTCTTGTGCCATTAAACTGAATGTTTCTTCGTTCTCTGGCCAGTCTCAGGATAATTTCTCTGTCCCTATTTTTCAGCAGTCTCGCTAAAAGCAGTCAGGTGCCCTGGTGGTGACAGCCTAGTGGGGACTCTGTAAGCCCTTTCCACCATGTACAGATGTGTAAAGATTACCAAAGATATCTGTTAGCCACTGCTCCACAAAATGGAGTGGGGTCATGGCCTTCCACCTTCTCTGGTAACCCTAACATCCGCATATTATTGCACCTCAAATGATTCTCAAAGTCCTCAGCACACATTTATGTGGCTTTAGCTAGCTGGGTAGTGGCTTGGGACTCCCAGAGCATATTAGGAACTTTGTTCTCCGTGTTACTCTCTGTAGCTGGCGTTTGCTCTCTAATTTTTTGAAGGTCCTGTCCAGTCAGACTGACCTCCTCCTTTAAACCTCCAAAGTGGGCTTGCAAATTGTTAACTGAGGCTGTGCACTTGTTAACAGACCTCAGGATAGAAGCTAGGGTTGGTTGTTCACCTTCCTCCATCTCTTCCAGCTCAGGAGTGTAGCTGTCACTCTGAGCTAATATGGCCGCCACTCCCTGCTCTATCTACCTGTCCTCCATGTCAGCGTTACTGGGGCATGAATCAGCATCCAGGTCAGGCAGGCTCGCCCGGGTAGATCTCTTTGTCATTTTCAGCGCATATCCTTGAGGTAGGTCGCCAGTCCAGTCTTTGGGGTACTTGTTTACTCACCCCCTCCTTGGATTTGTCTACGCCATGTGCCTTCTGTGCAGAGGCTGGTGTGGCACCATTTTGAGAATCTGGCCACGGGCCATCTCCTTTGTTTCCCCAGGTCAGCATTGCTGTTTTGAGGCTGTATAGATGTGCGGGAGGTACAGTGGGTGCTCCCCCGTGAATAATAGGGCAAAGCCGGGCGTCTCACTGTGCTGGAAACTGGATGGATTCAGGGTAATACGCGGGAGCTCTGTGTAGAAGTGTCTGCTCATATGCTGCACTGGCCACGCCCCCACATTTTTTTTAAAACAATCGTTTTTAAAGGAGCATTGATTTTAATGATGCTTAATGTGCAACAATAACAATTAAAAATTCCTTTAAATATAGTGCCTGGGGGCCCCCTTAGTCTGTCTGTAAAGTAGCACATCTGTAGCATGTATAGAACATGCTGCAGCAAAAATGAAATTTCTAAAGAAAAAAGTCAGAGTCAAATCACATTTAAATTGCCGCCAACTGGCTATTTAACCACTTCAATATGGGCCCCTTATACACCTTCCTGCTCAACTAGCTATTTAACCACTTCAATATGGGGCACTTATACACCTTCCTGCCACAGGACCCGGCGGTCACGGATGCTCTCGAGTGTGCACCCCAGGGGGCACGTGAGAGCGGAACTCTGGGAGGATGTCATATGATGGCCTCTCAGAGTTAAGAAACCGCCCTGTAGCCGTCATTCGGCTATGGGGCGATTGTTAAGTGGTTAAAGCAGATTACACAGCACAGTGCTTGTGCTGTATAATCTGTCTCCCTCTAAACTGTAAAAAAAAAAAAAAAACCTGAATATTGCACTTGCTGTATGCCCTCTCTAAATAGACCACGATAACCAGGGTAGCCCCGCCCTGCTCTCCTTTCTCGCCCTCACCCCCTCCTTCCTCCCTGCCATCTGCCTCTGTGTCTGTCTCTGGCCCAGCCCCGCCCCCCCGCCGCTATTGCTTGTAAATTAAATTAAAATCCTAACATTTTCACTGCCAGCTTCTCTATTAGAGGCTGGCATAGCACACTAGGTCATTCATTTTACAAAACGAGCACTGTAAATACCTAATATCAGCTGTCTTCAGGCCGGTCACATGACTCACGTTCGCGTTATTGCTCCAAGACAAGGCTTCTGTGGAGGAGACAAGCGGTCATGTGATCTCCCCGGCTGATGTCAGAGGGCTATCACAGCCCCTCCCTTAGAAGCCATTCATCAGAGCTGGAAAGTGGCCGTGAGTCATGTATTTAGGTATTAGGTATATAGGTATTTACAGAGCTCGATTTGTAAAACAGTGTGCTATGCCAGCCTCTAATAGCGGGGATGGCCAAATTTTTTATATATGGGTTAACAAACCCTTTAAGGATGCCGCAGCCAGCTTCCCAGCCCTGCTCCTTAAAAAACTGATTTTTCTGCAGTCTGATTGGGCAAAGTTTTGCCCAATCAGGGCACAGAATGCACGGTGCAGTGGGTTCCCCTGAATGGGGCGCACAGCCAATGTTTGGTCCCAACTCATGTTCGGCCCGAACCATTCGCCAACACTAGTCTCCAGCCTCAAGTTCAGCAATTAACACATGCTGGCACTTGTGTTCCTCAGAACTATCTATTCCACCTTCAATGGGGCTTGGGCTGGAGATACAAGAGAGGCCAATCTCATCAACTGAGGCTCCTACCTGGTACGTAAGACTTTCCTTTACTTCCTTTCAGTATGTATAATGCTATGAAAGAGTATTGGCCCCCTTCCTGATTTTTTTTTCTTGCATATCTGTCAGACTTAAAGTAGTCAGATCATCAAACTAATTTTAATATTAAACAAAGATAACCTGAGTAAATACAAAATTCAGTTTTTAAATAATGATTTAATTATTGAGGGAATAAAGCTGTCCAAAACTGCCTAGCCCTTTGTAAAAAAAAGTAATTCCCCCACCTACTAAATCATACATGAACTGTGATTAACCACATTTTTCAGAAAGCTGAGTTAAATTTCACTTGCCACACCCAGGCCTGATTACTGTCAGACCTGTTGAATCAAGAAATCACTTAAATAGAAGCTGTCTGACAAAGCGAAGCATGCTAAATGATCTCAAAAAGCAACACATCATGCCGCGATCTAAAGAAATTCAAGAACAGATTAAAACATGTATCAGTCTGGAAAAGGGTTACAAAGGCATCTGTAAGGCTTTGGGAATCCAGTGAACTACAGGGAGAGCCATTATTCATAACTGGAGAAAACTTGAAACAGTAGTGAACCTTCCCAGGAGTGGCTGGCCTACCAAAATTATTCCAAAAGCACAACGACTACTAATCCTGGAGGTCGTAAAAACCCCAGAACAACATCTAAAAAACTGTAGGCCCCATTTGCCTCAGTTAAGGTCTGTGTTCATGATTTAACTATAAGCCCTTGTACACAGGGTCGGACATTCCGACGGAAAATGTCCGATCGGACCATGTTGTTGGATAATCCGACCGTGTGTGGTCTTCATTGGACTTTTTCAGTTGGAATGTCTGACCAACAAAGTTTGAGAGCTGGATATAAAAATTTTCCGACAACGTGATCCGATTGGACCTTGTCCGATCGTTTGTAGAGAATTTCCCATCTGACAAAGTGCCACGCATGCTCAGATCAAATTCCTAGACCAAAGCTATTGGCTACTAGCCTGAACGTAGTCCCGTCGTAACTAAATAACATCATCACATTACGAACGATTGGATTTTCCAACAACTTTGTCCGAACCATGTGTGTGCAACACCAGTTTCGGACAAAATCCGTTGGACAAAATCCGACGGATTTTGTTGTCGGAATGTTCGACAGTGTGTACAAGGGCTATGAAAGAGACTGGGCAAAAATGGCATCCATGAGAGACTTCCCAAGCGAAAGCCGCTGCTGACCAAAAAGAACACAAAGGCTCACATTTGCCAAAAAACATCTTGATTATCCCCAATACTTTTTGGAAAATATTTTGTGAACTGATGAGACAAAAGTTGAACTTTTGGAAGGTGTGTGTCCCGTTACATCTGGTATAAATGAAACACAGCATTTTATAAAAAGAACATCATACCAACAGTTAAACATGGTGGTAGTAGTGTGATGGTCTGGGGTTGCTTTGCAGCTTCAGGACCTGGGCGACTTGCCATAAGTGATGGAACCATGTATTCTGCACTCTACCAAAAAATCCTGAAGGAGAATATCCAGCCATCAGTTTGTGATCTCACGCTCAAGCGCACTTGGGTTGCAACAGGACAATGATCCAAAACACACCAACAAGTCCAACTTTGAATAGCTAAAAAAAAAAAAAAAAAAAAAATTAAGGTTTTGGCACAGCCTAGTCAAAGTCCAAACTTATCCAAGATGATTGCAGAACTGCACCAGGAAAAATATTAATGAATTCAATAGTGAACAACTCAATGTGTACAGCACATCTGCTATTTGATTAATAAAAATCAACTGTCAAATGTGTAGTGTTTAGGGAGGGAGGAGAGAGAATATATTTTTTTCTTTTCTTTTTATACGAGTATGTATAACCGGATAAAAAATGAAACTATATATATGTAAGATCTGTTTTGTGATATGCATGCAATTAAATTGTATTTGTGTTAATGTATAAAAATTGTTGAAAATAAAATATAGAATTTACAAAAAAAAAAATGTGTAGTGTTTAAAACAGCACTCGTGCCATTCTTAATTGTGCAAAATCATATCAGTGGGAAAAAAAATGAAATCAATAGTGAAACAATAAAGTTATACCAACCAAAATATCCTATCAAACTATATCACATAAGAAATCACATATATTTAAAAATCACATAAACATATAAATGGTGCTCCAACTATTGTTAAAAAAAAGAAAGTCTGTTATGAAATAAAGTCTTGATCTCAAAAAAATGCTTGTCAATTGTTTCCAATAACTATGAAAGGTTGAAATAGTATGCAAAACTCTATGTGAAAATCCTCAAACAATTAAACATTACCAAGTGAATCCACCACCAGCTGAATTAAATGGACCTACCAGAGGTATCTTCTGGAAACCCAGCCAGTAAAGCTTTTTTCCTCTGGGAGTAATTCTCTGCAGTATAGATAGTTGCCTCTTTAGCTCATAAACATGGAGTCATCAGACCATCCATCCATACATCAGGGAAAAAGAGAGAAGAGTTCCCATAGTGTAAATCAATATAAAATCATATTTAATAAAACATATGTAAAAACGTCCCATTTTAAGGTATCTCCACTGACACCAGTATATCGCACTGTTTGTATATGAATCAAGTCAAGTTCCGCTGTAAACTCTGGTCGCAAAGTTCGAGCTGTCAGTACATAGTATAGTACACTGGCCCTGCCTTATGCATTTCCTCATTTGACCACCCCTTGAAAGATGTCAAATGCGTAGGTTGGGCCAGTGGATGTGACGTCACTACATATTGACAGCTCGAAGTTTGCTGCCAGAGTGTACAACCCCAGCTGTGCTGTGATTCGCTGCAGCACAAATCAACCAGCAGGTGTCGTCATCCGCCGATCGGCTGCGGTAATTACTGAAGGAAGCCCTGTGTATGTAAACAAATGTAGGGCTCTCTTTTGACAGCAACAATGTGCTGTTTTTTCTCCCTGCAAAGCAGGAAGTAAAACAAAGAAAACAGCACATTGCTTTGTAAAAACCGTAAACAGCACATGTTTTAACACATGTTGGGCATACATGTAACCCCTTGATCACCCTAGATGTTAGCGCCTTCCCTGCCAGTGTCATTACAGTCACAGTGCATATTTTTAGCACTGTTCACTGTATTACTGTCACTGGTTCCCAAAAAAATGTTCGAAAGTATCAGCAAGGGTCCGATTGTCTACTGCAATATCGCCACAATAAATCGCTGATCACTGCCATTACTAGTAAAAAATAAATAAAAACTCCATACATCTATCCCATAGTTTATTAGGATTTTTTTTTTTTTACCAAAAATATGTAGCAGAATACATATTGGCCTACATTTATGAAGAAATTAGATTTTTTTTTTTATTGCATATATTTTATAGCAGAAAGTAAAAGATGTTGTTTTTTCAAACTTGTTGGTCTTTTTTTGTTGCGCAAAAACTACAACATGCAGGGGTGATCAAATACAACCAAAAGAAAGCTCTATTTGTGGGAAAAAAGGACATAAATTGTATTTGAGTACAGTGTCGCACGACATTGCATTTTTCAGTTAAAGTAATGCAGTGCCATATTGCAAAAAAAGAAATAAAAAAATATCCTGAACATGAAGGGGGTAAATATTCCAGAGCTAAAGTGGTTAAAACAATTCTGCAAAGAAGATTGGGCCAAAATTCCTCCACAGCGATATGAAAGACTCAATGTCAGTTATTGCAAAAACTTGATTGCATTTGTTGCCACCAAGGGTGGCACAACCAGTTATTAGGTTTGGGGGGGGCAATTACTTTTTCACATAGGGCCAGGCAAGTTTTGACAGCTTTTTTCCCTTAATACATGAAATCATCATTTAAAAATGCATTTTGTATTTACTTGGGTTATCTTTGTGTAATATTAAAATTTATTTGATGATTTGAATCTCTTATGCATGACAAATATGCAAAAAAATAGATAAATATGAAGGGGACAAATACTTTTTTCAAAGCACTGTATGGTAAACTTTTAGAACACTTCCAGTAGCATAACTTTAATGCAATTTACAATGATTAGCTCTCTGGCAACCCCAGACAGATCTCTGGTTTAATGGAAATAGTCTGCATAAACATTAGTACACAGTATTCTTTAAGACAAACATAGTACTGTGTTGTTTAACTGAGGTGAATAAAAATGTTTCTTTCTATCTACCAGGAAAGCAGCATGCCTTCAAAAGCAACAGTCCGTAACTATGAATTCTATTTAATGAACACCATCATTTATATAATGAATATACTCAACGCAAAACCATTAGATTCATTTTTGGAAATGTCAATAAGTGAGCTAATTAGAACAGGAAATGAAAAAAGTCTAATTTAACTGTATTCTGTTTGAGTGAATACATTTTCATCAAATGAAGGGAAAGCGTTTATCTGAATACACACTGTGGAGAAATATACAGTCTAGAGATGTAAAAGAATGCAATGCAAATCAAATGTACATTTGATTTGCTTCAGTTCATTTTATTACTTTTTTCAATAAAGATAATGAAAGAAAATAGCAATAGATAACAAACTTATTTCCGGCCTTTACAAAACCAACGTGATTAATTTTGTGTTAAATAGCCAGTTATATTTTTCAGAAGAGGTAAAGCTGACATAAGCAACAAGACTCTAGGGTCATATTTGGCTCCTACAGGGAGAACATAATGAATATTGTGAATAAAAGAATCTCAAGGTTTTTTTCTTCAATTAATTTATAATTTAAAATAATAATCACACAAAACTGTACAGCCCTAAATACTGTAACTATATTTAAACAGGGTGATTTAGTATACTGCAGATATCGTTAGTCTCTGGTAATCTTTATAGATTGATCTGTGGGCACTTAACCCCTTAGGACAGCCTTGACAAATTAAAGTCAGTCTGTTAAATCTAATGCCACGTACACATGACCGGACTTTTTGAAAGCAAAGGTCCGTCGGACAATTCGATCGTGTGTGGGCTTCATCGGACCTTTGCTGTCCAAAAATCTGACGGACTTTAGAAATAGAACATGTTTCAAATTTTTCCGCCAGAACTCCTCCGGACCCAGTTCCTATCGGGAAACCCAGTCGTCTGTATGCTGGTCCAACGGACCAAATACGACGCAAGGGCAGCTACAGCACCTGCCCGTGAGAATGTTTCCTCTCGGCTAAAGGGTACATTTTCCTATTACAGTGAGCACGAGAGAGAGGCGACAGTGTCCCTTTTGTCTGGTATGGATTTTAAGGGGAACCCCATATGCTGAAAACATGGCTTGTGTGTCCCCCCAAGGTCCATACCAGACCCTGATCCGAGCACGCAGCCCAGCCAGTCAGGAAAGGGGGTGGGGACAAGCAAACTGTACCAGGCCACATGTCCTCAACATGGGGGGTGGGTGCTTTGGGGAAGGGGGCGCCCTGCGGTCCCCCCACCCCAAAGCACCTTGTCCCCATGTTGATGAGGACAAGGGCCTCTTCCCGACAACCCCAAAGCACCCACCCCCCATGTTGAGGGCATGCGGCCTGCTACGGTTCAGGAGGGGGGGCGCTTGCTTATCCCCACCCCCTTTCCTGACCGGCCAGGCTGCATGCTCAAATAAGGGTCTGGTATGGACCTCGGAGGGACCCCCACACCATGTTTTTGGCGTAGGGGGTTCCCCTTAAAATCCATACCAGGCGACGGGGCTTGCAGGGTGTGAATCTCGCCGATAAAAGTGGCAAGATTGACTTCCTTTGCTAGTCCCTTTGTAACTTATCACGTTCAAAATGAACGGACTTTAGTCT
The DNA here is from genome assembly GCF_037356315.1 of Lithobates pipiens. Lineage (NCBI taxonomy): Eukaryota > Metazoa > Chordata > Amphibia > Anura > Ranidae > Lithobates > Lithobates pipiens. The sequence goes on along the minus strand of NW_027507788.1, from coordinate 47,004,420 downwards.
GTGTGTGGGCAAGTCCGTTCATTTGGAAGTCCATCGTAACTCAGTTGAAAGTCCTTCGGGAAGAGCGTCGGACCTAGTCTGCTGGAAAGTTTGGTCATGTGTGGGCAAGTCCGTTCGTTTGGAAAGTTTGTCTGGAAAACCATCGGACCTAGTCTGTCAAAAAGTCCAGTCGTGTGTACGCGGCATAAGTAGTGCTATGGCCTCCTATTTTAAAAAAAAATGTTGGGACACTTAATTGCACATATGTGCATCTGATTTTCCAGTGATGTGTACCTCCTTAAAAGGATGGTTCACCTTTATCAACAACCTGCCTATGCAGGTAAGGGAAGTTTGCAGATTAAAACGAACTGTGCAGATCTGACGAAAGATGAATAATACCCTTGCTATAGGTGTAGGCCATTTACATACCTTATGATGCCTGACTGGAATAATCACAGGACTTTGCTAGGTACTTCAAGGACATTGCTAAGTAAGGACCTAGGCATCTCTGATTTTTACCCCCTCACATACTTTTTCAATCCAGTGATGCAGTAGCTCTGAGCTCAGCATTTGAGAACTCACTCTTGTGATGGTGGAGGTGAGCAGTAATGACTAGGCCTCACTTAGCAACGTCCTGGGAGTATTCCAGTCAGGCTTCATAAGGTATGTAAATGACCTACACTTATAGCAAGAGCTTTATTCAACTTAAGAATACAATCTAATTGAGATAGATCATCATAGAACTTAAGCACCTCATCCCTAGGTTTGTAGGAAAAAGAGCAGATTGGACGGGACTATATTGGTGCAATATGAAAACCAAATCAAAAACTAAGGTTAAAAATATTCAATATTTATTAACAATGGTCTAAAACATTATATTCATAAAACCATATGCTTATAACCCATGTATTATGGTCCATATTTTTTTATATAGCTGTACAGGTGTGGATCCTGACATGTTTCACCCTGATATTTGGTTTCCTCAGGAGATGCTATCCGCTTAGGGTCTCAGCCTTCCCGGGTTTCTGATATATCCCTTAGGAGTGTAGTCACTGGTTAATTTAGTGATTGAAAAATGCCATATCCACTACAGAGCTGCAGGTGGCCACAGGAGGCAGACAAGGAGCAGAAAGGGTTAAGCTGTAAACAGAAATGACACTGGGGCCAGAATCTACAGTACAGAGCGCTCACACAAGGTGAAGTATCCCTTTAAGCTTTCTGTAATGGGATGCTAATGCTGCTAAACTACTTTTAAATTCTGCTGTCACATTCACGTGGCCTGGGTTTGCTTGCACTGCATTGGAATGGAGAGATGTTTGCAACACCTTGTGCAATTAGAAAATTATTTGCATCAATTGAGGAAAATGCAGGTTGTTTATATTGCTGGCATATTCTTTTTATACTAAGTTTTATTGGAAATGAAAAGGCAGTCCAGATGTTATGTGCTACAGTACAGTATCCATGCAAGGCACATTCTGTAAATAATAAGATAGATGAAATAAAGAAAATAAAAAAAATAGAACTATAACATGGATGTTAGGAGTTCACCTGTTGGTGGCACTGTGCTGCCCTGGGCTGTTTTCTGCGGCTCCATTGTCCATCAGCAGGTGTCTCCCAAGAGCCAGCAGGCTGTTAGAATCAGCCACACTTGGGCTCAGCTATTAGGTGGCTATGTACAGCTGCTCCTCTCTGACCCTAGTGCATCACTATTCTGATTACCTCCCTGCTGCCAGCCTGCCAGTTGTGCCCGATACCTGTCCAGAAGCTTCCTGTACCCCTCTGCCTTGCTCCTACCTCCCTCTGCCTTGCTCTTGCTTGAGTACCCAGTCGTAATCCCCCTTCCTTGCTGCATTGCATTCCTTGTACCCTTGTCCCTTATATTGTATTTTGTATATGAGTCAGGTCCATAAATATTGGAACATGAACACAATTCTAATCTTTTTGTCTCTATACACCACCACGATGGATTTGAAATGAAACCAACAAGATGTGCTTTAACTGCAGACTTTCAGCTTTAATTTTAGGGTATTTACATCCAAATCAGGTGAACGGTGTAGGAAATACAACAGCTTGTATATGTGCCTCCCACTTTGTAGGACCAAAAGTAATGGGACAATTGGCTGCTCAGCTGTTCCATGGCCAAGTGTGCGTTATTCTATCATTATCTCATTTACAAGGAGCAGATACAAGGTCCATAGTTAATTTCAAGTGTGCTATTTGCATTTGGAATCTGTTGCTGTCAACTCTCAATATGAGATCCAAAGAGCTGTCACTATCAGTGAAGCAAGCCATCATTAGGCTGAAAAAACAAAACAAACCCATAAGAGAGATAGCAAAAACATTAGGTGAGTGTTCATTTCAAATTCATTGTGGTGGTGTATAGAGCAAAAAAGATTAGAATTGTGTCGATGTTCCAATATTTATGGACCAGACTGTGGTCATTTGTTAGGATCATCAGTTATTTTGTCTTGGGGTTTGCTCATTGTTTGCTGTGTGTTTATTTGTGTCTGTTCCCTGTTAATAAACCTAACTTTAAGGATATATATGCTTTGTTTGGTTTCAGTTTCCTTGTGTAGCTATGTGTCTGGTTTCCTTGCTGCCAATACCTGACAATGGATATACAGAATGGACACTGGACCATGGATCAATGATACATATGGAAATAACCAGTGGCAGCTCATGCTGTATATTTTGGGGGGGTGGAAAACAAGACACCTGTCGCTACCCCCCGGGCAGTCATTGCACCTGTCGCTCACTCGTCCACCCCCCCCGCCAGCTCTGCACTTACCCCAATTAGGGGTAGGTGCAGGGCTGGTGCGTGCAGCTTCGGCTCTTTCCTGCGTCTCCTCCTCCATGGAGGCAGCTTCCCCAGAGTCTCTGGCTCCACAGCGGCTTCCTCCTCGGTGGCTTCCCATCTCCTCTCCTCGGCAACCATTATGATAGTTTCTCCTCTCTGCCAATTGAGTCTTAAGATCCGCTTGCTGATTGGCCGGGTGGGGACTCAGGGAGACAATAGTAAATATTGATTTGCTATTGTCACACAATTGAATGGACTTAGGGCGGAGTGCTCTGCACCCCAAGCCCACTTTTTGTAAGCTAATTAGAGCCTCAGGCTCTAATCATGTGCTTAAAAAAAAAAAGCATTTTAATCAATGCGTCCGGTGCCCTTCATGTAGATTAGAACTTAAACCAGAGAGCATGCATTGCATGCTGTTGTACAATTTATACAATAAATGAACATTGAAAAAACACTATCAACAATATATATCAACAATTTTCTACAATTTATTTAAACTCTATCAAAATCACTGATGATCACCAAGCACAACCCGCCACACTTCAAGTTCCACCACTGCACTTACAGATCAAGTGAATTATAGAAAAATAGAGCTGACACTTTAAAAGTGAAAGACTGTAAGTAGTATTTTTTTAAACTCTATCAAAATCTTGATGCGTCACGCGTCCCACGTCACGCGCTATCTCTGATGATTGCCGCACTGCCATGCCCCGACATGTTTCGTCACACCGACTTAATCATGCAATCCCATGATTAAGTCTGTGTGACGAAATATGTCGGGCGTGGCTGTACGGCAAGCATCAGAGCTAGCGCGTGACATGTGATGTGTCAAGCCAAACCAGGAAGTGAAGATCCAAGTCTGAGGAGCGAGTGGGGGTGAGATAACATCCGCACACCTCAGGTCCGCCGTGACCGCACTGCACCATTTTTTGGGCACTTATTGGAGAGTCTTGCTGTGTCATTTTTGGTTTGCTTTTAAAGGAAATTAATATGAGTGTAATGGTTGAAATTTGCACAGTGTTTATGAAACTGGTTTTACGTTATTACACTATGAGTGCACTTTTTATTATTTACACGTGGAGAGATCTGGTACATACACGGCTGGATTTTGAAGAGTCTTTTAAACCCTTTCTGTGAGGTTTACATGTCTTTTTGCCAAGCACGAGAGTGTAAGGCATATCAAGTTGGTGAGTGTGTTATCTGATGGGAGAGGAATCACTGGCACACTGGTGTGTTGGATGAATAGAAAATTACTACACTGAACCAACTTTACTGGATCAAGTTTAAGGACTTTTCTTCCCATTAAATTTTAAGTTTCACATCTGTCACAAGGTGATTTGATTGCACTTATCACTTTTGTATGTGTGTTTAGATAGACATTCATTATATCACTTGAGCATTGTGATTTAGGCACCACTTATTTTTTCTGATTTTGATAGAGTTTAAAAAAATACTATTTACAGTCTTTCACTTTTAAAGTGGCAGCTCATTTTTTATATAATTCACTTGATCTGTAAGCGCAGTGGTGGAACTTCAAGTGTGGCGGATTGTGCTTGGTGACCATCAGTTTTTAAATATTCTAGAATTGACCATATCTTTATTCACTCTCGACTCATTTCTACCTTATTGTCAGCTAAATATATACCAACTCCATGGTCTGATCACAAACCATTATTATTTTCATTTTCTAATTTAACCACACTTGCAGAGGGAATAAATTGGAAATTGGAATCATGTTCTTTAGACACTACATTACACCTGAAAACACATTTTGAATTTAACAAATCAGAAGATACTTCTCCTTTTATAAACTCTGTAAGAGGATTTTTTATCCAGTTATCTTCAAAACAGAAAAAAGCCCATAACAAACTGATTGCTATTAAAACGAAACTATATAATGACTTAATAGCCCAACATAAACAAACACACGATTCTATTATTTTATCTCAAATAGAACATGAACTTAGAGATTTAAACTTGTGTCTAACCACTAGAGCTGAAAATTGTTTAAATCCGACGCAACATACATTTTTTACATGGAAAGATAAACCAGGCTCTCTCCTAGCAAATAAACTTAATCCTAGATCTTATATTTCTGCTTTACCCAAAATTTAAATTAACAATGGCACACTCTCTCAAAATACTACTCACATTCTTACAAAATTTAATTCATACTATAACAAACTTTATCAAAAATCCCCAAATGATTTTGTGAATTCACTCAACAGATTTCTAGAACGGACACAACTTTCTACACTCACTGCAAAGCATGCTGAAATGATGGATAAACCTTTTACATATTATGAACTTGCTCAAGTTCTTAAGACGCTAAAATTAAATTAAGAAAATCTCAGAGACCTGATGGTTTACCCAACGGTTATTATAAAAAATATGCTGATCTTTTAATATCTCATCTGATCTTATATTCTAATCATCTAAGAGATGGAAACTTTGTTCTGAAAGATGAAAATATAGCATATATTAGCATAATTCCCAAACACCATGAAGACCCCATGGATATATCAAATTATAGACCAATCTTCCTAATTACCTGCGACCTTAACCACTCCAATACTGGGCGCTTTCACCCCCTTCCTTCCCAGGCCAATTTTCAGCTTTCAGCGCTCTTGCTCTTTCAATAAGAATTGTGCGGTCATGCTACACTGTACCCAAATGAAAAAATGTATTTTTGTTCACACAAATAGAGCTTTCTTTTGGTGCTATTTACCGTATTCGCAAATCAGTTTTTTATTTTTTGCGATATAAGGGAAAAAAGAGCGGAAATTAAAAAAACAAAACAATATTTTCTACTTTCTGTTTTAAAATAAATCCAATAAAATCTAATTTTGTCATAAATTTAAGCCAAAATGTATTCTGTTACATGTCTTTGGTAAAAAACAATCCAGTTAAGTGTAAAATAAATGGTTTGTGTGATCACAGACATACAGTGGTGTGAAAAAGTGTTTGCCCCCTTCCTCATTTCCTGTTCTTTTGCATGTTTGTCACACTTAAGTGTTTCGGAACATCAAACCAATTTAAACAATAGTCAATGACAACACAAGTAAACACAAAATGCAATTTGTAAATGAAGGTGTTTATCATTAAAGGTGAAAAAAAATCCAAACCATCATGGCCCTGTGTGAAAAAGTGATTGCCCCCTAAACCTAATAACTGGTTGGGCCACCCTTAGCAGCAACAACTGCAACCAAGCGTTTGCGATAACGTGCAATGAGGCTTTTACAGCGTCCTGGAGGAATTTTGGCCCACTCATCTTTGCAGAATTGTCCTAATTCAGTTACATTAGAGGGTTTTCGAGCATGAACGGCCTTTTTAAGGTCATACCACAACATCTCAATAGGATTCAGGTCAGGACTTTGGCTAGGCCACTCCAAAGTCTTCATTTTGTTTTTCTTCAGCCATTCGGTGGTGGACTTGCTGGTGTGTTTAGGATCATTGTCCTGCTGCAGAACCCAAGTTCGTTTCAGCTTGAGTACACGAACAGATGGTCGGACATTCTCCTTCAGGATCTCTTGGTAGACAGCAGAATTCATAGTTCCTTTTATCACGGCAAGTCTTCCAGGTCCTGAAGCAGCAAAACAGCCCCAGACCATCACACTACCACCACCATATTTTACTGTTGGTATAATGTTCTTTTTATGAAATGCAGTGTTCCTTCTACGCCAGATATACTTGGACACACACCTTCCAAAGAGTTCCACTTTTGTCTCATCGGTCCACAGAATGTTGTCCCAAAAGTCTTGGGGATCATCAAGATGTGTTGTGGAGAAATTGAGACGAGCTTTGATGTTCTTTTTGCTCAGCAGTGGTTTTCTCCTTGGAACTCTGCCATGCAGGCCATTTTTGCCCAGTCTTTTCCTGATGGTGGAGGCATGAACGCTGACCTTAACTGAGGCAAGTGAGGCCTGCAGTTCCTTGGACGTTGTTGTGGGGTCTTTTGTGACCTCTTGGATGAGTCGTCGCTGCGCTCTTGGGGTAATTTTGGGCAGCCGGCCACTCCTGGGAAGGTTCACCACTGTTCCATGTCTTCGCCATTTGTGGATAATGGCTCTCACTGTGGTTCGCTGGATTCCCAAAGCTTTGGAAATGGCTTTATAACCCTTTCCAGACTGATAGATCTCAATTACTTTCTTTCTCAATTGTTCCTGAATTTCTTTGGGTCTCGGCATGATGTGTAGCTTTTAAGGATCTTCTGGTGGACCTTACTGTGTCAAGCAGCTCCTATTTAAGTGATGCCTTGATTGTGAACAGGTGTGGCAATAATCAGGCCTGGGTGTGGCTAGAGAAATTGAACTCAGGTGTGGACAACCACAGTTATAGTATGTTTTAACAAGGGGGGCAATCACTTTTTCACACAGGGCCATGATGGTTTGGATTTTTTTTCACCTTTAATAATAAACACCTTCATTTACAAATTGCATTTTGTGTTTACTTGTGTTGTCCTTGACTATTGTTTAAATTGGTTTGATGTTCCGAAACACTTAAGTGTGACAAACATGCAAAGGAACAGGAAATGAGGAAGGGGGCAAACACTTTTTCACACCACTGTATGTACGCAGATGATCATGTACATATGTGTGCAGATGATCATTGGGACATATGATTTTACTTTTATGCTTTTCTTTTTCTATGCTTTTTTACTCATATGTGGGACAGGTGTTTTTACTGTGTAGGGACATGTGTGGGGACAGTGTTTTGGGGACACTATATAGGGGACATTGTGTGTTTACACTGTGCGGGCACACTGGGACAGTGATCAGTGTGTAAAAAGCTGTAAAAAACAACTCATACTCACTGATCACGGGCTGGCTGCAGAGATCCCCTCTCTTCACTGACAATTTCCGTGTGAGGAGCAGAGCCAATCACCTAGCAACCAGCTCTCTGTTTACATCACAAGATGGCTGTGATTGGACACAGCCATCATGTGATCAGGATGGCATATCAAAGAGCCCTCCTGACGATCAGGGATGCGCGTATCTGGGTGACACAATCGCATTGTGATCCCCCTCCTTCTGGGGGATGTTCCTGAACGTCCGCTCAGAAGGAGGAAGCTCCCACCCTTCCGTATATGTGCCGTCGCCGGGTGGTAAGTGGTTAAAGAGGTTGTAAATCTAAAAAATAAATCATTAAAAAAGGCATAATGAGGTAGTATGCATCACATAGCATTACATAGCTCATTATGAAATACTTACCTTAGAACGATGCCCTGAATCGGCATCGGCATCTTTCCCAGAAGTTACTTCTGGGTTTGCGGGCTCCGGCGCTGTGATTTGAATCTACTTGTACATAATTTAGAATTCCAATGGACCACTTATTCTCTTTCTTATCTAGGAATTCAGTTGACTTCTTCCATACATACATTCTACTCAGCAAATTATCCTCCTATGTTTACAAGGCTTTCAGAAGATATGAATAAATGGTCAGTGCCAAATCTTTCTTGGTTTGGAAAAATTGCTTCAGTCAAGATGACTATATTACCAAGAATTTTATACCTCTCTCGAAATCTCCCTATCTCAATTCCTAAAAGAGGCCTTCTCATTTTTCAAAGATAAATCTTAAACTTTATTTGGGGACATAGATACCCTAGAATTAATAAATTAACAATTTACATTTTTTTTTAAATGTGGTGGCCTAGGAATTCCAAATTTGATTGCTTATTATCATGCTACTCAGCCCAATTGGCAGTCACTGCAATCCCTGGTCCGACTCATTGGGTTGACATGTAATCTCAAAAGCTCAATTATAGCTATGATGTGGGTTCCTAGTAAATTAAGACCCCCAATCTTATGTCCTAGTTTTTCATTCTCTTTATCAATTTGGGATAGACATCATATGGGAAAAAAAATCATTGTTCACCTCATACACCTTTATCTCCTTTGTTTGATAATCTTGAATTTATACCTGGATTATCTTCTGAACTTTTTCAATGTTGGGTGGAACGGGGTTTGTCACATAGTCTACACTTTTTATCTGGAAATGAATTGTATTTACTGGATTATTATGAATCCGTATTACAATTACCTCTCCTGAAACTATCCCGATACAACCTAATTACTTTATTTTTGCAAAATAAATTTAGTAAAATGAATCATCCACTTCTATTATCGCCTTTTGAAAAATCTTATACTACTAGAACTCCATTAACAGGCCGTATTTCTATTATATACAGTACTTTGAATGAACCTAACCATAAACTCCCATATATGGAACAATAGGACAAAGATCTAAAATTTTTTGGGGGGGAACTCTCAGATAGGAATAAAACTATCCAAGATCTCTCCCAAATATCAATAAATACGTCTTTAGTCAAATCCAACAATAAAACTCCATTGCAATAGTTCATGGTTCCATTGAGATTAGCTAAAAAAAATCAACACATCTCTTCTAAATGCTTTAGGAATTGTGGTCTAGAAGGTTCTATGGTAAATACAATTGATTGACACCTCAAATTTATTTGGGATTTTTAAGGCAATATAGAAAAAATTATACTAGATGTATATAAAAAAAATATAAATTTTATTACAGATATCAAAAAAACATTACAATAACCAAGAAATCCATAAAATAACAATGTTGTGCTGACATATGTATATAGCATAAAATAATACCACATGCGTAAACTTTATGCAACAGAGCAAGCGGCTATTTTCCTATGCGTTTCGAAAAGTATGTATTAATAGTTTCTTCTTCAGGGAAGCCACTATCTGTGAACACACAACAAGCAATAAATATTTCGAAAAATACACTTATAAACATAACATAATACATTTAAATCCCAATACTTGAATACTCACATGCTTATTTTTTGTGCCATAAAAGGCATTTTCTCTTATTTTGGCGACCGTCCCAAAGACGGGAAAAACGGGCCAAAGGGGAGAAGGTTGAACCAATAAGTGAAGATGGTGAGGGTCTGCTACTATGTCACCGCACTCAAAGCCCTGGAGTCAAACAGACTCAACAAAGGATGGGAATGAAAAACTCCTTTACGTATGTGTCCAATGGCCCAGCAGATGGGGAAACATCACATTGTATAAGCCCCAGTCTTGTCTGAGGAACCTAAGGCAAAGAGAACCAAGGAATATTTTAGTCTAACCCTTATCATTGCATTTATCATAAAAAGAGGTTCCTAAATCATAGCTTACCGCCGTATCAGGGTTCCAAATTCCTAGGTCTATGTTTCCCAGTTTTCCTACCGATGTCATCAGATCTGGAGAATCCAAAGGACATGAGGAGAGTTCCCACCTGAATAAGACTTCTGGCGTCTGCCTTAAATAGCCCCTATTGAGTAGATTGGCGCCAAAAAATCTCCCAATGGGAATAATGACTCCTCCCATCTATCCACCAGCTCTTTCTGATAGGAAGTTCTTTAAAGAGCTCCTCCTCGTTATTAAAAATACTTTTTTTTGATCGGAGGTCTCACTTGGAGATTACTCCAAGTACAAGGTCTATTATTGGTCTAACAGCGGCGTTATTGCCGCTATTTGTCGCACTTCCGGTGCGTCATCTTCCACCGGAACCGGAAATAACGTAATTTTCACCCGGAACCGGAAGTGAACTTCCGGAAGTAGCAGCCTCTCCACACTAGGAAATGACTGTATGCAACAACTGCAGATAGTTTCAACATACATTCTGAAGGGAACAAATGAACAGATGTCGGTGTCACTATTACACACTATTTTAAAGAGAATACAGACAACAACTAGATGAATTAAATATAGAAATTTACATTCTCTATGCTCGGCTAGTTCCTCTAAAAATACATGAGGACTATACGAGCCTAGAAGTAAAACTAAGAGATCACCTCAAAGATTATGGGAAATCAATTCTTCAAAAAAAGGAGAAGAAATATTGGAGGGATAAAAATGCATTCAGTGAAAATCGGGCATATAAATGGCAGCAGACCAATAAAAACAAGATTGGTAATATAAATTTATTCAAGACACAAGAATATAAGAATGATTATAATTCAGATACACCTTCCAATGCTTCTTCGTCCTCGGCCTCCTCTCTTATGGAAGGGCCAATGAGAAAAAGAAAAGACACCTTTGCAAAAATACAAGAAATAGATCATGAAGTACAACAGGCTACAAAAAAACGCACAACTGAAGTCCAACAAGGCCCACGTACATACAAAAATGGGGGGTCATCAAGAAATCCGAGAGACAAGAAAGATAATTTGAAAATTGTTCCACCTGATAAGAATAAAAACTCAAAAAGCCCAAAGGAATTAGGAGCTATTCCAAAAACACAAAAACTAGATGATTTTTTAGACAAAATAGTTCCAACCCAAACCCCAGTTCCAACACAACCTTAGGAACAGAAACAGGTATTAACGTAGGCAAAGGTAGTCTGAATATTATAAATTTGTCATCACACATACTCACGCCAATTGAAAGCCAGGTGCTCTCACTTGGGTTGTCGTTCTGCCCGGACAAATCATTGGATGACTTTGAAGTTATCAAAGACATCAATTTATTTGCACGTAAGATACTTTTTAAATGCTTATACAGTAAACAATGTAAACAGGAAGTCATTCCACCTAATCTTATAGCAGCTGATTTTAGGGCTCTGCGTGACCTTAATCAGCTGCTGCAAGAAAATGAATCAGCTTTAGAGGATTGGAAAGAGGAGACTGATAGTGAAGATAGTCCAGAAGAAGAGCTTGGTCATAACTCCTCATCTGTGGTAAAAAAAAGTGTATAAGAAAAAATCTAATAAGTTTCCTCCTTTGAGCTCCAATCCAGCACTAGCATTATTTGTCAAATTGACAACCAAAGAAATTATAAAAATGAAAAAAGATAAGGGCAAACCAAAAAATCTTAATTCAGAACAGAAACATTCTTTAAAATCACTCCAAGACAACGTAGAAATTACAATAAAACAATCAGACAAGGGGGGGGGGGGAGGGTGACATCGTTTTAATGGATAATTCCATGTATAAAGCCATGTGCCTAAAAATTCTTGATGATCGGAAATGCTATTGTAGAATTTCGGCGCATTGTTTAGACAAATATAATCAAAAATTCTATGACCTGGTTGATGAAGCCTATAGAGATGGTGCCATTACCGTGGAGATGTGGGATTTTATACTCACTAAATATCCAAGAATACCTACAATGTACGCATTACCCAAAGTACATAAAAACATTCAGAATCCCCCGGGAAGACCCATCATCTCGGGGAATGGATGCATCTCAGAGGCTATCAGCCAGGTCATAGACGATCATCTTAGACCACATGTCTTAGAATTAGCATCATATACTAAAGACACCATTCACTTATTGCAAATTTTGGAGGATTTGATAATTCCAGATACAGCAATATTGGTAACTATAGACATCGAATCACTCTACAATAGCATTCCCCATGATTTATGAATAAAGGCAATACAACCTGTCTTGCAACAAAGGTCGATTGTTGAATGGAAATTCAACAATTTTATTTTATTAATGCTTGACTTCATACTGAGGCATAATGTTTTTTTGTTTAAAGGATCCCACTACCTCCAGGTACAAGGGGTGGCTATGGGCACATGTTGTGCGCCCTCATACGCCAACTTGTACCTGGGGGAGTGGGAAAAAACCTTTTTGTCCAATGACGCATGGGCCATGTATACCGAAAACATCGTACTATGGCAACGTTATATAGACAATGTATTTTTGGTTTGGAATGGCCCGGAAGAAATGTTGAAAACATGCTTGGAGATGATGAATCAAAATAATTTAAACCTTTTCTTCACAATGTCCTATAATCGGACTCAAATTGATTTCCTGGACATTACCATCATGAAAAATGCAGCAGGGACACTCACTACAAGATTATTCAGGAAGGAAACTTCCGGCAATACGCTTTTGCATGCCGGCAGTTTCCATCCTGAGTCTTTAAAAAAATCTATTCCATATAGTCAAATGTTGCGAATAAAACTGCACAACCAATGAAGCCTTTCAAAAAGAGGCGGATGAACTCAGTAGGAGACTATTACTACGAGGGTACACAAAAACCTGATTAACTAGATTAATACTACGGTTTTCAAATGAACATGAAAAAATAAAAATAATTCTCACAAAATATTGGTCAGTATTGACAGAGGATCCAGTACTATCGACTGTTGTCACCCCAAGACCTCAAATTACTTTTCGTAAAGCCGGCTCTCTTGGAGACTCATTGGTACAAAGTGAGTATAAGGGTAACCAACGCCTAGATCCATGCAAAACTTGGGGAACATACCCATGTGGGTCTTTGCTCCTTTTGTGAATACATAAAGCAACGGACAACTTTCAAGTTACCCAATGGTGAGAGTTTCCGATTAAAGCATTTTGCTAATTGTAAAACCAAAGGCGTTGTTTACCTGTTCCAATGTGAGTGCGGGGCTTTCTATATTGGGAAGACCAAACAAGAATTTGGTCAACGTATAAGTAAACATCTGTCCGCCATGAGGATCTGCAACCTCTACCTCCCCTTAGGGAGACATGTTGCAGAGGTTCATGCGCACAGGATGCCTGTTGTAAATTTTACTGTGGTAGATCGGGTACATATACCAATTAGAGGGGGGGTTGGAACAAAATACTCTTGCAACGCGAAATGCGCTGGATTAAACTCTTGGAAGCTACAATCTATCCAGGGCTTAATGAAACAAAGTTTTAGGCCATTTTTAGAGGGCTATGTTTCAGGAAAAACTGAATAATAAGTTGGTTGGTGGACAATTGGGCTCCTCTCTTAGGCGTGGTCTCCTGGGATTTTCCTCTCTCTTTCCTTCTTTTCCAAATTTTAAAATAATAATAATATATACTTGTATTTTTGTATAGATTTTTTTCTTTTTTATGTGAACAATACTTGATGCCTTTAAAACATGTTTATAAGTGGACTTATTTTTTGATAGGATCTGCAGTCACCGCACTCCCGGCACAGGTAAGCCCACCTGTGTGACCTTACTAAGAGGGGGGTTGTTGGGGTTATATTTTACCCTCTTTCCCCTTCCTGTTTTCTGGCCACTCACGTGGGCACTGGCTTTACTCCTGGCGGCCACCTTGTGTGGTGGTCAGGGGTTCATCCAATTTATTTCTGTGTCGGTGGTTTTAGTTCTTGCCTTTAGTGACACATCACAGGGGACAAATTTAATTGGTGTTCATCTGTGAATTTATAGTCATTTTTGTGGATTAATTTTCATATGCCCATCAAAAAGAGCTGATTGGGATAGGCCCCCTGAAGTGGATTGCAATATATTCAGTGATCTATGATTCATTATTTGATTCCTCCCCTGTTGGATATAATCCGGAAAGATGGATGGTGCCGTCTTTGTTGGGAACGACACCGACATCTGTTAATTTGTTCCCTTCAGAATGTATGTTGAAACTATCTGCGGTTGTTGCATACAGTAATTTACTAGTGTGGAGAGGCTGCTACTTCCGGAAGTTCACTTCCGGTTCCGGGTGAAAATTATATTATTTCCGGTTCCGGTGGAAGATGACGCGCCGGAAGTGCGACAAATAGCGGCAATAACGCCGCTGTTAGACCAATAATAGACCTTGTACTTGGAGTAATCTCCAAGTGAGACCTCCGATCAAAAAAAAGTATTTTTAATAACGAGGAGGAGCTCTTTAAAGAACCTCCTATCAGAAAGAGCTGGTGGATAGATGGGAGGAGTCATTATTCCCATTGGGAGATTTTTTGCCGCCAATCTACTCAATAGGGGCTATTTAAGGCAGACGCCAGAAGTCCTATTCAGGTGGGAACTCTCCTCATGTCCTTTGGATTCTCCAGATCTGATGACATCGGTAGGAAAACTGGGAAACATAGACCTAGGAATTTGGAACCCTGATACGGCGGTAAGCTATGATTTAAGAACCTCTTTTTATGATAAATGCAATGATAGGGGTTAGACTAAAATATTCCTTGGTTCTCTTTGCCTTAGGTTCCTCAGACAAGACTGGAGCTTATACAATGTGATGTTTCCCCATCTGCTGGGCCATTGGACACATATGTAAAGGAGTTTTTCATTCCCATCCTTTGTTGAGTCTGTTTGACTCCAGGGCTTTGAGTGCGGTGACATAGTAGCAAACCCTCACCATCTTCACTTATTGGTTCAACCTTCTCCCCTTTGGTCCATTTTTCCCGTCTTTGGGACAGTTGCCAAAATAAGAGAAAATGCCTTTTATGGCACAAAAAATAAGCATCTGAGTATTCAAGTATTGGGATTTAAATGTATTATGTTATGATTATAAGTGTATTTTTCGAAAATATTTATTGCTTGTTGTGTGTTCACAGATAGTGGCTTCCCTGAAGAAGAAACTATTAATACATACTTTTCGAAACGCGTAGGAAAATAGCCGCTTGCTCTGTTGCATAAAGTTTATGCATGTGGTATTATTTTATGCTATATACATATGTCAGCACAACATTGTTATTTTATGGATTTCTTTGTTATTGTAATGTTTTTTGATATCTGTAATAAAATTTATATTTTTTTATATACATCTAGTATAATTTTTTCTATATTGCCTTAAAAATCCCAAATAAATTTGAGGTGTCAATCAATTGTATTTACTATTTCTGGGATGATGGCAATAACATGCCACAGCTCATGAGTCCAACAAATATTTTCAAGAAGGTTCTATGGTATACATTTGGTGGCGATGTCCCAAAATATGGAAATTTTGGATCAAAATATTCGACTGTATACATGAAATTACCAATATATATAATACTAAATCCCCGCAGATTGCTCTCTTTCAAAAAATGTATATGAGCTTACCTAAACAAACCAAACGCTTACTGTAATTTCCTATATAATCCTAGCTGCTAGAATAACCATTGCATGTTGTTGGAATCAACCTGGAATAACATTTGATTATGTCATACAAAAATTAAACTGGGTCATGATCAATGATAAATTAGCCTGTATCTTACACAACCGCCTAGCTGTTTTTGACAAAATATGGCAACCTTGGGTACAATATTCATCTATGAGTATTTTAAATTGAAGAAAAAACATTAACTACCCTTATCATACACACATCTTTTTTTTTTATCTTTCCATGTTTGTTTTTTTTGTTTTTTTATTTTATTTTATTATTCTTTTACTTGTTCAATTCCATAGATATGGTATACCTTTTGTTGTTAACAATATGCTATTTATACTATCTCAAGAAAAGGCAATGGGGGGTTATTTACGAAAGGCAAATCCACTTTGCACTACAAGTGCAATTGCACTGAAAGTGCACTTGGAAGTGCAATTGCTGTAAATCTGGAGTAGATCTGAAATGAGGGGAAGCTCTGCTGATTTTATTACGCAATCATGTGCAAGCTAAAATTATGTTTTTTTATTTTCCTTGCATGTCCCCCTCGGATCTACAGTGACTGTACTTCCAAGTGCACTTTTAGTGCAATTGCAAGAGCACTTTGCAATTGTAGTGCAAAGTGGATTTTCCTTTAGTAAATAACTCCCAATATTTTATTTTTGGATATGAATGAATGAATGAAATACTTGTATAGCGCACAATGCGAACTGAATCGCCTCTAGGCATTGTAATATATATATATATATATATATATATATATATATATATATATATATATATATAAAAATATATATATATATATATATATATATATATATATATATATATATATATATATATATATATATATATATATATATATATATATAATATATATATGTGATATAACTACAATTTTTAGTTACTTTTAATCCCAGTTGGCATCTAACCCATCAGAGACCTTCTCCCTGGTTAGAACTGATTGTTCCTACACATATGGGTTCTAACCTATATCCGACCTCTGCCAAGCCTAGATTCAGGTCACATTTAGGTCTTACTAATATACTGTTGTTGTTCTGATACATATTGTGGCTCCATATCCAAGGTTGCATTGTTTTCTTTTATGTATTTACTATATATTACTTGGAGCATGAGCTTCTGAGCATCTGCATATGCTATATCCTTTGTAATTACAGTCAAAAGTTTAATAAAAATCTATTAACATGAAAAAACTGAATGTTTCATGTGGTGCTGTAAAGCTTATAAAGCAAAAACAAAGTGGGCAAATTTCTGCGCATTTTAGTTTTAGTGAGTTATGTAGTGGGCACACTATAAGTGTCAAAAAGATTCAGTCAGTCCCCATATCCTATCAAATTTTATCAGGCTGCTCCACGCTTCATACATGTAGACTAGTTTATATTGTGGTAAAATTTGATTTACTAGGTTTTTTCAATCTACTTTCTCGGTTTCCTTTTTGTTTTCAGGTAAAGGTTGTGTTGTAGTTACAGACTTCCAATCAGGTTTTTACCATCCTAATCTTGTAAAAGAATGAATTGGAAAGGAGATGAAGGAGGTTAGGATTGTGGACCCATTTTTATCTCCTCCTTTTTCTGATTTTAGGGTCTCACCATTAGGGGTGGTCCCTAAATGATTCATTACCTTTCCTATCCCCCAGGTAAATAACTGAGTGAGGAGGTGTTTGATTTCGAGGCGTCAGTTTCTTAGGCCGCGTACACACGCGCGGACTGTTCGCCCAACCTTGTTCGGCAAACAGTTTGTCAAACAGTCCGCTCAAAATTTGCATGAGCGGACTTGCCCACACACGAGCGGACTGTTTGACGAACAAGGTTGGGCAAACAGTTCGCTCAACTTTTGAAATGAACGGACTCGCCCACGTAAGGAGGAGGCAAATCCGCCCATTTCGAGCGCGTGTACAGGTAGGCGGGGCCCGCGAAGGATACGTCGCGGGCTCCGCCGCCTGGAATGGGCTTAAAGGGGAACCCCAACGCCGAAAAAAATCGGCGTGGGGGTTCCCCCCCAAGTCCACACCAGACCCTTGTCCGAGCACGCTACCTGGCCGGCCAGGAAAGGGGGGCGAGCGAGCGCGCCCCCCCCTCCTGAGCCGTACCAGGCCGCGTGCCCTCAACATGGGGGGGTGCCTTGGGGAAGGGGGGGCCGCGCGGCCCCCCCACCCCAAAGCACCTTGTCCCCATGTTGATGAGGACAAGGGCCTCTTCCCGACAACCCTGGCCGTTGGTTGTCGGGGTCTGCGGGCGGGGGGCTTATCGGAATCCGGGAGCCCCCTTTAAGAAGGGGGCCCCCGGATACCGGCCCCCCACCCTATGTGAATGAGTATGGGGTACAATGTACCCCTACCCATTCACCTGTGAACTAAAGTACAATAAAAAACACAACACAGAGAAAAAATATTTTATTGCACAGCTCCGGGGGTCTTCCGTCTTCGGGGGTCTTCTCGCCGGACTCCTCCGCTATGTGTGTGTAGCTCTTTTGCTAGCGGAGGAGTCCGGCTTTCTTCCTCCCCGCCGCCGGCCTCTTCTCCCGACTTCGGGGGTCTTGTCCCCCTCTTCGGTTCTTCTGCCAGGCCACCGCGCCTGGTCCGGTGGCCCGGTCTTCTGTCGCCGTCTTCCGTTCTTCTGTCGCCGCCTTCGGTTCTTCTGCCGGGCCACCGCGCCTTCTTGTAGCTCTTTTACAGGCGGTGGCCCGGTCTTCTGTCGCCGATGTCGTCGCCGCCGCCTTCCGTTCTTGTTCTTCTTCTTGTTCTTCTTCTTCTTCTCCTGGAGATGTTGACTCGACGAGCTCTCCGGCCGGAATGCCGGGGACGCGCTGTGCGGTCACTTATATAGTGACAATGGGGCGGGGTCACATGGTATATGTCACATGGGTTGGTCACATGGTGACCCCGCCCCCTTACGATGTCATAGTCCCCATGTGACATCAACCCATGTGACCAACCCATGTGACATATACCATGTGACCCCGCCCCATTGTCACTATATAAGTGGCAGCAGAGCGCGTCCCTGGCATTCCGGCCGGAGAGCTCGTCGAGTCAACATCTCCAGGAGAAGAAGAAGAAGAACAAGAAGAAGAACAAGAACGGAAGGCGGCGGCGGCGACGACAGCGGCGACAGAAGACCGGGCCACCGCCTGTAAAAGAGCTACAAGAAGGCGCGGTGGCCCGGCAGAAGAACCGAAGGCGGCGACAGAAGAACGGAAGACGGCGACAGAAGACCGGGCCACCGGACCAGGCGCGGTGGCCCGGCAGAAGAACCGAAGAGGGGGACAAGACCCCCGAAGTCGGGAGAAGAGGCCGGCGGCGGGGAGGAAGAAAGCCGGACTCCTCCGCTAGCAAAAGAGCTACACACACATAGCGGAGGAGTCCGGCGAGAAGACCCCCGAAGACGGAAGACCCCCGGAGCTGTGCAATAAAATATTTTTTCTCTGTGTTGTGTTTTTTATTGTACTTTAGTTCACAGGTGAATGGGTAGGGGTACATTGTACCCCATACTCATTCACATAGGGTGGGGGGCCGGTATCCGGGGGCCCCCTTCTTAAAGGGGGCTCCCGGATTCCGATAAGCCCCCCGCCCGCAGACCCCGACAACCAACGGCCAGGGTTGTCGGGAAGAGGCCCTTGTCCTCATCAACATGGGGACAAGGTGCTTTGGGGTGGCGGGGCCGCGCGGCCCCCCCTTCCCCAAGGCACCCCCCATGTTGAGGGCACGCGGCCTGGTACGGCTCAGGAGGGGGGGCGCGCTCGCTCGCCCCCCTTTCCTGGCCGGCCGGGTAGCGTGCTCGGACAAGGGTCTGGTGTGGACTTGGGGGGAACCCCCACGCCGATTTTTTTCGGCGTTGGGGTTCCCCTTTAAGCCAATTCCAGGCGGCGGAGCCCGCGACGTCTCCTTCGCGGGCCCCGCCTACCTGTACACGCGCTCGAAATGGGCGGACTTTCCGAGCGGGAACAGTCCGCTCATTTCGAAAGTACAGCGGACAAGCCCACACACGGGCGGACTGTTCGCTCAAACACAGTTTCAGCGGACAGTTTTTCGGAATTTCCGAAAGACTTTGTCCGTCCAACTGTCCGCTGAAACTGTCCGCTGAAAGCCCACACACGAGCGGACTGTCCGCCCAAACACTGTTCAGCGGACAAGGTTGGGCGAACAGTCCGCCCGTGTGTACGCGGCCTTATGCTGAGGCCCTAATTCTATTCAGACAGTTTGGTAGATATGCATTACTAGCCAAAGCTGATAAATCAGCATTTTGCCTACTACCAGTTTACCCTTACGATTTTAGTTTACTGGGATTTCATTTTATTAGATGTATCATGATATGTGGATGCCAATGAGCTTTTCATTATCTTGTTTTTATTTTGAAGCCATTTCCTCTTTTCTTCAGTGGGTTTTGTCTGTATCATATTCTTACAGTGGTTAAATTCATTATTTGGATGACTTTTTATTTGTTGGTCCAGCCAATTCACCAATTTGTTTAGAATCACTGTCCTGTTTCTTTGATATTTTCAAATCTTTCAGTATTCCTCTAGTGCAGGAAAAATAGATTTTTCCCTCCCCTAACATGGAACTCCTGAGCATCATCTCTGACTCTGCTACCATGGAATTTTGGCTTCCCCCACCAAGTTAGTTAGGATTAGATTCTTAATCTCAATTTTTTTTCTAATTATGTGAGGTCGCAACTGACTGTCTATGTACCTACCAGCCGTTACCTACCCCCAGGTGCAGGGGGTTGCAATGGGGACCTCCTGTGCCCCATTGTGTGCCAACATGTACCTGGGGGGTGGGACAGATCACTATTTTCTAATGAGGCTGCATCGATATATCTTTGCCACATTTTACTGTGGCGTCTCTATATCGACGACATGCTCCTGGTATGGAAGGGCTCCCCAGTGGAACTACAGGAATTTATACTCTTTATCTCAAAGAACGATTACAATCTGAAATTTACAATGCAGTTTGACACACGGAGCTTTCCATTTTTGGATTTCAGGGTATTCCTTAATATGGATGGGTCCTTATATACCAATCTGTATCGCAAAGATATGGCAGGTAACACCATCCTGCACTACAATAGCGCTCATCCTCATTCTCTGGTACATAGCATCCCCTTTAGACAATACCTTAGGCTGTGGAAGAACTGTGCCAGGGAGGAGGATTTTGAGACTGAGGCTAAGGCCCTTTTTCATCATCTATTGCATAGAGGATACAGTAAAAAGGTCCTAAAGCGAGCATATCAGACAGCTAAGTCAAACCAAAGCGAGGAAATCATTTTCAAAAATAAAGTCAAACCTGTCCAAAATACCACAAAAGTGATCAATAAATGTAATACACAACAGGACCAATTTTTGGCAATCTTGGCCCGTAATTGGCACGTCTTATCTGAAGATAGTGTTATCTCTAAATATGTCAATAACAGACCAGAGGTGGTATTTAGATGAGCTTGTTCAGTCAGGGACAGTTTGGTTCATAGCCTATAATGCATCTGTTGACTCTCATGAAGGAGCTGTGGGAGGTGTGGGCACATGCTGGTGTGGGGGATGTGACCATTGTCCCAGGTAAAGGGAGGGTCATATGCTCCCACTCCCAAGAGGTGGCATTTTGAAATCTATATCCTATGCTGACTGATAATTAATGGGCACTGTGTGTGCTGCATGCGAATCCGGATGTTTACCTTCATTCCGGGCCTGCAGGGTGCACGTGCATGCGCCCTTCTCGGGTGCCCACACCAGGTGCAGAGGTTATGGGCTAAACCTGGCGCCACGTGTCAGGTGGGATCAAGTTTAAAAGCATAGTGGGGGAGTAAGTAGCCAGGTGTCCTCCCAGCGGCATACATATTGATCCCATGGTGCGTTAAAGGCTTATTAATAACATTTTACTGCAAGGTAAGGATGGTGAGCTGTTTGGAGTAGGTGTAAGGGTATGGTGATTTGTGGATCTGATATTGGGGAGATGGTGGTGGGCGCCATCTGTCCATGACTACACCATGACGTGAGTCCCGGATAATTATGCCTTTATAGAATTTAAATCCATTGGAGACTTGCATTGGGGATTACACTTGGTATGGTGGCTGGGGGTATATATAGTTAACCCTGTCAGCTGGTAAATAATTAAATGATCTTCCCCTCATCTCCTTAGGGACTTGCCAAGTATGGTCTGAGTGATCCAATTTCTGGGTTCATTATGTGACATATAATCACCTCTTGCCCCCATTTAATATTCTGAGTAGGGGTAATAGCAAGTAAGTATGTGTGTGGCATTTTGTGCCTGAAACTTGCTATGTTGTATGCTAATTGTAATAGTCATAGAACATACACACTCTCTCTCCTTCACAGTACTTTGTACTGGATATCCTTTCTGCCATGTCTATTACTACATGATCCTGTATTCACCTGACAGGGCCCTGGTTTGATTATGAAGGGCCATTGATTGGAGGGCAGTCTATATGTTGACCCTGTGGGAGCACATTTCTCTCCATACCGATGTATTTGGTGAACACATTTGTAATATGGCTTATATAGTATATAAATAAATTAATGTTTTCATAGATGTAGTGTGTAATTAGCATAATGTGATAATAACGGTGTCTCTTTCAAGTCAATCATAATTAGATATACTGTAAAATTCCCTGAAGAAGCAGAATTATATCTTTGTGAAACACGTAGGTGATACTACTTATATGAACTGTCATCAAGCATGTGGAACACATATCAATATCTGTACATTATGGTATGCCATTGATTTTATTATGAGATATGATTATCTCTATATTTTTTCTTTTTCTAATCAATAAATTATTTTTACCCACTACTGTGTGCTCACCTCATTGTCAGCACTACATCTTTAAAGTCCTATTTCTCTGGGTTTTTCCCAATATACATATATTTCGCAAGTTCAAGTTGTAGATGTAGTAGTCTCCCTATAACTGGTAACATTACATTCTATAAGGCATAACATTTACATTCGTCCTGATTTAATTATTGCATTCTTTTGTTTATTGGGCAAAAGAGGGCAGCATCCAGGACGTATTCTAAGACTCTAGGTCTAAATGAAAATGCATTTCAGATTTTTTGTAAGGTATCAGAGGTTTGAGGTGGAGAAATTTAGAGGATGAACTAATTTGCTTATCTGAAATATGACCCAATCCAGATTGATTATAATTCATGCTGGGGTAAATGACCTGGGAAAAGTTAAAACCTAGGACCTAAAATTTTGTTTCCACATACTGTACCATTCTTGCTTTTTCTGAAATGGTGCCTAGACTACTTTGGTCCCTCTTGGGCAAATTGATCAATTTAGACAAACTTCACAGATGTTTGAATAGAACAATTCATAATTTTTTTATTAATTCAAATGGTTTATCATATTGTCACTTTTTAGAAGGATTTATTCCAGGTTTATATAGACCGGATTTAGTGCATTTATCCAGTATAGGTTTGGATATATTTAACATGGGTTCGCAAAACCTTGTTGAACAAGCCACAGTGTTTTTTGGGGAGCTTAGCCAGTCGCTCCACTCTTGGCTTTGGCTGGTGGGGTTTGTAATCCAGTCTAGTCTGGATGGACAGTGGGATTTGATTTGATGTATTTGCTAATTTGAAACATATGACAACACCATGACTAGAATGGGGATGTTTTGTGTTTGTGTAGGTAAATTGTCAGCCAAGTCTGTGTGTTTTTCTGGGTCAGGGTTGAGCGACTCGGGTAGGCTGGGTGATTCATCAGCAGCATCTCTGGTAACTTCCCCTGCTTGCTGGAAACTTGGAGAAGATTCCAGAAGCAGTTGGGAGAGTCAGCCCAGCTGGGGCAGTGTAAGTTCAAGTGGAAGATGGAGATGGATTGTTAGGCTGTCAGAGGCCTTTGAGAGTAGCACCATAGTCTGGGGGGAACACAGGCCTGGGTGCCGAAGGGACCCCTTCTCATGACACATGAAGGGATCCTGACCAGGAGGCACGGAAGTACGAAGAGGACAGTGGGAGAACACTACTAGGCAAATCTCCAGGGAGGAAGACAGATAAGAGGGCTTGTGAGTGTTACAGTCAGAAGACTGCCTGAAGGGATGGGATGCAGAGTCAGTCTGGGAGGACTGTGGAGATATAGCCAGGAGAGCTAATGAAAGGGGCAACTGCAGCCAGATTGTCAGTGCTAGCTGGTCCTTGGAGATGTAGTTCTACAAGCAAGTTTGTGCTGGAGGTAGAAAAGAAGAAGTGTGTATATACTGGATATATATAGTTTGTGTCCCTGAAGATTTCTCTGCTGATCAACTGGGCATTCTGTAATAACCCTTACCCCATCAAAGTTCAATCCCCCTAAATAAAAAACAAACAACACAAAGCTGCAAGGACTGATTCCTATTTCCAGAGTGAATAAAAACAAATGTGTGCCTGGCTGTGCAGGGTGAGAGATACCCATATTCACCAGAGGCTCCTACGGGGGTAGTGATGCATTAGTATATCTATTTATAATGTTATTATTGGTACTTTATGCTACCCCATGCAGCCTTCGCTACATGAAGCCATTCCTCAAAAACATATAAGAGGACCATCTAATGCTCTCCATATAAAATAAGGTTTATTGATCTCAACAATTCCACTCACAAAATCAGAGCTTGTAATGCCGCATGTAATGACATGGTTTTACTGCAATCACTGCAGCCATTTTGTTCACCAGCTTTAGTAAAACTCCCAGTAGCATATTGATGTCACAGATCAACCCTGCTAGATGCGTTGCATCCCAGTAGGACTTCATCAGGAGAGCCTGAGGAAGTGTTACTAGGAAGCAACGCTAAATTTGGATCCAAAATGGATCCAAAATGTTATAGCTATTTATTTGGGACCAAAATGGTCTGACCTTTTCACAACTCCAAACCATGTACAGGAACATACAGTTTCTTTTTGGCATTTATGCATTTGAAAGAGTAGCAAGGGGGCATAATGTATTCTATGAAAAAGACTCAGCTGAATAAGCTTGTCTCTGGCTGATATAGTAATATAAAAATATGAATTAAAGAACTCAAATTATTTCTTCCTCTTCAGTTGTGAACATATTTATCTGTGCAGTATTTGTTGGAAAGTGTAATCGGCACTAGTCAATCTCAGAGAGCTCATACTAAGATTTTCCGTTGAAATGATGAGCTACACTAGGTGGGCTTGTATGGAAATATATTTGACATATGTAGTTTTACTATCACAAAATACTATATATTGAAGAACCTGGAATTGCAGTTGATGTTAAACTCTGGGTTCCCTTTCCTTCATAGGTGATACCCCTGCACTTGCCCAGGGAATGTTTCCAGGAATGATGCTCCAGTAAAAATTGCATGCCTAATGTATGTCAAAAAAGTGTAAAGGTGGAATATTGTAGCAAAATGTATACCAGACCATGTTACTCTTTGTACTTTCTGTTTGTTGTAGAATTGGCCTCATTCATATTCCTGAAGATGTTGAATTTAGCT
The DNA here is from genome assembly GCF_037356315.1 of Lithobates pipiens. Classification (NCBI taxonomy): domain Eukaryota; kingdom Metazoa; phylum Chordata; class Amphibia; order Anura; family Ranidae; genus Lithobates; species Lithobates pipiens. Next base: position 46,979,371 of record NW_027507788.1, on the reverse strand, counting down.
CTGGAAAATGAGTCAAGTCTCTACCTCTTTGCTTGACCTGCCGAACTACAATACTCAGCAGCTGACTCCACAAATACATTGGATTATTATGTTAAAAAAAAATTGAAGTACAATCTAAAGCAGTTTTTTTCTAATAATAAAATAAATTGATCTTATTTTCCAGATTGCATTGCAGATTGCAGGACACCAGGAACGTATTCAGGACAGAAAGTACAGTTCCCTGATATTTTAGTTGTGGTCCCTTTAAGGGGGGCAGTTTTGGAGACAATTCTGTACAAAGGGGTTCTTCCCCATGCAGAGGGAGCTGTTCCCGGGAGGATTGGCTAGAGAGAGGACTGATTTCCTGTACTCTCTGTTTCTTTTGTGCTAAATATGTGACTTGTTTATTTGCCTTTTTTCTGCTATTTAGGAAGCTTTTTATGTTGACCTATTTGAGAGAATAAATAAATGTTTATTTATTACAAGCGGCTGCTGGTGATATTGGGCCCCCATATTACAGTATCTTAAAAGTCCATCTTCTTGTTCTTCTCTGCATTTCACTGAGAAAAATGTAGGCATTTTATGAATGGCATCCATGTGAGCAATCCCCAGTAGTTCCTACACAGAAGGAAAGCCATTTGGCATGTCAGAAGCTCACAGTTATTAATATAGTAGCTCAGACTACTAGAGTGATTCACACTCTCCACATAGGCTGATACAGTGTCTGTCCAAAAGTGGTATAAGAAGGCGTTTATGGTGGCAGGATGTTTTCCTGGGAGCAGGAGATGGCAATGTTGGCAGGAGGTGGCATTTAAGGCCTACAACAGTAAAAGGAGAGGTTCAAGCTGTATACTAACAAATTATTTTGGGACACCAGAATCCAACACAATTAATCTTTAGTGTCTGCAGAAGGGGCTTGGTAGTTAATCCAGGACTGGATAATTTTCACAAAGGCCAGCCAGGCATCTGTGTCTGGGGATAGATGGACTCTTTTTTTTCTGTGTCAAAGCCACTCACAGTACTAAATGTATGTTAAGAAAGCAAACTGGCAGCAGGGCAAGCTTTTGCCAGTAGTCCATCCTTTTTACCCAATAAACAATAGGGTCATCCATTAGAAGGGTCAACATCAGCCACCAAATTATTCAGCCAATACCTATAGCAACTGCGAGTAGATAGCCCTTGGCGCTGAGTATTGTAGAATCCTATGAAAGCATTATTTAGGCTGCTGCTGTTACTGCTGCTCCTCCTTTCACCAAACAGGAGGTTTCAAGCCATGCCTATGAAATGGTATAAAGCTGTTTTCAGAAAGGGGGTTAACAAGTCCTTTTACAGTGTGTCTCTGGTGTTTTATTTGTTCTCCCTCTGTGAGAGCAGGAGGAACTCTGCAACTTTCCCTTTACAATGGGGATCCAAGAGAGTGGCCAACCAAAGATGTTCCCTCTCTATGATGCCATAAATTATGTTGCCCTTTTGTAAGCACTAGAATGTGAAGGAGCCCATCCATCACAAATGACCAAAGTCAGAGTGACCAGTTGGCCATCATGCCTGAATCCAGACAACAGGTTTTTATAGAGCAACAACGTTGTCAGTTTTTAAATGAGTGTGGGGTGGAGGAATCACTTATTTTTGGAGGAATCACTTAAAATGGCTAATTGGACCAAATTTGGACATTTTCACTTAGGGGTGTATTCTCTTTTGTTGCCAGCGGTTTAGACATTAATGGCTGTGTACTGAGTTATTTTGAGGGGACAACTAATTTACACTGTTATACAAGCTGTACAAGGACTACTTTACATTGTAGCAAAGTGTAATTTCTTCAGTGTTGTAGCATGAAAAGATATAATAAAATATTTACAAAAATGTGAGAGGTGTACTCACTTTTGTGAGATAATGTATCTTCCCCCAACCATTTACAAGTCGTGGGTATGTAAGAGATGAAATCCACCCCCCGGAAGCCTATCCCATGTTCTGCTCCTCCTCAATACTGCCACCGCTACAATACTACTCCTCCTGCTCCTTGTTCTCCTTCTGTGCCTGCTGTGGCTTCACAGGAGTGTGAATAAGGATAAAGTAGGCCCTGAGACACCAGGAAGTTCTCTTCTTCCTCTTGCTGCTGTGCCTCTAGTGTCCAATCTATTATCACATGCATTGTATATTCCAGCAGAAACACTACAGGAATAGTGATGCTGATGTCCACATTGTTGTGTGTCACTATTCTGGTTGCCTCCTCAAATTATAACAATACAGTGTATACATCCTGAATGAGGAGTCACTGTCACTGGGAAAAAAAACTGCTCCCCTGAGCCTGTCTTCATGTCATACTTGCATGGGTACTCATTTATGGCTCACTGACACTACAGAATACCAAGGTAGCGTTCCACCAGCTGGGCATATCACACATAAAGAGATTAGTGGACTGATGGAGCTCAAGCTGAATTTCACAAAACCGAACACTGGATGGGTATGACAACCTGAAATGGCTACATACTGTTCTATTCTCCCTCAGAATATCCTGTAAGCAAGCATATTCAGACATGAACCACTGCAACAGATTGAGGATGTGTGCCAGGCAAGCCACACTTGTAAACTTTCCCTGCCAAAGAGCAGGTTGGTACCAGTCTTTAGTATAGATTGGGCCCTGGGCAAAAATTTTCTTGGGGCCCCCCCATGCAATTTCCCTCTCTACCTACTCTGAGACATACGACAAATAGCAGCTAGACTTAAAATCAGTTTTCTGTATCAGATCAGGCAGCAATTGAGATTGGTTGCCAGCAGTTACAGCATTTCATTACTGCTTACTGACTAGTTGCTAGAAGTTACAGCACACATTACAGCTCACTGATTAGTTGCTAGAGGTTACATCACATCACCTCCTCACAGCAGGGGAGCATGATATACATAGGAATGCCGCCTTTATTTGCATACCAATGCCGCCGGCCGCAGCTATTTACTTAGTATTGTCGAAGCTATTTACTTACGAATGCCGGTTATTTACATGTAAACATAGAATCTGCTGGTGAGTCATCTGCACACAACAATAGGGCACAGCAGGGCAGCATTAGTACCAGCACTGCACACTGAGATATTGGGACACAGCACAGGAATAAAACTTCAAGGGACAAGGGAATTTAAACCAGGATAGTTGGCAAGTATGAGGCAGCTGTTTTGGGCCCCACAACAATGACAGGGCCCAGGGCAGCTGCCCCTTTTGCCCTGCCTTAAAGACGGCCCTGGTTGGTACCATTGTCACACATGATCTTTCCTGGCAAAAGATGGATTAGATAGACAGCCTTTGGACCTGTCCCTCTAATGCTGACAGAATCTACTGCAGTATGGCTCCTGGTCCCTAGGCATACCAGCTGCAAAACTGCACAGTCACATTTTTCCTGAGCCGTTGCAAATCCTCTCAAATGCTTGAGATGTACTGTTGCACCAGAGGATGACTCACTGGTATTTAGGAGGAGGTAGAGGTAAGTCATCTGTTACTATTACCTGGTATAACAGTATGTGGCAGCACAATTAGTCCCTTACTGCATCTTTCCCAGTTTAAGTCTTACCAGCAATCAGATAGCAACAGATGAGCATCCACCTCCACTCAGCAGTAGAGATATACCTGCAGTCAGAAGGAGGGTGGTGCTTGGATGCACTGGGGAGTCTTTGTGACAGAGGGGCTAGTCAGGAAGTGGACCATGTAAACTTATCCCTACCTTTCCCTTATCCCCCATCATCCTTTCCTCCCCCCTCCTATTCCCCCCCCCCCAATTAAACAGTGTATTGAGGGCGGCTTGTAAGTTGGAGACATCCTATGAAACGCTATTCCACTGCATAGCTGTGTGTCATCTGCAAAGACTGAAATGGTACTTTTAATCCCAGACCCTATATAATTTATAAAGATATTAAAAAGTAAGAGTCCCACTGAACCTTGGGATACACCACTGATAATCTTAGACCATTCAGAGTAAGAATCATTAACCACTACTCTCTGAATTCTGTCTTTTAGTCAGTTTTCTATCCATTTACAAACTGATCTTTCCAAGCCTGTAGACTTTACCTTACACATTAGCTTTGTGTGGGGAACTGTGTCAAATGCTTTTGCAAAATCCAAGTATATCACATCCACAGCCACACCTCTGTCCAAGGTTTTACTTACCTCCTCATAAAAATAAATCAGATTTGTTTGACAACTTCTGTCTTCATCTTCCCAATGGCAAATCCACTATGCTTCCGAGAGTGTCACCTTTGGGGTACCATGTTCTACATATGGTAGGAATGCCCTCTAATCAGGAAATTTTGGAAAGAGATATTTAACTTGATCTAAAAAATTACTAATTGTCTTCTACCTAGAACCCCAGCAATCGCCCTCTTGAACCACGACTTGCCAAAGACTCGTAAACACACCTGTAAATGAATTCTCTTTATTCTTACTGGTGCCAAAATAACCATTGCTAAAGCATGGAAGCAACCTAGGGTCTCCCTCGCAGCTGCCATCTGTAAAATCTCATTGATTATGACCCAAGAAAAATTATCTAGCATACGAACAGACTCTACCTCCAAATCTGAAGCTATTTGGGAACCTTGGGCCCGAAATGTCGGGATCCTCTTTCCTTTGATTACCCAGGCTCCTCAGTCCTCCTCAACAGCTCCTAGGTGATTTATTTCCCTGTCTCTTTCCTCTCCTCTTTTCTCTTCTTTCCCCTTACCTTTATCCCATCAACTCTTAATTAGAGTTCATCTTGTCTATATATTTATTACCTAAATTAGCATACTAGGTAATGCAGGCTCCTCTTCTTTAGGTTTGACTTATTAAATGTTACAGACTCACTCCTCCAGTCTCTAGGCTGGAGGTAGCTCCCCCCAGGGCACAGTTTTCTCCCATTAGGGGTGCCTCCTGAAGGCCTCCTCTATTTTCTAGCCTTCTACCATCTCTCGATGGTGACAGCAAGTGTACCTAACTCTGTAGTTGTTTGCTTGACAGTTCCATTTTGTTACCTTGTTATCACCTGCACAAGATGTGGCATTTGCCTTTGAGTACCTTGTATACTTTCTGTCTTAGTATTACTACAATAATAAAAATCTTTTTGAAAGAAAAAAAATTATTAAAATTTCCAGCAAGAATTTATCTATGTGGTCTTTTATTAAACTCTCAAATATCTTCCCGACTGTAGAAGCTAAACTAACAGGTCTATAGTTACTTGGTAAAGACTTTGATTTTTTTTTAAATGGGCAGCATATTGGCCCTATGCCAATCCAGTGGTACCATTCCAGTCATTAACGAGTCCATTAAAATTGTAAACAATGGCTTTGAAATGACAGAGCTCAATTCTTTTAGAGTCCGTTGGTGTATGCCATCTGGTCCAGGTGCTTTATCCACCTTTATTATGTCTAAATATTTCTGGGCCATATCACTTTTAAACCAATGTGGATCAATTGGGGCTGTGTCAATACCATCCCCATTATGGTATTGGTATATGATCTCCCCCGTGCTCCTTTGTATACACAGAGAGCTGAAGAAAGTATTTAATAAATTTGCCATATGCCAGCAGGGCTGTTTTTACAACTCTTTTATTCTATTACAGTGACTTCCTTGTTTTGTACATATTACAAGTACATTGTAGAACTTTTCTTTTTTTCACCCAGTTAAGTTGCCTGTTTCTCCTAGTTTCGTTATGTATAACCAAGGTCCTAGTTTCATTGCTCTGTTTCCAGCATGATGTGTTAAGCCTAGCTATTTTACCTGTATCATGATAATCATCTTGTATGAAAATGATGTATTTGTGGTCTTTGTTCATGCTTGTGATGTGACCTTAATAAATCATTTATGGAAAAAAAAAAGACAAATTGCGCCTCGATTTACCCATTTCAGGAGGTGTGAGAGTGGTTTGTAAAGACTAAAGTTTTTTTCATCTTAATGCATTCAACCTTACAATAGCACACATACTGCACTAGGTAACACCCATATGTGATTCTGAGCTTCCATGATTTAAATAACTGAAATCCAATAAATTCAAAGGGTTGGATAGGGTCAATACAGCTGGGGTGGTAACAGTTAGATCAGGGGTAGGGAACTTTTTTGTCTGAGAGAGCCATATTTTAAAATGTAATTCCGTGAGATCCATACAATATGTTTAAAACTAAATACAAGTAAATGTGTGCATTTTATGTAAGACCAACACTTTTAAATTACAATAAGTCTCTGAATTAAACAAAAACTATTTTTTTTTAAATATATGACATTTTGTTTTTCATGTTGATCCTGCCCTTACAACCTATATTATTGTATCACCATTCTTTATAGGGATTTCCTGGCCAGTCTTCAGTATGTCCAGAGGTTTGGCACAAGAAAAAATTGGTTCACTGTTTGAAGACAACAACCTCTGGTTTCCACTCTTTTTCTTTCCTGTCCGCTTCATCTACCTTGAGATGGAAGTCCCAGTGGCATACCTGTCTTATGCGTTCCTTGATCACAATTTTAAATGTTGATGAATGAAACGTTGAAAAATCTTCTCAATTTTCACTATTATGTAAATAAACAGCATTGACATTTATACATGTGAATTAACCCGCTTTATATATACATTTTTTACTGATTGCATATTTTATGCTTTAGATGAATCCTTCCTTTTTTCTGCACCCTTGAAGAAGGTATTTTGAAACGCGTCAGTTAAAGGAGGTTCTATCATATGTGGTCTACATGGTGATATTTGCTGACTGTGTTCAGCTAATCATTGTTTCATGTCTATATAAATTTTATTATGTTAAATTTGAATAAATATTTTTTATTTTAACCTTTTCCTCGATATTGTTTAATACATGTTGCCTATAAAGTCCACTTAGGGGAAAAAACGTTGTCTCTTTACTTTATTAAGGGATAAATCACAGAACAAAGAAAAGTTGCCGAACATAACATGACCTCTGAATTATTTTTAATAACGTTGTTATGCTGTTGCTAACCAATGATGAATAAAGTACTTCTTACCATTAATGCAACTTTTGGTGCTGCATGGTTTTGCTGATGGCTTTGTAGTTTGGTTAATGCGTGGCGAGGTTAAGCTTCATGCAGATGCACATCCACATCTCCCCACTGTAATATCCAAGTCATCTCCCCCCACTGTATCCACGTCATCTCCTTCACTGTAATATCCACATCTCCCCCCACTGTAATATCCATGTCATCTCCCCCACTGTAATATCCCCGTCATCTTCCCCACTGTAATATCCACCACATCTCCCCACTGTAATATCCAAGTCATCTCCCCCCACTGTATCCACGTCATCTCCTTCACTGTAATATCCACATCTCCCCCCACTGTAATATCCATGTCATCTCCCCCACTGTAATATCCCCGTCATCTTCCCCACTGTAATATCCACCACATCTCCCCACTGTAATATCCACATCTCCCCCACTGTAATATCCACCACATCTCCCCCACTGAAATATCCACATCCCCCCACTGTAATATCCACATCTCCCCCACTGTAATATCCACATCCCCCCCACTGTAATATCCATGTCATCTCCCCCACTGTAATATCCCCGTCATCTTCCCCACTGTAATATCCACCACATCTCCCCACTGTAATATCCACATCTCCCCCACTGTAATATCCACCACATCTCCCCCACTGTAATATCCACATCTCCCCCACTGTAATATCCACATCTCCCCCGCTGTAATATCCACCACATTTCCTCCACTGAAATATCCACATCTCCCCCACTGTAATATCCACATCTCCCCCACTGTAATATCCACATCTCCCCCACTGTAATATCCACATCTCCCCCCACTGTAATATCCACATCTCCCCCAACTGTAATATCCACATCTCCCCCACTGTAATATCCACCACATCTCCCCCACTGAAATATCCACATCTCCCCCACTGTAATATCCACATCTCTCCCCACTGTAATATCCACATCTCCCCCCACTGTAATATCTACATCTACCCCCACTGTAATATCCACATCTCCCCACATCTCCCCACTGTAATATCCACATCTCCCCACTGTAATATCCACATCTCCCCCCACTGTAATATCTACATCTCCCCACTGTAATATCCACATCTCCCCACATCTCCCCACATCTCCCCACTGCAATATCCACATCTCCCCCACTGTAATATCCACCACATCTCCCCACTGTAATATCCACCACATCTCCCCACTGTAATATCCACATCTCCCCCACTGTAATATCCACCAAATCTCCCCACTGTAATATCCACCAAATCTCCCCACTGTAATATCCACCACATCTCCCCCACTGTAATATCCACATCTCCCCCCACTGTAATATCCACCACATCTCCCCACTGCAATATCCACATCTCCCCCACTGTAATATCCACATCTCCCCCACTGTAATATCCACATCTCCCCAATGTAATATCCACATCTCCCCCACTGTAATATCCACATCTCCCACCACTGTAATATTCACATCTCCCCCCACTGTAATATCCACCACATCTCCCCCCACTGTAATATCCACATCTCCCCACATCTCCCCCACTGTAATATCCACATCTCCCCACTGTAATATCCACATCTCCCCACATCTCCCCACTGTAATATCTACATCTCCCCCCTGTAATATCCACATCTCCCAACTGTAATATCCACATCTCCCCCACTGTAATACCCACATCTCCCCCCACTGTAATATCCACATCTCCCCCCACTGTAATATCCACATCTCCCCACTGTAATATCCACCACATCTTCCCCCACTGTAATATCCACATCTCCCCCACTGTAATAGCCACATCTCAACACATCTCCCCCACTGTAATATCTATATCTCCCCCACTGTAATATCCACATCTCCCCCACTGTAATATCCACATCTCCCCCCACTGTAATATCCACATCTCCCCCCACTGTAATATCCACATCTCCCCACTGTAATATCCACATATCCTCACTGTAATATCCACATCTCCCCCACTGTAATATCCGCATATCCTCACTGTAATATCCACATCTCCCCCCACTGTAATATCCACATCTCCCTATGTCTGACTCTGCTTGCTTATGACTATTCAAGCAGGCAGATCTAGGACTAGGCCGCCGCCAGGTGTACCAAGATGGCCGCCGCTCCAGAGCTAGGCCGAAGCCGCTGCCTTTCCTATGGGCTCAATCTGCGGATCTGCACACCAAGCGATCCACGAATTGAGAGCCATAGGTTCCCGACCCCTTAGATGATGCTGGACATCCTACAGCCAGGAGAATAGGCAGTATCTATCTGACTTGCTGCAGATTCTAATGCACGCTGTGAGAAACTCACAGTATAAAGTGAAATTGGAATAAGCTAATTTAGTACATGAGAAAAGGCTGTGAAGAACTGAAAGGAAGGCTGAGTTCAGCTTTAAACAAAGTGAGGTTCTGTGCAATCTCTTTTTTTGTATTTTGTTGTATATCCCGGGCAGCATGCTCTGTGATCAGCTGTGTCCTTAGGACACAGCTGATCACAGATTAAGGCAAAGGGCCAATCACAGCCGCCCTATACCATGTGATCAGCTGTGCCCAATCACATATGATCATGATGTAAATGGAAGCTGATTATTGGCATTCCTTTCCTCACACTAACATTGTAAGGAGAGGAGAGCTGAAGTGTGAAAGTGACATTTACATTGATAATTAGGGCACTGATTAATGCAATCCCAACAGTGCCCGCCAGTGCTGCCAATCAGTGCTCACCAGCGCTGCCAATCAGTGCCCACCAGTGCAGCCAATCAGTGTAGCATGACTGCGCAATTGTCTTTCAAAGTGTGACAGCGCTGAAAGCTGGAAATTGGCCTGGGCAGGACGGGGGTAAAAGTGTCCAGTAGAAAAATGTTTAAGCAAGGCTGAATGTAGCTCCTTCTTCAACCTTCCTGGCCTGCTTATGTATTATGAAGTTATTTCAGTACAGGAGAGGAGACTTTACAACTGTGAAGAACTGAAGGGAATGCAATCTCTTTTTCAATTTTATTGTAATATCACTTTCTCTGTGCTGAATCAACAGCAATGCATGAGCACAAATTAAAGAAGGCTGAAGGTGGCTCCTTCCTAAACTTTCCTGGTCTTCTGACATATCAAAAAGTGTATACAAACAAAGGAACAAAGCACGTTTTACATTCTATGTGTTCCAGCACATATGGTAATAGTCTTCCGAGCCTCAAGAAAAATAACAAAGTCTCCACTGTTCATATTAAGGGTGTTTCTGAAGCATAACTCAACTTGATAGAGGCATGGGGCTGATAATAAAGATATTATAAACATTCTTAACTGCACCTTCTATTTTTCACCTGCATAAGATGCACATTGAATATGTAGTCTAATGGTGTCCGGTGTTGCCCTGTACGCATAGCCTGTAGTAGAGTATATTTTCAAATAAATTGTGGCAGAAGTTTATTTTTGTGTTTAGAAATGTTGTATAGCACTGCACAGGTTAAAGCATTACCTTGGTCTGCAGTCTGAGAACTGACATTTCCTGTGAAGAAACTACTGTAAGGATCTGCTGCCCTCTATTGTCTGTATTTGTAAATAGCTGTGCTGCTTATCACAAAATGCATGGGCATAGCACTCCTTGTCTGGGTTGTTGAGTTGTAAACCCCAGAAGGAGAAAATGAAGAGAGAGAAAAAAATTCTAATACACACCTCCTGTCCTCAGAAGCATTGTTGATGAAGCCACACCAGATACAGGGATTATTAGGCAATGTTTAATAGTTTATTGTTGTTGCCCATAGCTTCTGGGTGTATATAGAGTCCATACTGTATATATCTACAGACTGGTGATGAAAGTATATGTGTTCCCTTGTTGTTATCCCACATGCACTTTTAACTAAGTCTGATAATGTATGCATGTATAGTGATTACCCTTGCTGTATTTTGTTAAGTAAGTCTGTTTATAGTAATAGAATTTACATGCAGCTCTTATTATTTTGGCTAACCTTGTCCCTTCTGGTCTGGGATTCTATAGCTAGTTTTAGCTTAGCTTTTGGCTCAGTAACCAGCATAGATTGGAGTCAGGTTAGGTAGTTAGAGCTCCAGTTGCATGACAGATTAGACGCTCTTAGTAGAGACTATGTTGCAGAGTCGATAATTTGACTCTGAATTCTAGTGTCAATGATTCTTGCTGGTGCAAAGCGGTGTTACAGGTGGGTTGGACAGCAGCTAAAGGGTCTCCCGATCATCACAGATCTTGTTTTCAGGTCTCTGGCACAAAGACAGATACTGCATCTAGATCATGCTCAGGGACCCCTGCAACTGAAGTTAGTTGTGACATTCATCTAGAGGTATATTTATTAATAACTATATCCAGATATATGTGCACAATTCCACCAGAACTCCTGTTTTTTTTTCATACCTGTTTGTATCTATTTACTTATGGTTAATGTTAAATGCTGGTTGCATGATTTCCTCTATTCCCATTTATTTTGATTTGTTTTCTGGTTAATTAACCAGGAAGGGAATTCCCTCTATTCACAGAGGCCCTGCTTGGATGGAGGCACTGCCAACTTTATTGTCAGACCCACACTTAGTACAGGATCAGGTTCTCTTATTTACCTACAGATTTAGTGCAATATCCTATTTGTGAAAGGGCCACATTACACTATATTTCCTACAATCGTTGGGTCTTTCAGTCTGCAGGTGGAGCTACACAGTAATTAGATGTGACACATGCACAAGGAGACAGAGCAATAAACAGAGAGCTCACCATTAGGGATGGGTGAACGGTTCGGCCTGAACTTTCGTTATTCGGACAACATCTGAACAAACGGTTTGTGCAACCGTTTGTTTGGCCCCCCGAACCAACCGTCATGATTGGACACTGTCATCATGACTTAATCCATTAATGGCTCATTCCTGCCCCACAGTATAAAAGTATTCTTTCAATGGCAGCCATTTTCAGTGTGATTTTAGCTTGGAGAGAGATAGAACAGGGCTCTGTTCTGTGTTATTAGTTAGTTAGTGTGCTATACTGTGCTATTTTGCTTCAATTATCAGTGTAGAATATTCGTTTAGTGTCAGTCGATGATGATGATGATGATAATGAGGACACGGATGCAAATTGGGTGCCAGATATACCAGAGGAGAAAACTGAAAGTGAGGTGGCACAACCCCTAGGAGGCCGACATCAAGAAAGAGTAGAGAGCAACCATCCTATTCCATCACATTCTGCAGCTCCCGACTCACTCCCCAAGGCTCAGCTGTCTGGTCTGTTCTTAGCACATCTGCAGCAGATCGCACTGTTGCTATCTGCAATCTGTGTCTCAGGCACATCAAACGTGGCAAAAACACCAGCCATTTGGTTACCACATGCTTAACAAGGCATTTAACGTCCATCCACCCAGCCTGTTGGAAAGAGCACCTAAAAGTGAATTCACGCAATGTGCTGTACCTCAATGGCAGGTTCCCAGTCGCTACTACTTTTCACGTAAGGCCATTCCATCTCTCTACCATCACCTGGAAGGGAATGTTCTGGCATCATTGGGCAAGGCAGTCAATCATAAAATCCACCTTACTGCTGACACGTGGTCCAGCAAGCATGGGCAGGGATGATATATTTCATTCACAGCACACTGGGTAACGCTGCTTGCAACTTGTAAGGATGCAGGACAGGGCTCAGTGCTACAGCTTGTTGTGCCCCTACATCTCCATACATCTGGCGGTGATGATGCCAGACCAGTGAGCTCTACCCCCACCTTCTCCGCCACCTCCATGCACTTCCATGCAGAACTGTCCTATGAATATCAGGTACCCCATAAGCGTTTAAAGGGCTATTCCATGAGTCAGGCTAAATGGGGCCATGCAGTGCTTCAGCTGGTGTGTTTAGGGGACAGGTACCAGACCAGGAGCAGATATCCTTGCAGCTCTGCAGGCACAGGCCCAGAGGTGGTTCACACCATGCCAGCTGGAGCCAGGAATGGTAGTGTGTGATAATGGCTAAAACTTCCTATCCACCCTTAGACAGGGCAAGATGACACATGAGCCATGCCTAGCACATGTACTCAGTTTGGTGGTGCATTGTTTCCTAAATACGTACCCAGGGTTGCAAGATGTGCTAAAGCTGGCCAGAAGAGCCTGTAGCCATTTCAGGCAGTCATACATAGCCAGTGCTCGGTTGGCTGAAATTCAGTGGGAATTCTACCTGCCCATAAACCGCCTGATTTATGACATTCCCACCAGGTGGAACTCGACTATGGCAATGCTGCACTGCCATACATGCAGCACTGCTATACATGCAGCAGAGGGCTGTCAACAAGTACCTGTGCGAGTATGACACAAGGACGGGCTCAGGCCGCCTCAGCTTTTTTCCCCCAATGCCAATGGCTGATAAATAAGGATGCATGCACTGTATTGTCACCATTTGAAGAGGCCACAACGATGGTGAGATGTGACAGTGCATGTATCATTGACACAATCCCTGTTGTGTTCCTGCTGGAGCAGACCCTGCATAGCATTATGGATAAGGCACCGGAGGCAGAGCAGCAGGAGGAAGAGTAGGACTTCCTTTCCTCTCAAGGCCCACTTTATCCAGACACCATCATTCCTATGTCACAGAACATAGGAGGAGAGAGGGGAGGAGGATGAGGAGGATTCTGGCACTTTCATAGGCTTTGAAGAAGAGGAAGACATGCATCAAACTGTAAGCAATAACTTTACACCACCCTTGGGTGGACCTTGTGAAGGTCCTGGGTGCCGTCGATATCCCAAATGGGAGGCTTTTGAATTGAAAGTGTTGCTTGCCTATCGCAAAGCGCAGGTACTTTTGAAAGGTTTGATGTACTGGAATGTGTAGATAAGCGTCGGACAAATCGACCGAGAGCATACAATCTTTCTCTCCTATTGTTAGTAATATTGATTGGAGACTCTCCACCCTGAACGATTCGACTAGAATCATTTGGTTCAACTTTTTTAAGTCCAACACAGGCCTCAGGTCTCCTGTTTTCTTTAACACCAAGAAAAGGGGAGAGTAAAAACCTCCTCTCTGCTCCTGTGGAACTTCTATGATTGCTTGCTTTTGGAGCAACTCCATAATGTATTTGACCAAAAGCTTTCGTTTCAGGCGCGAAAAAGGTAGTTTGGTAGGCCTGTAGTGTTTTTTGGGCGGTTTTTGCTTGAACTTCCACCTGTGACCTTGCTGAACGGTGGATATCGTCCAGGGGTCCTTTATTTTGTCTATCCATACTTGGGCAAATAGCCTCAGCCTCGCACCTACTATTGCGGGCTGGGCATGCGTGGCATCAAAAAGATTTTTGTTGGTCTCCCGGAATGGTTGTCTTTGATTTTTGGACTCTCACAAAAGAGGGTTGTGTGCTTCGCCAATTCCGTTTGAATTCTTTCCCGGGTCTATAAGATCTTACGTCCCGGGACCTTTCTGGCAAGTGTCGTCTGAAGGGCGGATTTTTCTGTTGTTTGGATCTTCTGTCCGACGGTATTAGACCCGATTTTCCCCCCGTGACCTGTGATATTGCGGAATCTAATTTTGAACCAAAAAGGTTAGTGCCATCATAAGGGATCTTACACCAGCTAGATTTGGAAGTTGCGTCAGAAACCCAAGGTTTCAGCCAGAGAGCTCTTCTGGAAGTTACTGAGGCTAGCATCGCTCTTGCTGAGGACCGTATAACGTCCACCGCCGCCTCTGCTATGAAATCACCCGCAAGGCTGAGTTCCTGCAGTGCTGAAATAATCTTGTCTTGGTCTGCTGCTTCTACAATTAATTTTTCTACGCCAGACGTCCAGGAGGTGATGGCTCTACTGACCGCTGCTAGAGCAATTGCTGGCCTACAGCCCCCCCCCCCCCCCCGCTGCTGAATAGGCTTTTTTAAGGTCGAGGTCGATCTTGCGATCCATCACATCCTTAAAAGTTACGGCATCTTCTATTGGTAGGGTTACATGGCGCGCTAAACGCATCAGTGAGGAGTCTACCACGGGAGCGGAGATAAGAGGGTTCACTGCTGGCTCTTTTAGGAGATAGAGCTTTGCTAATCTGTTATTCAAGCCGGACTTCTTTTCTGTTTTTTGCCATTCATCTTTTATGAGCTCCTCTAGCTCTTCAATAAAGGGGAAGACCTCAGGGTCTTTTTTTAGGTTAGGGAAATATTTCCGTAACTTCCGTCTCTCTCTTCTTCCCAACCGATCGCCTCCTTAACTGATTTCGCAAATGGGTTTATTAATGCAAAGTCGAAAACTGTAGGAGCCAGGGGTTCCTCATCCTCTGGGGAGTCGTCTGGATCCTGAGGGGTGTGAGAAGCTGAGGCTGAGTTAGATGACCTGATTGGATCATATGCTGTCACCTGCAAAATTGTTTCTTTAACCGAGTCTCTTATTATATTGGAAGCTTCTCTAGCGTCAGCTTCTTTGTCTCGAGTTGCTTCTTCCAGACAGATTTGGCAAACAAGCTTACTAGGTAATGCTTGCGCTCCACAGACCCAGCAGGTATTAACCGCAGGACAGGTATGATGCTCCTCTCGGTGTGAGGATGACGCTTCTCTGCGATGACGGGAAGACCTTGACCGACTACGCCGAGAGTGAGAGTGTCTTGAGGGGGAACGTTCCTTTCTTTTAGAATGGGATGACCCCGATGACCTGCCAGAGTTACCAAAATGAAAGGTATTAATGGCAGTGCTCTCTTTTTCTCCTCTTCACTACTTACCAATCCATACGTCCCCTTACCTTGTAGTTCTGGGATGGTCTACTAAGGCAGCGGTCTCCATAGGGAAGAATAGAGTACACCTGTGACCAGAGGTTTTCAGTGTAAGAGCCAATGCAGAGTATGGGCAAAAGGTGCTGACACCGAAATAAACGGTAAAGTAACATAAAAATGATAGAAAAAAGGCTTACCAGAGATCAAGGATGACTTGTCTTGCAAGGCAGCAGGCTGTGTGCAGAGACCAGGATGATAGATGGTGTAGAAAGCACAAGCAGCACTTTAAAACGAAAAAGGCAGTTTTTAAATAGCCCGCCGTCGCCGGAGGAGTGACGTCACCGCCGCGCATGCGCCCTGGCCGGCCGCGCCGCCCCGTGCCATCTTGGATGCTGGCAAATGCAGAGGGCAAGGGGAAAACGTCACTTCCTGAGCGCCGAGCGTCCGAACGCGGCCGCCATGATGGAAAGGGCACAGCGCTGTGGAACTACAGGGCTCAGCGTGCCCAGAGCGAAAGGAAAGAAAGAAAAGTGAAGAAAAGATAAAAACGAAAGCAAAGCAGAAAGAGAGGCATGCCTGGGAAGTAAGTAGGAACAAAAACAGATAGGGGGGAGACCACTGCAAAACATTAAAACCTCTTTAAGGTTTTGTCTTTTGTAGATCTTGTTTGTTGATTTTGTTGTCTTGCCCCTGAGACCACCAGAGTGGGGCCCCCTGCGTTATAGCTCATTTAGAGACCATACGGACAGGGGCTTCCAGGTAGGAGAGGCCGAACCTAGCTGGGGTAGTGCGGTAAGGGGCTCCATTGCTAACCGTTCGCAAACGTGATGTCCCATTCAGGTGAGGAAAAAAAGGAGAATGCAACGGTGGACTCCTCTTCAAATCTTATAGCTAACCAGTCCTATCAGGTTGTGGAGGCGGAGTCACAACCCAGTGTGTGTGCTGTCATGATGCATCAGGAAAAACAGATATTTATTATAGCAAAAAGTAAAAATTATTGTGTTTTTTTCAAAATTGTGGCTTTTTTTGTTTATAGCGCAAAAAATAAAAACCGCAGAGGTGATCAAATACCACCAAAAGAAAGCTCTATTTGTGGGGAAATAAGGACATCAATTTTATTTGGGTACAGTGTCACCCGACCTCGCAATTGTCAGTTAAATCGACGCAGTGCCATATCGCAAAAAATGGCCCGGTCAGGAAGGGGGTAAATCCTTCCGGGGCTGAAGTGGTTAAAGTTCATGTGTGTGTAAAGGCAGGTGTCCCAATACTTTTGACAACTTAGTGTAAAACTATACTCTTAACTAGTTAAAACAAGCAAAACATTTGAACGGCTACAATATTTAAAGCAACAATGATACCCCATATTTCCTTGCATATGGTGCTAATAAGTGTAAAAATTAGACCCCAATTTTTGTATTTGCCTGATACTACAAAGGTTAAAACAGAACGTTTCCTCTTATATGTAACATTACAGATAAAAGAATAAATATTGTTAGGTTTTGTGAAAAAAAGAAAATTATCAAAAGAACCACTGAGACTATATCATTCAAAGTATCTGTCCTACTTTGTAAGAATACATGCAAAACTCTTATGTAATAGTGAGTCATCATGTCACCTTCACTTGCTGTTCACTCCTACTCTGTATGACTCGTAAATAATATAGTGCAAAGCTAGAATTTTGGTTCAGGAAATCGTTACCAGATATTTCAGTTAGTTAGCAAATAATATTTCCGTATGTAAGATCTTTTAGTCCTGTTAATCATTTGCTGCATATCAAAGAGATACATGGTCAGCAGCACAGCTCTCTTTATTTGATTTATTATCAACACAATTCTGCTACAAATGAAAATGGTTTAACAGTAAACCTTCATAATCATGTATAAGAAAATAATTAAGAAACATAAATAGTCCCCATATTTCAGAATAACAAGTTGTTGGACAAATATAGGGTTCATTAGAGTGTAACTGAGGACAAGACAGAGATCAGCTGGATCAAAAAAATTTATGAATTTGTGAGAACACTCAAATACATTCACACTACACTAGTGTAAATAACTCTCCATTAGTGATGAACTAATGTGCTTGGAATCAGTTTTCAGGTCATGTGTCGCAGTCTTTGTAAATTCCCCAAATTGTTAACCACATTGAGTCAATAATGTCGTGTACACACGACTGGACTTTTCGACGGACTGAATTCCATCTGACTTTTTGACGGACTTCCGTTAAATCGGACTTGTCTACGCACAATCACACCAAAGTCCGAAGGATTCGACCGTGATGATGTACGACCGGACTAGAATAAGGAAGTTCATAGCCAGTAGCCAATAGCTGCCCTAGTGACGATTTCCGTCTGTCGGACTAGCATACAGACGAACTGATTTTTCGACCGAACTTGAGTCCGCCAGAAAGATTTGAAACATGTTCTAAATTTAAAGTCCATCTGATTTTTCAACAGCAAAGGTCCGATGAAGCCCACACACAAACTCTCCATTAGTGATGAACAAATGTGCTTGGAATCAGTTTTCAGGTCATGTGTTGCAGTCTTTGTAAATTCCCCAAATTGTTAACCACATTGAGTCAATAATGTCATGTACACACGACCAGACTTTTCAACAGACTGAATTCCGTCTGACTTTTCAACAGACTTTCGACGGACTTCCGTTAAATCAGACTTGTCTACGCACAATCACACCAAAGTCCGAAGGATTCGACCTTGATGATGTACGACCGGACTTGAATAAGGAAGTTCATAGCCAGTAGCCAATAGCTGCCCTAGCGTCGATTTTCGTCCGTCGACTAGCATACAGATGAACAGATTTTTAGACCAGACTCGAGTCCGCTAGAAAGATTTGAAACATGTTCTAAATTTAAAGTCCGTCTGATTTTTCAACAGCAAAGGTCCGATGAACCCCACACACGGTCAAATTGTCCGTCTGACCTTTGCTGTTGAAAAGTCTGGCCGTATGTACACGGCATAAGGGTGAATCTTGAAAATCAATCATAGCTGTTGCCCTGGGGACATGTACCAATGCAAAAGAATACCGTTTTGCAGGGGGCTGTGAATTTAATAGTGCTTAATGTGGTCCTGATCCTGAAGTGGTGACAGATCCTGAAGCTGAAACTCAAATACCTTGGCCACCTAATATGAAGAGAGGACTCATTGGAAAAGACTCTGATGCTGGGAAACATGGAAGGAAAAAGTAGAAGAGGACAACAAGATGGAGAGATAGCATCATAAAAACAACAAACATGAAGTTAAGCAAGCTCAAGGAGGCAGTGGATGACTGAAAAGCCTGGTCAGACACGACTAAACAGCTGAACAACAGTAACAATGTGGTCCTAAAGGATAACGTTTTTTACCTTAATACATTCTACGCTTACATGCACTGATTACTGCTGACTTTGCTAAATCATGAACTAATTCAAGCCTAGCAAGTTACCAAGTTACCAAGACAACGCGCCAGAGACAGCGAACATGAATTCTGCTGCTGCAACCAAGTGATGCCAAGAACAAAACGACTAACTGGAGTCAAACATGGAGGTGGAAATCCCTTTGAAAATACTTGGACAGAAGAGTAAATTCACCAAGCAGTAACAGCTCTAGTTCCAGGTCAGATTACGCCACTTATGCTCAGTTTTTTCACTACATTGAATTTACTTTTGGATCCCTTATATGGTGGGGAGGAGATTCACTAAAGGTTTGGTGGCCCTTTAAACCTCCCTTTATTTCAAAATAAAATGAAGACATTTTTATTGAAAGCAGAATGTTATGCTCCCTACCCCCCATTTTTTTAACACCCACTTACCTAGTTGTAGGTCCTACGCATTTAGAGTATTCACCCTCCCAGAGGATCCAGAGAGAGATCCTTTTTCTTCTGTGCATCCCCCTTGATCCCTTTATCGGCTTCTTCTTTTGTGACATCATCTGTAACCTGCTGGCTCTTCCAGGTTAAGCCGATGGCTTCATTGATGATGCGCCACCTGACCATGCCCCCTCCTTCTTTCCTTTATATAAATAAAGGACAAGAAAAATAAATGCCCAAGAGAGGTGGGGTGGATGGGAGGCAACATTCTCTGGAGGGTGAAGTTCCACTTTACTTTTAGTTCCATTCCTTGTTAATTGACCTGGAAGCTGAACACTGGAGCATCCTGCCTAATAAAATAATACACCCCCTTCCTCATGCTGATATTGGGACAGATGTTTGACTATCTTAAAGATCCAATACACACATTACAGAATGCTCACTGGAATATACAGGACTGTCTGATGTGTATACTGTATGTGTATATTATACAAAATTCATAAATTCCATAAGTCCTGCACTATTCTACTTTGGCAAACCTTGGCTGATGCATGTGTCAGACTTTCAGACAACATTTTATTTAAATAAAAGAGCATTCTTAATCTTATCATTTGCACATTACATCCAAATGGTTAAAACTGTCTGTTTAGTGCCATCCTGTGGAGAAAAGTGGAAGCTGTCACAGTGGCTCTCCAAAATGAATTCAAGTAATTACCATTATAAATGTAAGGCTGAATAATTGAGCATGCCTAAGTTTTCATCATATAAAGTAGATTTTTAGAAAAATTCAGTTTTTGAGTTAAAATGACTTGTACTTATGAAACTTTTGCATTAAAAATATTTTAAACTAGACAAGGTAGGTTGGAAATTATAGCAAACATTAACCACCCCCAATTTCATTATTTAAATAATTAGAATATCATAGTCCTGTTCATATATATATATATATATATATATATGCACAAATCTTAAACACACATGACTTTCTCTGCAGCCTCAGCTGCACGAGGCAGTGAATGAATGGGAAGTGCTGTGTGCTGAGTGACTTCCTGTTCATTCACAAACTGAAGCATAGTAAATACAGTTTACTATGCTTCAGTTATGAATGAACACTTTGAGTGAGTGTATTCACTGTGTTTATTTAGCAAAGGAAGGTGCCAGTAAATTATATATTTACTAGCCCCTTCCCCCACTCTCCATCCTGAAACAGATGTTTCGGACTGGCTATCTTTAACCTCAGGGGATGGAACGCCGAGTGCGGAGAAACCCATCACAGTAAATGTGACTCTCCCTAAACCCATGAATCTGCCCACACTTAAAGGGGACTCTGCCACGTTGGTACAGCGGTCCCCAAACTCCTGCATACCACCTGGGGAAGGAAGTGCCAGTGCACTACAGAGACTTGCAAGGTCACAGAGACTCCTTCATAAGAGAGTAGCTAATGAGTACGGATTGGAATTCCCCTATGTTTCAAGAGACATTATGACTGTCATTGAAAAGAACCGTGAGGCCTGGTACAAGGACGATGTTTGAAGCTATTTAAAAGTACCAAAGCCGCTCTGGAACTTTATGAACGGTTTGTCGGATGCCTACGGCATTGGAGCTACGGTCGGCTCATCTAGGAGGACAAAGTGGTGATCTGCAGACCGGACAAAGACAGTGCCGTGTACTTTATTACTGCTGTGGATGCACAGGGGAAAGATCTAACTTTGCCTGATCCCTGTTTCTACTGGTGAACTGTTCCTGAGTCCAGACTTTGAATTTGCAAGGAGAGCTTCTCCGGGTCTTCATCTCTTTGCATTTTCCTTTGAAACTACTGAACTATGGGGTAGTTAGACAGAGTCAGTCACGCAGAGAATGGAACATCCACCGTGTCAAGAACATTTAAACTGTTTTAGGTCAAAGACTGCACTTCAGCGATGCATACCGCTAGGTGGCATGAGTCGGCACAATTAGTATTGTCTTGTTTTATAGAAACAAAAACTATTTTAGGAGTTTTAGAATTTAGAGGAGGGGAATCCACGGAGATAGGTGGAAGCCTGCCTTCTAATAGTTTAGGTGTAAAATACTGTATATATGTTTTTTTTTCTTTTCCATGATTCACTGGAGAGCATCTATCAAACCTCCAGAGAATGGGTGGGTTAGATAGGCAGGCTTGGGTGGTAACTGTAATGTAAGATGAGTCTGTGTTTGATACTATATGGAAATTTTACAATTGTTTTCCCTCCCTCTTTTCCCTTTCCCATCCTCAACATTCAGATACTTTTTTTAGGACTAGCTGCTAGCTTTGGGTTTCTTTTTTCCTGTCTTTCCCAGACGATGGGGACATCGTCTAAATAAGCAGGGGGAGTGTGTAGCGGTGGGCTCCTGAAGAGCACGCGCTGTGCGTTTTTCAAAATTAAACTCTACCTAAGCTGCAGTTAGGTTTGGGTATTATTTGTCTAACTTTGACTTCTGTATCAGTCTGACTGGACTGTGAAATGTTCAGCCTGGCCACAGGGGGCACTGTCTCTTCTGGCAGGTGTGGAATTAGGGTCTGGTCAGGTGTTTAAATCACTCTCTCCCTTGGAGCCAGGTGAGTGGGAGTGGCCCTCTCACTGTGCCCTCTGTTAGAGGGTATTTAAGATGCTGACATCACGCGGTTCGGGGTTCCAGTCCAGTATGATGTGCTGACTACATGGTCCTGGTCCTCCTGACCAGACCCCAGGAAGGCTATGGCCTGAGGTGCGGATCCACCCGGCTGTAATGCCTTGGGGCTGGCTAGCCGCTAGGGCAAGGAAACTAAAGGAGGATTCTGAGGTTGTTGGGTGCCGTCTCTGGTTCGGGAGAGTCCCATTGTACTTCGAGCATTCCAGGGGAGGACTCTTTAGAAGAACAGCACGTATGGGTTGGCTTTCTTAACAAGAGCTTGGAAGGGCTGAAGTTACCGAAAGAATCCGGTCTTGTGGATATCGCCAAGCAGGCTAAAAGCTCCAGGTATCCTACAAGTGTTCTAAAGCTTAGTTTCCCTACATGTTACATAGTTACATAGTTAGTCAGGTTGAAAAAAGACACAAGTCCATCCAGTTCAACCAAAAATAAATAAATAAATAAATAAATAAATAAAATATACTATACATACATATACACATATACATATATATACATACATATATATACACACATACATACACACATACATACATATACCAGCCCATATACCCAATTCTATACCCACAGTTGATCCAGAGGAAGGCAAAAAACCCCAGCAGAGCATGATCCAATTTGCTAAAGCAGGGGAAAAAATTCCTTCCTGATCCCCCGAGAGGCAATCGGATTTTCCCTGGATCAACTTTACCTATAAATTTTAGTACCCAGTTATATTACGTACACTTAGGAAATAATCCAGGCCTTTCTTAAAGCAATCCACTGAGCTGGCCATAACCACCTCTGCAGGGAGTCTATTCCACATTTTCACAGCTCTTACTGTGAAGAAACCTTTCCGTATTTGGAGATGAAATCTCTTCTCCTCTAGACGTAAAGAGTGCCCCCTTGTCCTCTTTGTTGACTTTAAAGTGAATAACTCGACACCAAGTTCCCTATATGGACCCCTTATATATTTGTACATGTTGATCAAATCCCCCCTTAATCTCCTCTTATCAAGAGTGAATAAATTCAGTTCCTCTAATCTTTCCTCATAGCTGAGTTGCTCCATGCCTCTTATCAGTTTGGTTGCCCTTCTCTGCACTTTCTCCAGTTCCCCGATATCCTTTTTGAGAACTGGTGCCCAAAACTGAACAGCATATTCCAGATGAGGTCTTACTAATGATTTGAACAGGGGCAAAATGATATCTCTCTCTCTGGAGTACATACCTCTCTTAATACAGGAAAGGACTTTGCTCGCTTTGGAAACCGCAGCTTGGCATTGCATGCTATTATTGAGCTTATGATCTACCAAAACCCCCAGATCCTTCTCCACTATGGATTCCCCCAGTTGTACTCCCCCTAGCGTGTATGATGCATGCATATTCTTAGCCCCCAAGTGCATAACCTTACATTTCTCAACATTAAACCTCATCTGCCACATAGTCGCCCAATTAGACAGAGCATTGAGGTCTGCTTGTAAATTGGTGACATCCTGTAAGGACGCTATTGCAACACATAGCTTGGTGTCATCTGCAAAGACGGAAATGTTACTCTTGATCCCAGACCCAATATCATTTATAAAGATATTAAAAAGTAAGGGTCCCAGCACTGAACCTTGGGGTACACCACTCATAACCTTAGACCATTCAGAGTAAGAATCATTAACCACTACTCTCTGAATTCTGTCTTTTAGCCAGTTTTCTATCCATCTACAAACTGATGTTTCCAAACCTGTAGACTTTACCTTACACATGAGCCGTGTGTGCGGAACAGTATCGAATGCTTTTGCAAAATCCAAATATATCACGTCCACCGCCACCCCTCTGTCCAAGGTTTTACTTACCACCTCATAAAAAGAAATCAGGTTTGTCTGACAACTTCTGTCTTTCATGAATCCATGCTGTCTGTTGCTCAAAATATTTTTTTCCTGCAAGAACTCATCTATGTGGTCTTTTATTAATCCCTCCAGTATCTTCCCAACTATAGAAGTTAAACTAACGGGTCTATAATTACTTGGTAAAGACTTTGTTCCCTTTTTAAATATAGGCACCACATTGGCCCTGCGCCAATCCAGTGGTACTATTCCTGTCATTAATGAGTCCCTAAAAATTAGATACACTGGCTTTGAAATTACAGAGCTCAATTCTTTTAGGATCCGTGGGTGGATGCCATCAGGTCCAGGTGCTTTCTCCACCTTTATTCTGTCCAAATATTTCTGGACCATATCACTTATGAGCCATTGTGGATTAGGGGCTGCGTCAGTACCACCCCCATTGTGGACATGAGCTCCCCCATGCTCCTTTGTATACACAGAGCTGAAGAAAGTATTTAATAAGTTAGCCTTCTCTTTGTCCCCAGTCACCCACTCCAGATTATTTTGCAAAGGGCCTACATGCTCAGACTTAACCTTTTTACTATTAATATATTTGAAGAATTTTTTGGGGTTTGTCCTACTGTCTTTTGCAATTTGTCTTTCATTTTGAATTTTTGCATCCTTGATTTCCTTTTTACATATTCTGTTAAATTCCTTGTAACATTTAAATGACACTAGTGTTCCTTCATTTTTATATTTTTTGAAAGCTCTTTTTTTATAGTTTATAGCTTTTTTAACTTTGGCCGTGAGCCACATCGGCTTTATTTTTAACCTTTTAAACTTGTCTGTGACAAAGACTTTGTTCCTGAGTAAGCACCTTGTTGGCTGCAAGGCCTTGTGAGAGAGGGAATGTCCAACCTGAGTGTTCATCCAGCTGTGAATGGCTATTCTCTGGATGCAGTCAAAGTAAGCAAGTCCTTTTAACGTTTTTGGATTTTGACATTGAGAGTACCTGAACTTTCCTTTCCAACCCTCTGATAACAAGTTGAAAGACTGTTCAATGGTTTGAGTTTTGCTAATAAAATCCATTCAAGTGGATCTATTGTCTCAAGTTACTGGGTCACCTACCATGGTACATCCCCTAGATATATCACATGGAGAACGGAAGGTAACGGTAAGCCCAAAAATAACCAGCAGCTCCTTCGGGGGTTAGTGCTACATATATATATATATGCAGTATACACTCACCGGCCACTTTATTAGGTACATGTCCAATTGCTTTGTAACACAAATCAGCCAATCACATGGCAGCAACTCAATGCATTTAGAAATCTAGACATGGTGAAGACAACTTGCTGAACTTCAGACAGAGAATTAGAATGGGGAAGAAAGGGGATCTAAGCGAATTTGAACGTGACATGGTTGTTGGTGCCAGGCAGGTCGGTCTGCGAATTTCAAAAACTGCTGATCTACTGGGATTTTCACACACAACTGTCTCTAGGGTTTACAGAGAATGGTCCGAAAAAGAGAAAATATAAAGTGAGCGCCAGTTGTGTTGACCAAAATGCATTGTTGTTATTAAGAAAAAATGAAAGGCAACAGTAACTCAAATAACCACTTGTAACCACTTGTTACAACCAAGGTATGCAAAATACAATCTCTGAATGTACAGCACATCAAACCTTGAAGAAGATGGGCTACAGCAACAGAAACCACTCCTGTCAGTTAAGAACAGAAAACTGAGGCTACAATTTGCACAGGCTCACCAAAATTGGACAATAGAAGATTGGAAAAACGTGCCTGGTCTAATGAGTCTCAATTCCAGCTGCGACATTTAGCTGGTAGGGTCAGCATTTGGTGTAAACAATATGAAAGCATGGATCCATCCTGCCTTGTATCAATGGTTCAGACTGGTGGTGGTGTAATGGTGTGGGGGATATTTTCTTGGCACAATTTGGGCCCCTTAGTACCAAATGAGCATGGTTTAAATGTCACGGCCTACCTGAGTATTGTTGCTGACCATTTCCATTCCACTATGACTACAGTGTACCATCTTCTGATGGCTACTCCCAGCAGGATAATTTACCATGTCACAAAGCTCAAATCATCTCACCACTGGTTTCTTGAACATGACAATGAGGTCACTGTACTCCAATCGCCTCCACAGTCACCAGATCTCAATCCAATAGAGCGCCTTTGGGATGTGGTGGAGTGGGAGCCGACAAATCTGCAGCAACTGCGTGATACTATCATGTCAATATGGACCAAAATCTCTGAGGAATGTTTCCAACACCTTGCTGAATCTATGCCACAAATAGTTAAGGCAGTTCCCAGGACTAGCGAGGTGTACCTAATAAAGTGGCTGATGAGCGTATATATTAAGATTGAAGCAAGATACAAATATATTTTAAATCAGATTTTTTGACATAAAATATGCATTTCTTGCTTACAGTTTGCATAATGTAAGCAATAACAAAATGAATTACATCAGTTGATTTCAGCCAAGTAATGTATTATATGCCCCTCTAACCACCATATTCTGGCCATAATTTTGTCTGGTATGATGGTGACTATGCACTGCCATTGTTTATGCCCTGAACTGCATAAACTTCATCCAACATGTAACCCGCTTGGTCCCAGGCAAGTAATCTTTCTTCCAGCCCTTGGCATACCCTGATTTTTGCCCTCTTCAGTGTCTCTTCTGCTCCACCCTCTAAGAGAAGTCCTGAGCAAAAGGAAATTAAATGACATAAGTGAAGGGCGAGCATTACAGGGTTAAGTAGGGCACAGGGAGAATGGAGTTTATGTAAAAGATTAAGAGACTGGTGGGTTAGGAAGAGGGGAGGAGCAATCAGCATGAAGCAGCATGTGTGCCCCTCCCCAGCTCAGTGGTAGCATTGGAAATAAGCTGTGAGGAGCTGCAGGACCATGGCTGAGGTAAAGGCTTTGCTGAACAGGCTTAGGGCGGAAACGGTGACAAGGGGGAATGGATGGCTGCAGGGACGGCTTACAGAGGCATTAGGAGAGGGGTCCCCAGAATTGAATACAGTGGGGAGAGAATCCACATCACCTCCCCCCAGGGCTGAAGGCCCCTGGCAAAATGATCAGTAGTGCACACAGTGGGGGTCCTGGGAGGAATCCCCAGCATGGCCAGAGTGCAGCTAGTGGGGCTGTTGGCAGATCTGCAGCCCCCACTAGGCCAGACACACAAAGGGAGATGGAACATGTGGGCTGGCATTAGTGCAGCGGGGGCAGGGATCCAGCGTGGGATGTGATCTGCAGTGTTCATCGGGCCTTTTTTCATCTGCAGCCGGCGGCTCCTAGGCAGTGGTGGGGCAGAGGACAGAGCCAGAGGAGAGAAACAGGCTGATGGAGCGGTGCAGGAGGCAGAGGCCCAGGAAAAGCATCCAAGAAGTTGGTGGGCAGATCCGGCATGTGGAGGCATGGCAGAAATCAGCCCGGATCCTCGGCATCCGGGGCTGAATCTCCCAGAGGGCTGTCAGCAGGAGCCGAAGAAATGGTGGACGATTGAGCTGAGGGTGAGCTGTCGCTGTTGGATGACGAAGTGCCGCAAAGATGTCCAGCAGCGATGGAGGTGGGACAGTCGGCTGGTGGGACTCTTCCTAGGCAGCCTGGTAAGTCTTACCAGCTTACTGATTGTGCTGCCTGTTCACTAACATCCATGTAAGTCCTGTTATTTGTGAAAATATGGCTGAAAAACAACAGCTAGTAAACTCCGCGCCACTTATAAAAATGTGAAAAAAAGGAATAAACTAATAATCAGTGAATCAAATATACCAAGTGAAAACACTAATAGCTGCTCCCTAGAAACAAGAGAAAAAACTTGTAGTGCTGAAAATACAGTGATCACTCTATTTTCAAGTCCTGTTATTTGGCTGTCAGATATGTGGTGATACCGTCATTTGTTTCCTTTTAGTATTTTACCTTGCGCCAATTATCAATATTGCAAGGTGAGAATACACAATCTATTCGCTTTATTCACAGTTATTTTTGGCTCAATGTAGTTTGAATTACTGAGATTATATATATTTACGCATATTATAGGATATGCTGCTGACTGCTTTTTACAGCTTTATCACTTATACCTACAGCCCACTTTTACCTAGCATATATTGAGACCTGCCTTTTTGTGTTGTTCCACCGAAGGGAGGCCTATTGATTTTTAGCTTGATTCTCTGGGACCTTCTGCCCCTTTTTCTTTGCATGCAATGAGTTTTCTGATTTTTTTTTTTCTGATTAACTCTTTATAGGATTACTACCCATGTACATTAAATAATGGTTATCTAACCTATTAATGTCACTATTGTTTTATTTTACTACCTTCTGAGACATTTCTTACCAGGCACGTCCCCACTTGCACTCCACTATTGGGAGTCCTCTCTTTGATCACCTTCTGGTAACCCCTGCAAAAAATCTGAGTCTTTCTATCTTAATTTGTTACTGTTTATTATTATGGATTACTTGTATCTCTCTCCTCTCTATAGAATATTTCATAAGCTTCCGAAGAAGCATCCAAATTGTGAAACATGTAGAGCTATTCTTGTGCATTACAACATGATTACAGGATTTGATCTGTAGTAATGTTATGCATCTACCCTATTAGAGAGATTCAGTTAGCTATTTACATTTTATTTACAAGATTGTTTTTAAAAATGTGTGTTTTGTAATATTTGTTAAATAAAAACTTTGTATATCTATTTTTTTATAATTGGTGCCTATAACGTCCATTTTTGTTGTCCCTTTATTTATTTTTTTTGTTTACAAACAATTTTTATTATTTGCAAGGTCAGAGCATAAAACAATTAAAGTGATGGTACAGGTATAAAAATATATAACAATAACAATAAATGTAGTGCAGGAATATACCAAGGATTATGGTTAGATGAATAATAGAAAAGAATATCTGTAAATTTGCACATTATTGTAATATTGACTATATAAAAGTGGTAGAAGTGGGAAGAGTTATATAGTGATTAATACGTAAATGTTGCAACAGGGAGGTGGAAGATAGCAAAAAACGGAACCTAGGTTCCCCCTCCCTCGCCCAACATCTCCTATTCTCTCTTAATTTAAAGGAGCAGTATCCCATAGCATCCACTTCTTTTGGTAAAGGGGCATTGAGTCGTATAGCATGTGGTGAATTCTTTCTGAAAGTTTGATGTTCATCATGCGGTTAAGAATTTGCGGCCAAGGTACCGTAGTGGAGCGCCAATTAAAAGCTATGGCCCAATGTATAGTGCTTAGGAATATATGGATTAGGGTAATGTTGTTCTTTGGGATATCTTGTATAGGGAAGAATAGGAGACATATTTGGGGCTTAAGAGAGAACCTTTTACCGGCTATTTTTTCTATAATTTTGCTGGCCTTATGCCAAATGTTTTTTATGTGAGGACAATCCCAATAGATATGTAATAGGGTTCCCTGGGAGAGGCAACCCCTAAAGCAGAGAGGGGAAATTGAGGGATTGGCAGGGGTAAGATACCATCTATGTATCAATTTGATGGATGATTCTCTAATTGAGGTTGTTTTTGTGCATTTATGTAGGTTTGTAAGAATAGAGTCCCACTGCTCAGAAGTATATGTGGTATTTAGATCAGATTCCCACTGTAGCATGGGGAATGTTTTCTCAGGCATGTTGGACTCGTTTAAGCACTTATAAATTTTGGAGATTAAACCCCTATCTCGAGGGAAGGAGATGCAATTTTGTTCGAATTGTGTGTAAGGGGGGTGGAGTGTGAGTGAATGAAATTTGTGATAGAAATGTTTTATATTAGTATAGTTTTCTAATTCCGAGGGTGGGAGATCATATCTTATTTGTAGACTAGTGAAGGTGAGAAATGAGTTATTGTGAGAGAGTGATTTTAGGTGCGTTAGATTATGTAGCTTCCAATGCGATAGAAAATTATGATCATAAGCTCTTTCTGGGGAGGAAAAGCGAGGGTCGCCAGAAAGGAAGCAAGGGGGGGAGTATCAGAGGATAATTTGAATTTAGTGACCTGTTTATTCCATAGTTGAAGAGTGTGAGTAACGATAGAGTTTAAATGCCTTAGTTTTTGTGGAGGTATAGATTTGGACCAGAGGAGTCCTTGTAGATTATAGGGTAGGAAAGATTCTTCCTCAAAGCGGAGCCAAGGGATATGAGGTGAATGTGCATACCATTGTGCTTATTGGGTGAATCTGGCCGAAAGATAATACTGCCAGAGGTTGTGGATGCCTAGACCTCCCTTTATTTGGGGTCTAAACATAAGAGAATTGCTAAATCTGGGTTTTTTGTTTAGCCAAATAAATTTATTGATGTCTCTTTGTAGGGAGTTTATTTTTTTTTAGCTAATGCAATGGGAAGGGCTCTAAAAAAAAAACAAAAGTTTTGGTAAAATCATCATTTTCATGGCAACTATTCTGCCCGAGAATGAGATATGGTATGACGACCAAAGTTTGAGTAGATTTTTAATCTTGTTGATTAATGAGGGTAGTTTGCTTGGTATAGTGATTTATATAATGGCGTAATCTGGATACCTAGATATCTGAATGAGTCCGCGCTCCAGTTAAATGAGAAATTGTCTTTAAGCAAAGAAATTAAGGTTGGGGGAATATTAATCAGTAAAGCCGAGCACTTGGACAAATTTACACAAAAACCTGTCAAGTCATAAAAGATGTCCAGGGTTTTAGTAAGATTGGGAAGAGAGATGAGAGGGTCGGTTATAAATAGAAGCACATCATCTGCATGAAGACTTAATTTATATTCTCTGGATCCCTTGGAGTATCCTTTAATGTCTATGTTGTTTCTGATAGCGCAGGCTAGGGGTTCTATCGTAAGTGCGAAAAGTAGAGGGGAGAGGGGACATCCCTGTCTAGTGCCTTTGGGACGGGGGAAAAATTGAGAATTGTTGCCTGGGAGTTTAATACGTGTTTGTGGGTTATGATACAGAGCCTTGAAGCCATGTACGAAGTTATTGTTAATGCCATATTTGGGGAGTAGAATGTCAAGATATGACCGGGATACGCTATCAAAAGCTTTGTGCATATCCAGGCTAAGTAGTAGCGTAGGTTTGGAATGTAAGTTGGAATCTTGAATAATATTTGAGGTCAGTCTTATGTTATCTGTTATTTTTCTGTTTGGAATGAAGCCTGTTTGATCAGGATCGACTAATGGAGAGATAACTCTGGATAGTCTGTCTGCCAAGATACGACCAAATATTTTCAAGTCATTATCTATCGCTGATATTGGACGGTAGTTTTGGGGGGCACTATGGTCTTTATTTGGTTTGGGAAGAAGGGACATGTTGGCTAAAAGCATTTCAGATGGGAATTGGGCACCTTGTAAAATATTGTTATATAGTTTAGTAAGGTGTGGAGTAATAATAGAGGAACATTTTTTGTAATAGGACGTGGAAAAGCCGTCAGGGCCAGGGGCTGTGTATATCTTTAATGTACCAATGATTTTATTGATTTCAATGTCAGTGCAAGGGGCATTGAGAGATTCAATTTGTTCCGTGGAGAGAGTTGGTAGTGTAATGTCGTTAAGCCAATCTAAAGAGGTTTGTTTAAGAGAGGGTTGTGGTGCAGAGAGGAGATTTTTATAGTAGTCTAAAAACAGTTTCATGACTTCTTTAGGATGAGACATTGTGTTTCCAGATGTATTTCTTAAAGCGGGGCTCCACCCTAAAGTGGAACTTCCGCTCATCGGAACCCTCCCCCCCTCCGGCGCCACAATTGGCGCAATTAGTACAGGTATTTGCACCTACTTCCGGCATAAATATCCACAGAACCTGAAATCCCATATAAAATATTATGTAAATACCGAACTGATAATTTCTGAAGGAATAGAACTGCTAAGTACCAATAGTAATAAGTCAAACTTTAGTACTTGCTGAATAAAAAATTATAAAAATTGGTCTTAGGATCAAGCGTAAGGAAAAAAAACAAAAAAAAAGGAGGAGGGGGGGGGGGATCTTTTCCTCTGCTCCTGTAAAAGAATGGAGTCAAAGCAGTCGGCAGAACACAAATATAGCTTCAGGCATCTAAATTTCTGATTGAAGGGCACCATCTTCCTTGTCCTCATCGTGTGGCCGGGGTGGCCCAGATAGGTGAGGTATGAGGAGTAGAAGGCGGTCTTGCAACTGTGCCCGGGTCCAGGAGTCCCAACTTTTCTAGAAGATCTTTACCTTCTGAGATGTTGAAGACTGTGTAAGTAGTACCATTGTGAGGGACTGCTAATTTAAATGGGAAACCCCACCGGTATCTGATATGAGCTGATTGTAATACTGAAGTTATCTCTTTCATTTTGCGTCTCCTCTCCAGGGTGGCTTGTGAGATATCTGGGAATATTTGCATTCTTGAGCCATCCAATTCAATATTTTGCATGTTCCTAGATGCTCTAAGTATACTTTCTTTTGTGATGAAGTCTTTCATGCATAGTATAATGTCCCATGAGGGTTTATCTCCCATGTCCAAATCCTCCACTTGTGATTGTAAGAGTGGTTTTCCGCCAAGAGCTCAAAGTCCCTTCTAAGATCGTTGTGCACAAGTGAAAGTTCATCGTGTTTGGTTTCAAGAACATCTGTGTGATTTCCTAGAGTAGCAATTTCTTCGTTTCAAATATTTTATTGAAATGTCAAGCAGGGTACAGTAAAATAAGCAGAACAATTTACAATGAGTATAGTGACAAAAAATAATAATCAGGAACGCTGTTCCCTAAGCTTCGTAAGAGTAAATATATCTGAACAGTCTCGAGATAGGCCCATGGTTCCTACATGTATGAGGTAGGATAAGGTTAGAACAATTAAAGAAAGGGCTCGACGAGAGTAGGCCAACGATTGCCAAAAAAGAATCAGTAAACAAACATTTTTACACCAGCAACCATTGCTTAGGGTAATAGCGAAGAAAAGTAGTTCCGCTTGAGGCATTTTACCATATATAGAAAAGAGAGTAAGAAAGAAAGGATGTAGAGAAGAAAAAAGGAAAGAAAAAGAAAGAAGGAAATAGGGGCACAAAGAGAAAGGGAGGGGATGTGAGAGGGTAAAGAAGAGGAAGAAAGAGGGAAAAAGCATGGTCGGAAGGCCCACAGGAACCACGGGCCACGAACCGCTGTCCGTTCTGAATTAAGGGGCCATAAGGCGAGTATCGAAGTCTTTCGGTAGGAAATGGTCCACCCAAGGTTGCCAGAGTTTAGTAAACAATGGGATCCTGTCTAAGGTTATTGCTTCTATCTTAGCATGGATCATTGCCTGTGTGATTCTGTGTTTGGTTTCAGCTATATGCAAGGTAGGTGTCCTCCAGGCTCTCGCGATCGTTTGTTTAGCTGCAGTTAGTACTTGGAGGGAAAGTCGATTTTGGGCTTTAGTAAAATCTTGTGGCAACCAATTCAACAAGGCCATTGCTGAGTTAGGAGTCAAGGGGCGTCGTAACAATGTAGTTAATATGTGGAAGATTGAGGACCAGAAATTTACCACGATGGGACAAGTCCACCAAATGTGGAGGTGGGTACCCCGGTCTTTGCAACCTCTAAAACAATCGGGTGAATAGCTAGGCACATATTTGGAGATTCTGGAGGGCCAAATACCACCGCATCAAGACCTTGTAGTTTGCCTCAGAAGCCACTACATTTTGTGAGGAATTTTTGGTGTTGGTCCATATAATATTCCATGATTCTGTATCAAGACTCAGTGATAAGTCCGTGGCCCATGCGGTAGCATAACTCGGAAGGTCTTCAGATGCGGTGGAAAGGCAAGAGTAGAGGTACGAGATAATGCCTGGGGCATGTGGATCAGAGGAGCATATAGTTTCAAATTGGGACATGGATCTGAGATTGGGGCCAGTTTTAATATGAGTTTGAAAGAAGTGGACTATCTGTAAGTAGCGAAAGCATTCCCTATGGGGCAACTGGGCTTGCGTCTGGAGGTCAGGAAATGGAGTGAGAGAGGTTCCCGAGGACAAATCACATACTCGAGTGAGGCGTGCACGGGACCAAGCCGAAAAGGCGCCCGGTTCCGTGTAGGCCGGCAAAAAGTCTGGGTGACCTAGGAATGAGAGTAAGGGGAGGTGAGGAGATATTAATTTAAAAGGGGTGAATATTTTATGCCAAATTTTGAGAGAGTGGCTTGTAATGGGGTTAGTAAGTGATCTACTCGTTTGGGGGGGAAGCCAAAGCAAGTTGGAGACAGAAACAGGGTGGGCTTCCACTGCTTCTAGGCTGACCCATAATGGGATTTCAGACATAGCGTGATAGAGGGCCATTTGCGATAATTGAGCAGCATAATAATCGTTTTTAAAATATGGTATCCCTAGTCCCCCCTGAAGCTTATGCTGAAAGAGAACAGACTTAGAAATTCTAGGTCTTGTGTTACCCCAAATGTATTTGAGAGTCCGGCTTTGAATAGCATTATGAAAATATGGAGGAACCGTGACCGGGAGCACTCTATATAAATATAGTAATTTGGGCAGTAGGGACATTTTCACTGCTGCAATGCGTCCGAGCCAAGAGACACATAGAGGTTGCCAAGAGGTAAGGAGTAACGATAAACTACGCAGCATGGGGAGATAGTTAGTGTGATAGAGGTGGGCCGGGTTACTGGTTAATTTAATACCTAAATAAGGAATATGGGACGTGGACCATTGAAATGAGTAATTAGCTCGTAAACTTTGAAGGGCTTCTGTAGAAAGGGATACTGCAAGGGCTCTAGACTTAGTTTGGTTTACTTCAAGACCTGATACTTGTGCGAACATATCGAGGAGTTTAAAAAGGTTGGGCAGGGTGGTATGAGGGGAAGTGATAAACAGGAGAGCATCGTCCGCAAAGAGACATAACTTATGGGTTGTGGAAGCTACCTCCAAACCCCGGATGTCGGGGTTGGATCTGATCAGAGCCGCTAGCGGCTCTATGGCGAGAGCAAAAAGCAGGGGCGACAAAGGGCACCCCTGCCTAGTGCCTCGCTGGATCAGAAATCTACGGGAACTGAAGCTGGAGTAGCGGACAAACGCCTGAGGGTGGGCATATAGGGCATCAATCCAACAGAGAAAATGAGGCCAAAAGCCCCATTTAAGCAAAATATGTTTGAGGTAGGGCCAAGAAACAGTATCGAATGCCTTACGAATGTCAAGGGACAACAAATGCATAGGGATATCTCGGGATCTAGCCAAATGTTGTAATAAAATAACCCGGCGAATGTTATCGCTTGCTTGGC
This sequence comes from Lithobates pipiens, assembly GCF_037356315.1. Taxonomy (NCBI): domain Eukaryota; kingdom Metazoa; phylum Chordata; class Amphibia; order Anura; family Ranidae; genus Lithobates; species Lithobates pipiens. The sequence continues at coordinate 46,944,303 of NW_027507788.1, read as the reverse complement.
GTTTAGGTATGAACCCTACCTGGTCTTTATGGATTAGCCCTCCAATGTGTGGAGACAATCTTAAGGATAAAACTTTCGCTAGAAGCTTGATATCAAGATTTAAGAGTGATATAGGTCTATAGTTGGACCATACAGAATGATCAGTATCGGGCTTAGGTATCATTGAGACAGAAGCTGTAAGTGTATCCCCACCAAAAGTGCCTCCTTTTAAGAGGGTGTTAAAAGTATTCGCTAGGAGGGGTGCCAGGGTATCTGCAAATTTCTTATAATATAATCCTGTGAACCCATCTGGGCCAGGTTGTTTATTAGATTTAATCAATTTGATAGCCTGGAGTATTTCAGAGGGCGAGATTTCTGTATCGATGGCAGTTCGAATCAGAACGGGGAGGGAAGGGATCGATAGGTCCCGGAACAATGTTTCAGCTTTATCTAGAGGGAAGGAGGAGGGAGATTCATATAGTTTCGCAAGGCGTTTGGAGAATTCATCAACTATTCTAATCGGATTACTGGTATGGGTTCCTTTATTTACTTTAAGCCGAATTGGTTTATGAGCTCGGTCAGGTTGCCTAAGACGGAGAGCTAAAAAAGTGTCGGGCTTGTTGGATTTAGTGTAAACGGTGTGGTAGGCCCTACGCAGAGTTTTATCAGCTGCTTCTGAGAAAAGTAAATCCAACTCTAACCGAGTTTTAGCTAGGTCAGACTTATTTGCCTCTGAAGGGGTGGTCTGGAATGGTAAAAATTGGCGTTGGTATTCAGATTCTAGGTGTTGTAAGCGTTTGAGCCTGTCTTTTTTAAGAAAAGAAGCGGTAGAAATACACTTGCCCCTAATTACTGGTTTATGAGCCTCCCATAAAAGAATAGGAGAGATATCTGGGGTGGCGTTGTGGATGAGATAGTCACGTAGTGCTACCTCTATATCAAGTAGAAAGGATTGATTCGTTAAGTGCTTATCATTCATACGCCAAAATCTTTCTCTAGGTCTTGGTATAAGTGAGGAGATGGAGGTGATCACTGCACAATGATCAGACCAAGTAATTGGGTGAATAATGGATTGAAGTAAGATTGGGGAGGACGCTATAGGGATAAATATATGATCTATTCTAGAGAATGAATTATGGGGGTTAGAATAAAATGAGTAATTTTTCTTAGTAGGATTACATTCTCGCCAGGTATCTAGAATGGAGTACTGCTGCAGTAAGGACCAAAATTGGGTCGATAATGATTGGTGGTCTGGCGTGTACGGGGATCTATCAATAGATGGATGAATAACTAAATTAGAGTCCCCACACATAATCAGGGTACCTTTAAGGTGGGTTTTGATCACTTGAAAGAGATGGGAAAAGAAAGGGATAGGGTTAGAGTTGGGGGCATAACATGAGACTAAGGTTACATCAGATTCTTGGAGGGAACCTGTCAAGATAATATAACGTCCCTCAGGATCTTTGATAGCAGAAGTAAAAGTGAATGGGAGGGAACGATGGAGAGCCAGGAGGACCCCCCGGTGTTTCGTAGCTGCGGAGGCTGTATATACAAGGGGATAATTATTATGAAAGAATTTAGGAGTATTATGCGCAGAAAAATGCGTCTCTTGTAGTGCTACTATACCTGCCTGCAGAGATGTAAAGGTGCGAAAAGCTTTGACCCGTTTGTTGGGGGAATTTAGACCCTTTACATTCAATGATAGTATGTTCAGGGGGGCCATAAATCAAGGTATGGGTAGAAGATAGATAGGGGTCCGGGATCCCCCCGGGCCAACCGACCACAATGAACAGGAAAAGCAGGAAGAGAGGGTAAACAGAGAGAAAAAGAAAAGTAGTAAGAGAAAGACAAAGAAATAGCTAAGCAACTACGTAAGGCGAACCATAAGTGAGTAGGTATGGGACGAAGAAATCTGAGTCGCCCGACTGTAATGTGCATGGTCTCCACGGCCAGAAGTCTCGCCATAAAGAGAACGCACTGGGTTAGGGGGAGCAGTGACTATTCCCCGCAGCATACCGGGAAGAGTATATCGTGTTCAGCATACGCATAAAGTATAGTAGCCTAAGACAATTCTGATAAATGTATAGAGAATAAACATACAATAAACTCTAATGAACATAAAAAATGGTAAAACATAGTTAGCTTAATAACTAAGCCATTTGACCTTATGTGGAGGAGGGAGGGGGGGGAGGGGAGGGAAAAGGAGGAGAAAAGAAAAAAAAAAGGGGGGGGGGGAAGGTGGGTCATCATCAAGGGTGATCTAGAGAAGAGTTGTTGGATATGAGTATTCAGTATTTTGCAGTTAGTTATTACTTGTAAACCGGGGTCTCCAATGAGAGATATACAGTGGTGTGAAAAAGTGTTTGCCCCCTTCCTCATTTCCTGTTCCTTTGCATGTTTGTCACACTTAAGTGTTTCGGAACATCAAACCAATTTAAACAATAGTCAAGGACAACACAAGTAAACACAAAATGCAATTTGTAAATGAAGGTGTTTATTATTAAAGGTGAAAAAAAATCCAAACCATCATGGCCCTGTGTGAAAAAGTGATTGCCCCCCTTGTTAAAACATACTATAACTGTGGTTGTCCACACCTGAGTTCAATTTCTCTAGCCACACCCAGGCCTGATTATTGCCACACCTGTTCACAATCAAGGCATCACTTAAATAGGAGCTGCTTGACACAGTAAGGTCCACCAGAAGATCCTTAAAAGCTACACATCATGCCGAGACCCAAAGAAGTTCAGGAACAATTGAGAAAGAAAGTAATTGAGATCTATCAGTCTGGAAAGGGTTATAAAGCCATTTCCAAAGCTTTGGTAATCCAGCGAACCACAGTGAGAGCCATTATCCACAAATGGCAAATACATGGAACAGTGGTGAACCTTCCCAGGAGTGGCCGGCCGCCCAAAATTACCCCAAGAGCGCAGCGACGACTCATCCAAGAGGTCACAAAAGACCCCACAACAACGTCCAAGGAACTGCAGGCCTCACTTGCCTCAGTTAAGGTCAGCGTTCATGCCTCCACCATCAGGAAAAGACTGGGCAAAAATGGCCTGCATGGCAGAGTTCCAAGGAGAAAACCACTGCTGAGCAAAAAGAACATCAAAGCTCGTCTCAATTTCTCCACAACACATCTTGATGATCCCCAAGACTTTTGGGACAACATTCTGTGGACCAATGAGACAAAAGTGGAACTCTTTGGAAGGTGTGTGTCCAAGTATATCTGGCGTAGAAGGAACACTGCATTTCATAAAAAGAACATTATACCAACAGTAAAATATGGTGGTGGTAGTGTGATGGTCTGGGGCTGTTTTGCTGCTTCAGGACCTGGAAGACTTGCCGTGATAAAAGGAACTATGAATTCTGCTGTCTACCAAGAGATCCTGAAGGAGAATGTCCGACCATCTGTTCGTGTACTCAAGCTGAAACGAACTTGGGTTCTGCAGCAGGACAATGATCCTAAACACACCAGCAAGTCCACCACCGAATGGCTGAAGAAAAACAAAATGAAGACTTTGGAGTGGCCTAGCCAAAGTCCTGACCTGAATCCTATTGAGATGTTGTGGTATGACCTTAAAAAGGCCGTTCATGCTCGAAAACCCTCTAATGTAACTGAATTAGGACAATTCTGCAAAGATGAGTGGGCCAAAATTCCTCCAGGACGCTGTAAAAGCCTCATTGCACGTTATCGCAAACGCTTGGTTGCAGTTGTTGCTGCAAAGGGTGGTCCAACCAGTTATTAGGTTTAGGGGGCAATCACTTTTTCACACAGGGCCATGATGGTTTGGATTTTTTTTCACCTTTAATAATAAACACCTTCATTTACAAATTGCATTTTATGTTTACTTGTGTTGTCCTTGACTATTGTTTAAATTGGTTTGATGTTCTGAAACACTTAAGTGTGACAAACATGCAAAGGAACAGGAAATGAGGAAGGGGGCAAACACTTTTTCACACCACTGTATAGAAGGTGCCCATAAAAATTATAATGTGCCACAGTAGTAAAGGGGGGGCACACAAGCAACAACGAGAAAAAAAAAAAAAAAAGGGGGGGGGATCAAAGGTCAAAAAATAGGAACAAAATAAGAACAGAAACAAAATTAGGAACAAGAACAAAAACAAAGATTCTCTACACAGAGGATCATTAAACATAGCAGGCTAATCAAGCCGGTAGGTCCGGGATTAAAACCCTCATAAACTAGGGTAAGATAGATGAGCCATTGGTGTGGCGATAAGTACCATTCAGCGGGGCACAAAGACTTTGGGACTATAGAGGTTTGCGGTGAGAGCCTTCGCCGGCGTACCCTTACGGATGGATCGTGGTGATCGCAGATCTCTGGGGTCACGCTTGGGGGTAGCTGCATGAGGATAAGGGGTCAGGCGTGCAGGGGTGCGTGGAAGTGCAGTCTCAGATTGTTGTTCTGGAATAGTCAGCTGCAGAGATTCCAAAAGGCGTTGTAGAGCTTCTGGGGAGGTACAAGTGTACTGCTGACCATTGTAGGTAAAGTGAAGAGCAAAAGGAAATCGCCACACATATTTAATTTGGTGTTGAATAAGTACCTGTAACTGCGGTTTCATGGCTCGTCGCTTCGCAATTGTAAGAGGAGCCAGGTCACTGAACAGTTGGTACGTGTGGCCTTGAAAGGTGAGAGCGTCCTCTTTATTACGGGCAGCAGCAAGAAGCTGTTCTTTCGATCTAAAGAAGTGGAGTTTAACAATAATGTCTCTCGGAGGGCCCTCGGGCTGGCGGCGTGCTAGGGCTCTATGTATCCTGTCGAACTCCAAACGTTCGATTGGGATCTCTGGAGAGAGCTCTTGGAATAGGGCCGTGGTAAAAGACTGTAGATCCAATACTGATTCTGGGATGCCACGCAGGTGTAAGTTGGCCCTTCTGGAGCGATTTTCGGCGTCTTCGAGATTTTCCTCACGAAGCATTAGCTGCTCTTGGGCATGTTCTTTAAGGGTCATTTCCACATCATCAGCCCTAGTTTCAAGATCAGCAGTGCGCTGTCCTAACTCGCGTATTTCGCGTGTCAGTTTGGTAGTAATTTGTTCCGAAGTCGCTTTGAGGGCTTTGTGGAGCATTTTTTCTATATGGGAGAGGAGATCTGCTTGTGGCATACCTGGGGTTGGTAGTGCAGGGAAGTCCTCTGGGCTGGGTCCGCATTCCTCATTCATGTCATCGCTGTGTAGGTCAGCCGTTTCCGCTGGAGAGCTGGAGCGTTGCGATGCGGCCTGTGCTTGTGCTTTCGCCGCCATCTTGGAAGAGGCCCGCGCGAGCGCCTCTTTGATCGGCTTCGGCTTAGCTTTGCCTCTGTGTCCCGTTAAGACCATCCCGGGGGGCGCGCGGTGATCTCTCCGGACCGTACCGGCAGGTTAGGTGTTACTGTTGCCGTCGATGGGATAGTGAAAGCCCGGAACTGCTGCGGGGAATGCGGAGCTCTAACGAAAGGCGTCCATCCCGTCGAGCTGCGCGCATGCGCCCCCCAGAGTAGCAATTTCTTGAGTGAGTGTGTTTGTTGTTTTTTGGAGTTCACACTGTATTTTGTCTACAAGTTTTTCGTAGATCTTGGTTAAACTGGAATCCAGGTCAGCCTTTGTGATCTGAGAGGGGAGATCGCTGATATTTTGTTTTGAAGGAGACTTTAATTGAGGGCCATTGGCGGCCATGCAGGATTGCTCCGGTGATGAGCTGGCACCTTTTTGAGCCATATTCTTTTGCTCCTTATTGCGTAGTGGGTATGTGGTTAATAAGTGCTGTTGCGCACAGTGATTGTACGCCTTCCTGCCTGACGGCATGCATTAGTATGATTTGTAGGGATATTTATATGAAATATGGCTATTAAAGGTAATAGAACTCTATCTTTCGTGTTGAATCCTCGCTGAATCAATGAGGTTATTGGATACGTATGCTGAACTGCATCGCGACTCGCAAGAGCCCCCAATTGGATGTGAATATAACTTTAGTTCATTTTTCCTGGTTCCGTTTTCAGGACATCCAGGTGGCAGGGTGTGGAGGAGAGAGGTGAGAGGTTTTGAGAGCTGATTGCAGGGTAAAAAGTGCCAGATTGTTGCTTTGGTCTGGTCCAGTGTGCGGAGCTCACAGCTCAAGCAGCCATTCTCTAGTGCGCGCAAGCCATGCCCCGAAGATAACATCTCTTGAGGACATGTTAAACAAGATTTTATTGAACATTTTTCCTGACTCCAGTAGGTTACAGTGTCGTGGAAAACTTAGTTTTGACTCTTCTGTTGGTCATGTGAGGAGCATTGGAGAAGGTGTCATCTTATCGGCAGCATCTGCATAACATGGTAGACGATTACCTCGGGGCCAAAACAGAGATGAAGAATTTTCTAGCTGATGATCCACTGACTTACTGGGTCATGAGAATAGACCACTGGCCAGAACTTACCCAGTATGCTACTCAGATACTATTGCGTTGTTTGGCTGCCCTACATCCAGCATGCTTTCAGAAGTGGCATTCAGTGCTGCAGGAGGTTTTGTTACTGATCATAGAACACATTTGTCCACAGATTGGAGGACTTCGAGGCTGCCTAGCTATGAGGGTGCTCAATCATTTCATCTGGAAGAATGTTTTCTTTCAGCAGATTCTAGACATGGTACAGATATGCCACTTTACAGGTAGATTAAGCCCCCCCCCGGCACTATATTGGACGGAATTTTTCAATTTTATGCTTTCACTTTAAAACTCAAAAAATCACTGCTCATTTAAAAATTATGTTTTTCACAAACTTTTTTTATTTTGTTGATACATTAAAACCATTGTATGCCCAATTACTTACAAATAACCCTTCAAAATTGACACTTTTGATTTCCGACTTTCTGGTCCCATTGACTTTAATGGGGTTCATTATTCGGATCAGAACTTTCACGGTGTTCAAAAGTTCTGGTGCGAACCGAACAGGGGTCCATTCGGCCCATCCCTAGTTACAATACGTCTTTGACCCTGGCAAACATGATGTCTTTGCTTGACCATTACAAACAAACAAATGTAACAGCACAAAAGGTCTACAAACCATAATTTATAAAAAAAGGCACCTATAAGAACAGAGATATGGCTCCCACTATTGCTAACCTTTCTCTGAAGAGTCAATGTGCAGGGCTAATATACACAAATGTGTTTCAGGTTATCAAATCATTTTGTAAAGGTAAAATAAAAATAAGGTTTATAAAGACTTTGCACCTTAAAAAAGGAATTAACAATTACAGCACCCATATTTAAATCCTTCAAGATTGGCATAGCAAACAAATGCTCAGCACAACGGTCCAAATTTACAGATTTCGATCATCATTTCAAAAGATTTTCATGAGTTTGGTGCTCTGTTCAGGTGTTGCAAAAGCCCTCAAAGATTACCTTGCCTGCCAAATGTAAGCTTTCCACCACCAATGCTGTACCCACATTCAAGCTTGTATTGATGCCAAATAGGCCATTATACAAAGATTCTACTTGACCCTTGTATAAATAATCACTTTAGAACTTCTACCAGAGCCATTTTTAAGGCAGGGCAAAAGGGGCAGCTGCCCTGGGTCCTGTCATTGTTGTGGGGCCCAAACCAGCTGCCTCATACTTACCAACTATCCCAGCTTAATTTCCCTTGCCCCTTGAAGTTTTAGTCCTGTGCTGATATCTCAGTGTGAAGTGCTGCTACTAATGCTGCCCAGCTCTGCCCTATTGTTTTGTACAAATGACTCACCTACAGACCCTGTGTTTACATGTAAATAACCGGCAATCATGTAAATAGCTGCATCCGGTGGCGTAGATATTTAAATGAATGCAGCATTCATATGTATATCATGCCCCCTACAGTGAGGAGATGATGTGCTGCAACCTCTAGCAACAAATCAGTGAGCAGTATTACTGCACAGTAATCTCTATCAACCAATCAACAACAAGAAATCATGTGCTGTAACATCTACCAACCAATCAGCGAGCTGTAATGTGTGCTGTAACCTCTAGGAACCAGTCAATAAGTGGTAATGATATACTGTAATCTCTGGCAACCAAAAGCAGTTGCTGCCTGATCTGATACAGTAAACTGATTTTAAGTCTAGCTGCTATTTATTGTATGTCTCAGAGCAGGCGGAGAGCAAAATTGTATGGGGGGGGGGGGCAAAAAAATGTTTGCCCACGGTCAGGGGCGTACCTAGAGCATTTGGCACCCAGGGCCCATCCTATATCTGGCACCCCCCCAACTGTAAAAACACCCACAAAAAACCACCCTCCTCTGCCAAGATGAGTGTTTTTTAATTCTGCTTTCTTTTTTAAATGGCGCTGTTGGCTACCGAGTAAACCGGAAGTGACACTGTGCTGTCGCTTCCAGTTTTCTACATCGGAGACCTGATCAAAGGCAAATTTGGCTTTGTTCGGGTCTCTGGCCAGCTGGCTGGTGGCTCAAGTCTGTGGGTAGGATGGGAGACCTGGGCGGAGCTGTGGGGGGATGGGGACGTCCCCTCCCGCTCCTTGTAATAACAGCCGATGCTGTTCATCCATGGTAGCCAGTGACAATAGACAGGACAGGACAGAGGTGTCAGTCACTCAGGTGTGAGCAGATGCCACATTTTTGGACATATCGTGCCGTGGTCAGGAAAGTGGAGAGCTGGACTGGAGCTGCTATGAGGGAGACATCAGAGTGAGAAGGGGAGAGAGCTGACAATACAAAGTATGGCCCATACTTTGCATTATCTACTGTCCTCAGGGACAGATCTGATCCAGATATCCCACTGTATGGCGATCTCTAGATCGGATCTGTCCTTGGGGACAGCATTGATGATTTGATTCAGATTTGGGAACTGACCTGCTGACAAGGCGTGTTGCTTGCTGGACGTGGATGGGATCTGATGGCCGCAGGGAAGATGGCAAGATGCTGCTGTGACCTGCTGCTTGCTGGACGGATCTGATGGCTGCAAGATGTGGGTGTAAGTCCCCCCTTTATCAGACCAGCTCATCTACTCTATACCTGGTTTGTGAACACTGCAACACCACCCCCCTCCCCTTACCAGGTAAGCTCACAGCTCAGCTACTATAGGTGGGTGGTGGTCACACAGCAATATACAGCACACACCTGCATTCTGCAACTTGTATACAGCACACGCCTGCATTCTGCAACCTGTATACAGCACACGCCTGCATTCTGCAACCTGTACACAGCACACGCCTGGAGTCTGCATCCTGTACACAGCACACGCCTGGAGTCTGCATCCTGTACACAGCACACGCCTGGAGTCTGCAACCTGTACACAGCACACGCCTGGAGTCTGCAACCTGTACACAGCACACGCCTGGAGTCTGCAACATGTACACAGCACACGCCTGGATTCTGCATCCTGTACACAGCACACGCTTGGATTCTGCATCCTGTACACAGCACACGCCTGGATTCTGCATCCTGTACACAGCACACGCCTGGATTCTGCATCCTGTACACAGCACGCGCCTGGATCCTGCAACATGTACATAGCACACGCCTGCATCCTGCAACCTTTACATAGCACACGCCTGCATCCTGCAACCTGTACATAGCACACGCCTGCATCCTGCAACCTGTACACAGCACGCGCCTGCATCCTGCAACCTGTCCACAGCACACACCTGCATCCTGTACACAGCACACGCCTGTATTCTGCAACCTGTACATAGCACACGCCTGCATCCTGCAACCTGTACATAGCACACACCTGCATCCTGCAACCTGTACACAGCACACGCCTGCTGTACACAGCACATGCCTGTATTCTGCAACCTGTACATAGCAGATGCCTGTATTCTGCAACCCCCCCCCCCCATTAGGTCAGCTACACTATACCTGGGTGGTGGTGGACACAGCCCCTCCCCCCCTTCTATGACAGAGCAACACAGTAAGGATGGCAGGACAGACACACTCCTCCAGCATCTTCTCACAACCCACCCACCCCCTATCACCAGCTCACCTCAGCTCTCAGCTTCAGTTTAGACTCCGGAAGATGATGTGGATACAGAGTGTAACAGCAGCCACCCCCGCGCTGAATGATGACACACTCAGCTCGGCTGCTCAGCAGTGGTGGGTGGAGCTAGCAGGTGAAAACAGAAACTAGACCATACTATTTTGGCCGCAGTGCTGGGGGTGTTCCAGCTCACAAAAAAATCACAAAAAACAGAGCAGCCAGAGCCAGGGATTCCCTTCAGGATTCTGTCAGACAGTGTCTGAGTGCAGAGTGAACCCCATAGCAATGCCACCCAGCCACTTACACCCCCCTCAATGTGTGGCACCTGGGGCGGAACGCCCTCCCCCCCGCCCCCCACTTGGTACGCCCCTGCCCAGGGTCCAATCATTATTAAAGATGGCCCTGACTTCCACCCAAGTAGTTTGCACGTGATTACAATTCTTTTGGAGAACTTTATATTTTCATAAAGTCTTATAGTGGTATTATAAAGCTTGCCAGCTTTTCCTGTTGTTGCTATCTTAGTATACAATTTTGTGTGGAACTGTTGGTCACCAAGATGTTTTATGATATTAACTATTTTTTAAATAGCTGATTGCATATATTTTATGGTGCTATAGATGGATATACTGTAGATACTGTTTTTAAGTGGGTCAGTAATATTTACCTATGGTATTTAAATAAATGATATTATAACTTTTTAGAAATGGTAATAAACTGTAGCAGACGTGTGCCACGCTAAAATGATACCCTTTTCATGAATGTTGTATGCAAAAATAATTATATATTTGATAAATTCTGTGCAAGGTGGTGACTTGAAGTCCTCATAATTTATTTAGCCTTTATTTGATTGTCTTACTAAGCTATTGGTTACCTTAAAATGGCAGTAAGTTCTACATAAAACTACCTTGCTGGGCTGTCTTTTATATTGATTGTTCAAGTATTGCTGATGAGCATCAATCTAAGCAAAAAAATAAAAAATGCAGAGGCAATTAGTGTAATGCTAGGCCATTTTTTCACTGCAATCAGTTTTAGGCTTGTAATTCTTTAGAACTCAGTGTGGCTTTCTTACTCTATAATGTGACCTTACAAAGGGTATGACTGGTGTGACATCTTAAAAACAAGTGTCAATTTACAACTGAATTTGCACTACATTAGTTAATAATATACACATAAATATAAATGATCAAAAATAATAAATAGTAATTATTAATATTAAAGGATAACTAAAACCAAGAATGAAAATGTGCAGCTTACCAGACCTTTTCATTTTTTTCCCTTCATTTTCACCAGGTAATGCAAATATTACAATTCCTGTCCCCTCTTTGCTACACTCACTTCTCCACTGTATCTATGGAGGTAGCCATGGTTGTCACCCAAACTGGACGACAAATATGTTTTTCTCCATTACACGGGAGTTGATCTGATTTGTTTACACCAGAATGATAAGAATGTTTTCTGCTTCTAGGTCAGCTTACAGAAAGTGATGCACACACTGCATTTTTGGCAACGTCATAAATATTTTCTGAATTTGTTGAAAATATTCTTAACATGAAAATTAAAACCAATGCACCCACCACATCAAAGGACTGGTACGTTGCAATAAAGAGTATTACATTTTCATTCATGCTTTTAGTTATTGTTTATTATTATTAATGACTATTTATTATTTTTAGTAGTTTCATCCTATTGACCATACCAGGCCTATTCTGACAATCCTCTCCTACATCTAAATAGTATAATTTTGTTTGCTAGAAAATTACTCAGAACCCCCAAACGTTATACAGTATATCTTTAAAGTATATCTTTAAAGTCCCATAATCCACTTTCTTCATTTCCTTTTATTATACAGTATATGTTTTTTTAGCAGAGATCCTACGGAATAAAATGGTGGTTTATGCAACTTTGTGGGGAAAAAAACAGTTTAGTGAATAAAAAAAAAAAATAATAATAAAGATTTTTTTCTATAATGTGAAAGATAATGTTATGCTAAGTAAATGGATGCCTAACATGTCACACTTTAAAATTGCGCACACTCATGGAATGGGGACAAACTTTGGTACTTAAAAATCTCCATAGGTGAAGCTTTAAATTTTTTTACAGGTTACCTGTTTAGAGTTACAGGGGTCTTGGGCAAGAATTATTGCTCTCGCTCTAACATTTGCGGCAGTACCTCCACATGTGTGGTTTGAATGCCGCTTACATATGCGGGTGCAACATACGTATGCATTCACTTCTGCGTACTGGAAAGCCAAAAATTCAAGAAAAAAAAATGATCTCGGCTTGCCAGCCAAAAGCAGCAGCAAGGTTTACATCTGCCGAGGCTGGGCGTGACATCATAACGTTGCGTCCGGCCTCCAAAGGTCATAGAGACTGCCAGGGACCATCTGGTCCACGGTATTCTCTAAGGTAATCAGCCACCACTGGCTGCACTCTCCAGTTTTAGTAAATCAACCCCTTAGTGTCAAGTTACATTAACTGAATAATAGGGACGCAACACAGTGGAAGTGAATGTGATGTCACCATGCTGTCCGGAGCTTTCTTTGACTGTGTAGGCTGTGGACCTCAGGTTGCATGGGGATCAAGACATGAGGCAACTCCAGGGACCAGAGGTTTCTGGCTGATTTACATACTGATCTGTGAGCTTCTTATGTGAGTGTTCTGATTTTATATATGTATTACACTTACCACTATAGAGAGCATAATTCTTCTGTGCATTTGAGATGATATATACTGCAACTGGAGGGCACTGCAACTGAGCACTTAAGGGATCATGGATTTAACTGTGAGGATGATGGTCCATCCATATCATGGATCATGGACTCAACTGTGAGGATGATGGTCCATCCATCTGAGCACTTGCTGGTGGATGTGATCACTGTGAAGAGTGTGTTATACTTTGGAAGAATTTTGAGGCCATTTATGAGTGTGAAGTGGATATTTGTCACATCATTCGTCACTGTGGGGACTTTTTCCTTGGACTTTATTATTTTTATACTGATTAATTTACATTGAGTGATTCATAAGTGCATTAATACATTTGTTTATATTCTGCACCTTATATGATATGTCACATATGAGATTAATTATTGGGATTTCACTACTTATAGTGATATACACTACAGAGGGGTTAGCGGGAGTAGCTACACTCAGGCGGGTGGTGGGAACTATTGAAATTAATTTATACCAAAGGTAAAGCTGTCCTTTGAATAACTACTTTTTTAATAGAGGAAAATGTCAGTGACATTGTGTGTCATAGTAACTGACAACAGGCTACAAAAATGTCCTGCACAGTTGATCACAAATGAACTTCTAAGATACTGTGTCCCAAGGGTCTCCTGCCTTGTAATTCAGCCCCATAGACGTCTTTGGGGATCAACTGCACATGTTTGACCAACACATAAAAAGATGTTATTTTGTGGTTTAAGAATAGAAATAGGTATGCATCGTGGGTGGGAGAAGGTCAGGGCAGTTTTTAAGGCAGGGCAAAAGGGGCAGCTGCCCTGGGCCCTGTCATTGTTGTGGGGCCCAAAGCAGCTGCCTCATACTTGCCAACTATCCTGCTTAAATTCCCTTGCCCCTTGAGGTTTTAGTCATGTGCTGTGTCCCAATATCTCAGTGTGAAGTGCTGCTATTAATGCTGCTGTTGCCTAGTATTTATGATTATGTGCATACACCTCAATCATTGTAGTAGTATGGACATATACATATCTAGATCTGAGAGATCTTGTACAAAAGAGGTAGTTCAATCAGCAATACACATTTATTTATAGGGTTACATAATATATACAAATTACACATCAGACAGTATTTACATCACAATATACAGTGTAGGTCCCCTGGCTTACATGATATTTACAAATTACTCACAGAACCATATTTACAATACAATATAAGGTGCAAGTTCAGAGTTAGATTACCTGTTAACTTCAGGTCAGCCCATGGTGACTGCCGTGTGCTCCCACACCAGAGTGAGCTGGCTTGCTCACAAAGCATTATATAGTACATAGTACATAGTACATAGGTACATAGTTAGTAAGGTTGAATAAAGACACCAGTCCATCCAGTTCAACCTGAGTGAGTGTCTACAATTGTCCCTATCCCTATACATTGCACACTCACATTGGACCCTACCCTCAAGGAGCCCATAATCCAAGATCCCCATTTGTATACTAGGGACAATTTTAGACAGAAGCTAATTAATCTACCTGCATATCTTTCTGTAGTGTGGCTAATCTAATTTTCCCTAATTGGTCACTGTACCTAGTCAATGTAAATTGGGAACAGCCTGATTGGATGAGTCAACAAAAGCTGTTGTTTACTTCCCAGGTGAGATGGTATCAGGGAAAACAAAAGGCCAAGCTTTGAAGTTGAACCAATTACAGTAACACCAACACAAACACTCAATACTTTAAATATATATTTAAATCTAATGGAAATATATTTCTAATTACAATATTGTACAGGTATTAATGGAGATTTCACATAAACTCATAAGGCTACAGATGGCCCCTTGTGGCCAGTTGAGAATATGAGACTCGGCCACACATAGAATAATGGTTTATGTGCAATCTTCTTTAATATTTTGAACGTTTGGCTTTGCCCTCTGAAATGAAATAAAACTCTTTGAGAAGAAAAAAAAACTTTTAAAATCCCCATCTCTACAGTTCACATTTCTGGATCCCAGTATCGGTAGTCCTCACTTGTTCTGAATGTAATAAGTCCATAATAAAATCATAGGATACAAAACACAATAAAAAAACAAAAGGGATAAAAAAAAAAAAACATGAGGATCCTTGTTCTCAACCGTCCAATAATGATAGTGTGAAAGTCAATAATGTCAATCTGGTCATGTTGCCCTTGCTTCTGGGACAGCCTTCCATGGTGATTCCCGTTGGATACCGCATACAATAATGGCCTTTGGACCAGCTTTCCCGGCTAAGATTATACTTTGTTAATGTGGACAGAGGTAGAGAAAGAACACCACAAGTACGTTGGAGACACATGCATTCAAATTAATGCTTGTCTGGTAAGTCTGAGCAGTTAGGACCTTTTATTAGAATTACCATAGATATACTGCGACATACTAATAAGACCCCTTTCTCAGTGACATGAGTAACAATTTGGTTACGCCCTTCAGCCAGGTGTCTGATTTCCACCCCCCATCTTTCTTCCTCCATGGTCATATGCCTGCAAGTAACTCTGTTCTGCCTTCTGCTGTATACCACTGTGTGTCTGTGTATGACCCTTCAAGTGTGCAGGGGGCTCTTGTTGCCATCGCAACTCACCCCTAACTCCTTTAACTGAAGCTATGTTCAGTGCTGGTCCCAAACATTGGGCATACCGCTCCATCCTTGGCTACCATGTGTAGCTACTGCACGAGCCCTGCCTTTAGCAGGCTACGGAAGAGGTCATCACTTTAAGAGTTCTCATTGCAGATTAGGCAGTGTCGCCTACGCAGACAAACATGACTGGATTTCAGAATACAGATAGGTGTGATGTCACCAGTCACTAGTGGCTTCAGGAAAAATCTAACTAAAATACTCTTGAGTACAAATGTACTATACTCCCTGCTATTTGCCAATCACTATGAGTCTCACAAGTCCCAGTATATCTATGATATTCACGCAATGCTCTTTGAACTTATTATGGCACAAAAAGGAAAAACTGAGCAACATAAAAAAAAGAAAAATGATCAATGACCACATCTGATGACTGCCCAATATTAGAACTGTAGAGAGGATTGTATGTCACATATACCCAGAAAATAGTCACATGGTTGTAGCTAAACCCTAATGTTACTATTGTCATGATAATAGCTACAATGACCTAAATTCATATAAAACAATTATCCAATGTCATAAAAGAAAAACAAAAACTGTTGGATACTCGACCCGTCCCCAAAATGCTAAAGGGAAGCTTTTAATATTCTATATCAACATTTGTAATTGCTTTAAATGTTCTCCATATAATGTTCCCCATACTCCCCTCTTTTTTTTTTTTTTTTTTTTTTTATTTCACCATAGGCAAGCCAAACTGAAGAATCGCCAAAAAAAAAATAAAAAAAATAAGGTGATATAGGAAGTAAAGAAAAAAAAAATAGTTTTCCTTAAGAGAAAAAGTTGAAGGAAAAAAAAAACTAAACAATAAAGAGAAAAAAAAAACTATTCAGATTGAATGCTGCCTCAACCTTTAATTTGTTAAAGAGCCTTGAATCTGTACTTGTGTTAAACAAAATGATTGAATCTGCTTTCAAACATTGCGCAACACCCTCTCTCGGTGGTGATTAACATATTAATTGACTCTCAGTGCAAAACAATTTGCAAGTCAAGCAGGCCACAAAAATTTGTATTAGAGAGAGCAGGACCTCTGTTTATTGAAACAGACCGCCCCCAAAACATTTTTTTTTTTTTTTTTTTTTTTTAGAATTTAGTTAGGCCTGACTGTAATTAATTCCATTCAAGGCTTCTCCTTAAAACCAACATAAAATTATGTTTTAAGGTCCTCATCTGTGTTTCCCAATACTTTGCCCCGTCTGAGTCCAATCATCCATCCTTGTTTGGGCAATTACCCTAAAATACAAAACTTAAAAATCATTAATAACACCTCACTGTACCTCTCTGAGAGGTTCATAATGGTCTACAATAGTAGTGGATGCTTGGAACAGACTTCCAGCCAAGGTAATGAGTCTATACTTTGACAGACCAAATATGGAAAAACTGGGAGGGTTTGTAAATACTTAAATTCTAAATGACAACATGTAGATCTATAACCTTCACACATATTAGCATCACATGAGTTAATTTGGAAGGAAAAACAAAACAAAACACAAGACCTACTGAATCCATAAGATGCCACAAGGTGCAAAGTAATGTATCATGGTAGTTTCCGAGTGTCAGAGTGAAAGAACCTTCACTCTAAACCACAGGAAAGGAAAAAACAAAAATATACACAACATCCCTACAGTTCCTCATAGTTATAGGGATTTAAATTTCATATTTTTGCACAGGTTATTTATTCGCAAGTACATTTAAACTTGTAAAAAAAAAATTATAAATTTAAACTGGTACCAGTATTGAGCTAATTTCCAATGAAAAAAAAAAATTATAAACAGTACAACGCATGCGCATTAGTGTGATCACACTTATTTATGGCCATAAAGCAATGTTGAGTACACCCCATAAGAAAAACTTTGTTTACACATGGACAGTTCATACCCATGCATTCCATCACTCAAACATACACATTCATTTCGATTGCATCCCATACATCCTGGATAGCACTTTGGTATTTGCAAATGAATTGTTATGTGTTTCTGCAAACGGGAGAGAGAGAAAAAAAAACAACAACCAAGAACACCAACCAAAAACAAAAAATAAAAATAAATTGAAGCAAGAGTAAGTTTCTGTACTAAGCAACACTTATACCCTATACCTTTGAATATTTATGGCAGTCTTCTGATCCTTTGGGGAAGATAAACACCTATATTACTAATAACCATGTTTGAATACCTAGCCTACTATACATTACCTTAGGTGTATGTATTTATGTATATACATCTATATTGATACATCTTCTTAACATGTAAATACTTTTTCATGAGCTCCCTGCACCTGGAAAATATAACTTATACAAAAGTTATTACCCTTTTCCCTTTCTTTGGCACAAAGAAAGCAAACACTACCACATTGTTACATTTACATTGGTATATGTTCACTGACATCCGCACTTGGATCTGGTGAAAATAAATTACTCAGATCATAGACATCTGAATGACACATTAGATCTGGTACTTCTTTCACTGTTTCTACATTGCTTATATTTAAGTTTTGTTCCCCGTAATGGGAAGTCCTAGCAGATAATATAGATAGATTGGGCCTCCCTCCTGTATTTTCTGTTTGAATGGAATAGACGGTTTTCTGTGGGGTCTTAACAATTTGATCAAAAGATTGTTTTATTTCTTTCAGTTCTTTATTACACTGTACCACATCTGCATGGCATGCTTCATATTTTTCCTTAAGAACATGTTGTGATGTTTCCATTATTTTATTGGTATTTTCCCAATTATGAATATGTGCCTTCAGTAGCTTAATCTCATTTTCAAGAGACGTAATTGTGGTTATTAACGTAAGTTCTTTCTGAACTGATCTCCTGTGCTGTAATCTGAGATCGCTTTCCATGGTATTTACATTCAAAGGGGAGCATGAGGCTATTTGCCTTTGACTAGTAACTGTGGAGCCATGCCTATAGATCTTATCTTTGGAGGCATTGTAATTGTAATGATGTCTCTTTCTGTTTGAAAAGGTGGCCAATTCTCCTGTAGTGTGGCTTGCTAAATAGGTATTTTTGTTTGTAGGCTGGTGATAAATCTTTGATTTCACAGAATTAGACCTTCTGGCTACATGAAAATAATTGTGCATACAATCCATGATACTTTGATATGAATCTTTAAGAGGATTTATAAAAAATCCACATTGACTTTTAAATTTTGGATGGGCATTAGATATTAGGAGGGTTTTGTACTCTGGGTCCTCTCTGTTTACATTCCTCCGTTTGCCTACATAGTAAGCTGACCATAGCCTGTTTGCATAAAGAAGTGGATTCTCATTATTTTCCTGTTTTGTTCTAAACGCTGCTATTAAGCCTAGGTCAAAGGGATATAATATTTTTAGCAGTTCATCTACAGTTTCATTGTAATCTGCTCTTCCTTCTTTAACATGGTCTGGTAAGGAAGACCATGTGTCTAATTTAACTGTTAATAGTAAAACTTTAACCTGATCTCTGGAGTTGGCAACTCCCAGCAATTTACATCGTTGCAAGACATTATCTGCATGAAATGTTATGTGCACTCCTGGCAATAGTTTGCCAATATTGTTAGCTACAAGTAGCACATTTTCTAAAGACTGTCTGTCCTCCCTATCCATCTTTTGTGCTGTACTCTCAATTCCTGTTACATGCACTTCATCCACTGCAGGAATCATCTTTCAAACCTTTTTTTTTTAAATAGACTGAATCTTCATGCATATAAACATTGGGCAACAGCTCTTTTCATCTCCTTCTAATGTATCTGGACTCTTCATGTACAAATTCTATAATATATTTAGCTTTTAGCATAAATGATGTGTTCCTTAGTATACTAACAGTAGGCTTCCTAATGATTACACACTGTACAACACAGCTATTTTTTTATAGCCCATTTCTATATTGAGCACCTAGATCACCCAATGTTACTTTTTAGCATTCAGATGAAAAACCCTTTCATAGTGTGCCTTTTGTAGATATTGCAACCCCTTGAGATATTGCTGAAAGAGACCACCAATATTTCCTGTCCCTTCGTCGGTCGCCATTTGTTGCCTAGTATTTATGATTATGTGCATACACCTCAATCATTGTAGTAGTATGGACATATACATATCTAGATCTGAGAGATCTTGTACAAAAGAGGTAGTTCAATCAGCAATACACATTTATTTATAGGGTTACATAATATATACAAATTACACATCAGACAGTATTTACATCACAATATACAGTGTAGGTCCCCTGGCTTACATGATATTTACAAATTACTCACAGAACCATATTTACAATACAATATAAGGTGCAAGTTCAGAGTTAGATTACCTGTTAACTTCAGGTCAGCCCATGGTGACTGCCGTGTGCTCCCACACCAGAGTGAGCTGGCTTGCTCACAAAGCATTATATCCCCCCCTACTTTCTGTAGTGTGGCTAATCTAATTTTCCCTAATTGGTCACTGTACCTAGTCAATGTAAATTGGGAACAGCCTGATTGGCAACAAAAGCTGTTGTTTACTTCCCAGGTGAGATGTTATCAGGGAAAACAAAAGGCCAAGCTTTGAAGTTGAACCAATTACAGTAACACCAACACAAACACTCAATACTTTAAATATATATTTAAATCTAATGGAAATATATTTCTAATTACAATATTGTACAGGTATTAATGGAGATTTCACATAAACTCATAAGGCTACACTGCCCTGCTCTACCCTATTGTTGTGTATGGATGACTCACCTGCAGACCCTGTTTTTACATGTAGATTACCGCCATTCATATGCAAATTGTGGTGGCATTCATATGTAAAGGTGGCATTCATATGTAAATAGCAGCCACCAGCGGCATTGATATGTATATTATGCCCCCCCCCCCCCCGTGGTCATATTCACAGTAATCTGTAGCAACCAATCAACAAGCAGAAATCATGTGCTGTGACCTCTAGCAACTAATCAGTGGGCCATAATGTGTGCTGTAACCTCTAACAACCAGTCAGTGAGCGATAATGATACACTGTAACCTCTGGCAGCCAATCGCAATAGTTGCCTGATCTGATTCAGTAAACTGATTTTCAGTCTAGCTGCATGGCTGCCCAAGAAAAGTTTTGTCCAGGGTCCAATCAATATTAAAGACGGCCCTGGAGAAGGTAGGTTACTTTTAGTTGGTAGGTGCACTTTGTCTGAAATCATACTTTAGTTATCTTTTAAACAAAACCCCTATTCCTTAATAAAATTATTTTATTTAATATGCTTAGCATTTTTGGCAGACATCCCTCTGCAAGTGTGACAATTTTTTCCACAAGTTCATATAGAATTGAAATGCTACACTTATATCTGTATGCAATATAGTTTGATGTACACGTGAAAAAAATATTTGCTCAACATCTGAAAAGGGAATTGTTAAGTAAGAGATTTTCTCTGTAACTTTGTATCAAAGCTGAAGGAAGTCCTTCTTTACCTGACGCTTCTGCAATGATAAAACAATATGTGATCACAAGGAGCTGTAAAATAAGCGGTTCAGTGTGTTTGCTTCAGGCCTCTTCTTCAAGTAATTCTTTAAAGTACAGGAATAAACTTCCTAGACTATGAGCCCACTGCCAATTAAATCAGATAAGTGAAGAGAATACAAGAGGAAATACTACCACAGGCAACATGCTGGGTTCAGCTGAGTTCACAAAGTCTGTGGGGTCCCTCCATCAAAGCTGAGCATCAGAGAAAATCTGCAGATTGATTCTTATGCCGTTGGCTTGTGGTTTTCAGTGGAAATCCGGCTTCTTAATCAAAGTGCATCAAAAATCATTACAAGAGTGGAGGTGAACGAATACCCACCGAGGAATGTGTGTGAGAATTTTCATACGTCAAATCACACTGATGTGAAGAAAAGAACATTATTATATATATATCTTGCATATGCACTTTTTTTAAGTTTCCACATATTCAGCAGTCATTTATAGGGAGATAAAACACACAGTACATTTACCTGAACACCACTTTGATATTTAACCCTTTCACGACCAGAGGATATCGATGGATGGATGCCCAGAGCAAATTAACAGCATTACTATGTTTTAGTTAACTTAGCAAAAACTCTATGACTAAAGAGCCCATCTGAACAATTTTTAAAGACATATAAGGCTTTTATTTAGTAAACTGTTAAAAAAAAAAAGTCCTATTCAGATTTATTACTTTGGGCTAATGGAAAAAAAAAACATGTGAAAAAACATATATTTTAGTTTGTTGAAATAAACTGTAAACCTGTCAAGTCACCTGAGGCCAGGTGACAGATGCACACTGCTGGGGTTAGGAGTGCACCGCTAAGGTTGTGGACCCTTCAGGTGACTGCTGTGGATGGAGCACTGGGTGGTTCAGGAAAGCAGCTCTATCCGAACACCAACACAGACCAAACAGGAAGCTAGAGCATAAGGTTTCCCAAGGTGTGGAATCTAAGAGTTAGCAGGTTTTCACAAGAGCCTCTGGTGGTGAGGATGAATCGAGCTGTAGCTGTCTCCAGGTCGCGGCCCCCAGGGTCCCTCAGGTCATGCTCACGGACTGGCTCTGGTGGACAGAGTGGAAGCAGCAGTACAGGATTAAACACAGGATAGCCAGGAGAACAAGCCAAGGTCGGGACAAATAGCAGACAGGGATGGACAGGAAGGCACGCCAAGGTCAGGGTCACTAGCAGACAGGAATGGTCAGAAAGACATGCCAAGGTCGATACATGGAAGTTAGAGATAAACATACAGCAGGAAGCCACACAGAAGCCTAAACACAACTGGTGCTTGGGCAAGGCTGGCTTGCAGTGCATTGGTTAAATATTATTTCCTGTTAAAGGCTGGTGTGGAGCCATGCTGGGAAAAGATTACTTAAACACACAGGTATGAGAGCACGGCCCCTAATCTGATACACAGACCAGAGAGGTAAGCACTTCTTATGTCTAACCCTCTATATCTCATGACCTCTCAGCAGCCTCCACTGACAGAGATGATGGTATAGCAAAGGGTGTCACAGGTTCTTGCAACATGTGTGCCAGTAGCTCTGCACAAGCTGTAGAGTATAGCAGGCAAATTTCTCTGCCCAAGCTGCTGCAGCACAAAATAAAATACACACACTGCCACCCACATTCCCAGCATCTAAATGCCAGCTTGCCCAAATTGCTGGCTTTACAACTCCGGCCTTTATGTCTGGTGGAGTCTGCCCCCTTTTGGGAATTTGCAGAATGTGCTGTACCACAACGGCAGGTTTCCAGTCGCTATTTCTTTGCATGTAAGGCCATTCCAGCTCTGTACCATCACAAGGAAGGCAATGTTTTGGCATCGTTGGGCAAGGCAGTAAGGTGTGCGATAAAAGCACTAACCTCCTGTCTGCCCTTTGACAGGGAAAGTTGACACATGTGCCATGCCTGGTACCCAGGTTTGCAAGACCTTCTGAAGCAGGCTACATGAATCTTTAACCATTTCAGGCAGTTATACACAGCCAGTGTTTGGTTGACTGAAATTCAGCAGGAATTCCACCTGCCTATAAACCATCTGATTTGTGACATGCCCACAAGGTGGAAGTCAACTTTGGCAATGCTGCAGTGGGTACACATACAGCAGAGGGCCATCAACGAGTATCTGTGCGAGTATGGCACAAACACAGGCTCAGGCTCAGCTTTTTTTCCCATGGCAATGGCTGCTGATAAAGAATACACAAGAGCAGAGGGTGGAGGAGGAGGATTCTGGCATTTTTGGAGGCATTAAAGCAGTGGAAGACATACGCCAAACCTTAGGAGATGGTTTTCAGTCCCCAGAAACCTTGGGAGTAGTACGTGGCTTGGAGGAGGCAGTTCCAGATACTGTAATTCTCAGTGATCCCAAGAACTCTCCTGCTCATGTCTCGTCTCTGTAAACTTGTGGTGCATGACCTCCCTTATTCTTCAAAGCCTGCAAAAGGACCTCAGAATTCGTGGCATCAAGGATAAGGATCATTATTGGTTGGCAACCCTCCTTGACCATTGTTACAAGAGGAAAGTCTCAGAACTCATCCTGTTTTCACATAAGGCGGAAACATCTTGAGGAAACCTTAAAGAGGAGTTTATGCAGGCCTTTTTTTTCTTAGAAAATACGTGCAGGAACTCAACCATGACCCCACAAAACTCTCTTGACACACACCCTCCAAACAGCATCAAGTAGTGGATGTGGTCATATTTCACCAACAGTGGGAGAGTGTTAAAGGGCATTAAATACCAGGAGTGCATTACATACAGAGTGCAGAGTTCCTGGGTGGTCAGACACAGGGTGCAGAGTTCAGGCATGTGCTGCATACAGAATGCAGAGTTCATTTCTGTGCTACACCCAGAGTGCAAAGTTCAGCCCTCTTCTTGCACACTTGCTTATCTTTGCATCCCAAATTCACATCTCACTTTCACCCCACTTCAGCTCTGACTTCTCCAATTCCCCAGCTTCTCCACCCCTCCTTTAAAGCTCCATCATCTTCCACATGTACTATTTTTGTTGCTGTGTTAAGAGAGGCGTATCTAGAGAAAATGGCGCCTATGGCAAGCACTAAAACTGCGCCCCTGTCAAAACATTTTAAGTGTACAGGGACGTGTTTTCAGTGCATGAGATGTGCACAGATAAACATCCATGGGCAGGCAGGCCAATTTAAATCAATTGGGATGCAGCAGCTGCATGAACACAGCCCCTGCTCTCACCTTGATATCCGTTTAGGTGTAGGAATATGCCCCCGATCACAGAGAGTGTGCATTCAAGGATATGCACCCACACCCAAATGGATATCTAATGCCAAATGGAAGTCAAATTCGGAACAATAACCCTCCCTTACTCCATCCAACAACTCTAGTTCTACTTGAAGTATGAAGGAGACCTGCCCCAGGAAAGGCACTGACAGGTACCTGAGCAGAGTTTGGAGATCTCAAAGAGAAAAGTGCCAGTCTCCAGGTCCCGAAGCTTGAAGCTAGTGAAGTCAATGCCGAACACATTCTCTTCAGATCTGCACAGATAATTTGATGAAAGAATACATGTGATGTTAATGACACACCGTGCCTAGCACAGGCCCATGACAGGTCTCCTGCCAGTAATTCACTCTGTGACCCTACTCAGGCCTAGGAATGCTCCGGTCTCAGCTCCTTCAGGCCTAAGACAACTTTCACACTGAGGCGCTTTACAGGCACTACAGTGCTAAAAATAGTGCCTGCATAGCACCTGTAAAGCGCTGCTCCTGTCCAGTGTGATATCTCACACTGGAGCTATGCGCTGGCAGGATGCCAAAAAAAGTCCTGCAAGCAGCATCTTTGGAGTGGCAAAGGAGCGGTCACCACTCCTGCCCATTGAAATGAATATGCACTGCTGCCGAACCGCCTCCAAAACGGCACTGCAGCGGCACTTTGAGGGCTGTTTTAACCCTTTTTTGGCTTGTTAGAGGCCTAACAATTCCTGTTCGGTGACCACTGGCACTCATCGGAGCTCCCCATCCTTTTCCTCCCTTCCGTGCACGTGCCTTTATGCAGTCAAAATGAACTGACAGCGGCAGGATTGCAACAAGGCTGCCAGTTGGTCCCTCTGGAATCATTCCCATCGCTAGTGATGAAGATTCTGTAGTATTCAGGGAGGAAGCAATTTCATAGAGGTAGGTGGAAGGTTCTCTGCTACTGAAGCTTTGTCACTAGCAACAGAATCTCCCTGACATCAGCCTGAGAGGAAGGGGCTTCTCTGAAAAATTATACTGTGAATATTGTGACAAAACAGGAATGCATTTATACAGATTTGTATGATGACTGGGAGGTAGAATGTAAGCTTTACTTCTCTGCTCTGACCCTATCACTGCCTACCAGAGTCTCTATCCCTCTCTGTCCTCAGTTCAGTACCTCCAGGATCCTGCTAGCTTCTTCCTCCTGTAGGAAGCTGAGTTCTAGCCGGTGATGTGCCGAATAGTGTCCCCCATCGGATAGTGTCCGCTCTGTACTGCGCTTGCGCAGTACGGAGGACAAGGAGATTCCGAAAGTCTCCGAAGATGAACGGCGCTGTGAGTCCAGGTTCAAGCCCCACCATCCAAGTGGACATAGAGTTAGAATAAAAAATAGCCGAGCAAAGCAAGGCCGTGCCCAAAGCGTGGTGAGCCCGCGAGGGGCCCTGTTACTATGTGCTACTGTATGTCCACTTCGATGGTGGGGCTTGCACCTGGCAGGCGCCGTTCTTCTTCAGAGACTTTCGGCGTCTCCTTCTCCTCCGTACTGCACAAGCGCTGCGCCTGCGCAGGATGGGGTAGACACTATTCAATGGTAGGACAGTTTTTGACAGAACACCGGTCTATTCCTGGGTCAGTCATATCTGTGGGGGATCTTTCTCTGTACACACAGGACTTTGATGCTCACCAATGCACAGAACAGCCTCAGCCATGGAGGGGGAGTGATAAGCAGGCATGTCTATAGGGATCCCGGGGATGCCAAGCTCCATATAAACTGGGCACTGTTGTCACTGTGATTTGTGCTGGGATGTCAGACCCCGGCTTTATTACCTCCCCCTTGTTCCTCCGATCCCAGCCTCCCGCACTCTCAGCTCATACAACTTTGCACGAGCAGCCCTGAACCAGGACACAACTGCACAATGACAGTCTCCACTGATAAGCTGTATAGATCTTGGCACATGCAGCCACGCTCTCCTCGGGCTGTTCCTTGTAAGAAGCACGCTGCCTCACATCTCAGCACCTGAGGACGGGAGCAGGACATCGAATCACTCCGCCAGCTGGTACTAACTGAGTAGCGGGGCGGCGACATGTACATGCTCCCCGAAAATTAAGAAAAAGTCCCTCCTTTATGCTCAACTCCTGGACCCCTATGTTGACCTGATGGGGCCCAGGAAAATGTAATTGCACCCCCCCCCCCACCCCCCATAAGCAAGTGATAAATGGGGAGAAGTTTAGAAAGCTCTACTTTTTAAATTCAGTAAAAAACTGTAATGCTGGCTTCCGTGCTCAGGAGCGCCCCCTTCGTATGGTACCCATGGCACTTGGATACGCCACTGTGTGTTAAGCTCAAGCACACAGCAGGCTCAAGTACCTCCCCAGACACTGTAGATGGCTTTGTCTATCACTTGCAGAGAGATCATCCAGTTGCGGTGTCGGCTTTAGCACTGCAACCCGGGCACATGCATCTCCCTTGTCCCCACCCTGCAGTCAGTGGCAGCTGCTCAGGAAATTAGATCTGTGGGAGCTGTTGGAGACAAGCTCACTTGTAAACACAGAAGCCAGACCTAGTTCCAGCTGAAAAAAGGCCAGAGTTTATGTAACACTTTTACAGGCTCTGGTAGGTTACAGTCTCATGAAAAAACTAGTTTTGAGGCTTCTGTTGGTCAAAGGAGAAGTGGTGGAGAAGGGGGCCGCCTCAGTGATGCATTTCAATTTTTTTTAACTCTCAGCACCTAGGGCTGTCAGCTTCAACATCCCATTAGCAGCGTCAGCATCAAATGGTGAAAGATTATCTAGGGGCAAAAACAGACATGGAGAGCATTCCAATGGGTTTCTTCCTCATGAGAATAGACCACTGGCCAGAACTTGCCCAGTATGCAATTGAGCTGCTGGGCTACCATGCATCCAGCGTGCTTTTCAAA
Source organism: Lithobates pipiens (assembly GCF_037356315.1). NCBI lineage: Eukaryota > Metazoa > Chordata > Amphibia > Anura > Ranidae > Lithobates > Lithobates pipiens. Next base: position 46,917,483 of record NW_027507788.1, on the reverse strand, counting down.
TGGGAATTCAGTGCTGCCAGACATTTTGTGACAGATAAAAGAGTGCAAACCGGGTGACATTTGTATGAATTAATCATTCCTGGATTAGAGGCAGCTATCAAGACCCCAATGCTGATTTCGCAGATTAAGTGTTATTGGGATCTCAAATCTCTGAAAGACTGTTTAGGCTGCCTAACTTTGTAGGTTTTAATTTTATCTTGAAGTAATTTTTTGGTATTGGTTTCATGGGCACAATTCACACCCAAGAACCAATTTTTCCACACCTGTCTGACAGAGGCGTCACATTAATTTTTTTTTTACAGCAAGGCCAATTCTTGCTTTTATTAGGAGTACCTCTAGAAGGTTATGGGGTGAAGGCACCAACAACACCTAAAGACAATTTTTTTCGCAACTGTGTGACAGGGGCATCACATTTACATTTTTTACAGTAAGGCCAAATCTTGCTTTTATTAGGAGTACCTCAAGAAGGTTACAGGCTAAAGGCACCACCAACACTCAAAGCCCAATTTTTCCACACTTGTTACTTCTATCCAAAGTCTGCAAAAGAGACACCAGAATTTATCCAAAAAATCTCTAATCTTGTACCAAGTGCAAAATGTGGCCCTAAATGTGGCCCCATCATAAAGACTGGCTACCGAAGGTGTTGTTTACTAAATAAATAATGCTTGCAGGGAAGATCATTTAAATGTATTTTTTTTTCTTTATAAATGTCAGTTTTGCTGCAGTAGGTTCTATATATGGTACAGATGTGCGACTTTCAGGCAGACTAAGGGGACTCCCCAAGCACTATATTTAAAGGAATTTACAGTTTTATTGTTTCACTTTAGGCATCAATAAAATCACTGCTCTTTTAAAAATTATCTTTTAAAAAAAAAATTGCATTGATACATGTCCCCCAGGGCAGTACACGGGCCCCCATACCCTTTTTATGCTCAATAACTTGCATATAAGCCATCTAAATTAAGACTTTTGATTTTTCCAGTTCGGGTCAAAACTTTTGCGATGTTCATAGAGTTCTGGTGTAAACCAATCTGGGGGGTGTTTGGCTCATCTCTATTAAAGAGGAAGTAAACCCTGATGGGTTTACTTCCTCTTTTTTTGCCTGCAAAGGTAAAGCATAATGGACTACTATGCATCGCATAGTAGCTCATTATGTGTCACTTACCTGACACAGGAGCCAGCGAAGTCGCCGCTGTCCCCTGTAGTCCGCCGCATCCATCTTGCTGGTGGCGTCTCGCAGCTCCGACGAATCACAGCGGCGAAGCCGCGATGACGTCACTCCCGCGCATGCGCACGGGAGTCGCGTCTCGCAGCTCCGCCGCTGCCATTCGGCGAAGCCGCGATGACGTCACTCCCGCACATGCGCACGGGAGTCGACAAATTAGGCAAATCCATTCTTGGACTTGCCGCATTTAGTGCACCTGCGCGCCGCTGTCTACGGCGCATGCGCCGTAGACAGCGGTGCCAATTTTCGGGCAAATATCTCCTAAACCATATAGGTTTAGGAGATATTGCTTGGACCTACAGGTAAGCCTTAATCTAGGCTTACCTGTAGGTCAAAGTGGTTTGAAAGGGTTTACTTCCTCTTTAAACAATTTATGTCTTTTATTAAAAAAGATGCATTTTTTTTGTTGTGCACACAAAGAATGCACTGACAGCAGGAGTAATATAATGTAAGTGTCAAAAGAAAAGGGAACGTAGGTGACTAAACAACTTGTGTGTTTATTGTGGAGCTACAGGCCACTTTCTACATAATTGTCCCATCCAGCCAAGTAAGTCCAGGCACACGTACATTTCATTCCTCCAGCTATCTGGGACTGTGTCTTCTCACATCATTCTTCCTATCCCTTTTCAGGTGGCTGGAAGGGAAGTCAAGCTGCAGCCTGCAGGCAAACATTGATTCGGAAGCTTTCAGCTGTTTCCTGGATATAAATCTTGCCAGAAACTTATGTATTCTTCTCCATCTCAAGAAACAAAGGCTGAACATACATCTTACTGATGGCACTTCACCTACAGTCAGGTCTATAAATATTGGGACATCGACACAATTCTACTCTTTTGGCGACTGTACACCACCGCAATGAATTTGAAATTAAACAAACAAGATGTGCTTTAACTGACTTTCAGCTTTAATTTGAGGGTATGGTGGTTGTGGGGGTCTGTGGGCGGGAGGCTTATCAGAATCTGGAAGCCCCCTTTAACAAGGGGACCCCCAGATCCCGCCCCCCCTGTTTGAAATGGTAAGGTGGTACAAAAGTACCCCTACCATTTCACAAAGAAAGTGTAAAAAATAGTTAAATAAGACAAACACACTTTTGAAAAATTCCTTTATTAAAAATAAAAAAAAATAAAAAAAAGATTCCAGCGGTGCTAATCCACTCTTGCTATCCAGCGACGGATGATCATCTCTCCGGGGTCCAGCGATGGCTCATCTGAATCAGCGCAGCATCCTTCTTCTGTCTCCACGGAGGAGACACTGCAGGGATTCTGGCGGCCTGACGTTTCTTATATACGGAGGGCGGGGCCTCCCGTCACCTGACCCCACCTGACGTATGGGTGATCCCGTCCCACTCTGATGTAACGGAAACCTGCCTGTGTTACATCAGAGGGGTGCGGGGTCACCCATACGTCACAGGGAACCCCGGGTTTCCCCTTGCGTCAGAGGGGGGCAGGGTCAGGTGACGGGTGGCCCCGCCCTCCGTATATAAGAAACGTCAGGCCGCCGGAATCCTTGCAGTGTCTCCTCCGTGGAGACAGAAGAAGGATGGATTCGCTGCGCTTATTCAGATCAGCAATCGCTGGAGAGATGACCGTCTGTCGCTGGATAGCAAGAGTGGATTACCACCGCTGGAATCTTTTTTTAATTTTTTTTAATTTTTAATAAAGGAATTTTTCGAAAGTGTGTTTGTCTTATTTAACTATTTTTTACACTTTCTTTGTGAAATGGTAGGGGTACTTTTGTACCCCCTTACCATTTCAAACAGGGGGGGCGGGATCTGGGGGTCCCCTTGTTAAAGGGGGCTTCCAGATTCTGATAAGCCCCCCGCCCGCAGACCCCCACAACCACCGGCCAGGGTTGTGGGGATGAGGCCCTTGTCCTCATCAACATGGGGAGAAGGTGCTTTGAGGGGTCACAGACCCCCTAAGAATCCTCCCAATGTTGAGGGCATGTGGCCTGGTATGGTTCAGGAGGGAGGGGGGGCGCTCTCTCGTCCCCCCTCTTTTCCTGCAGCCTGCCAGGTTGCGTGCTCGGATAAAGGGTCTGGTATGGATTTTTAGGGGGACCCCCACATCAATTTTTTTTTTTAATTTGACGTGGGGTTCCCCTTAATATCCATACCAGACCTGAAGGGCCTGGTAACTGAATTTGGGGGACCCCCATGCTTTTTTTTTAATGTATTTATTTATTTTTTATCAATGACTTTCAATGAGTGTTCTCTGTATTACGGAGCCGACAATTCATAATAGCTGCGAGTGATTTTAAAGGACTTTTTTTCCTGCATAAATTACACTTTGTGCAGGGACAGTTCTAAGCACGGGAAACATGCGCCCCTTCACAGGCATACTATAGACACACCCCCCCCCTACGAAATTTAAAGGAATATTACACTTTTATTGTATCACTTTAATCATTATTAAAATCACTGCTCCCGAAAAAACTGCGTTTTTAAAACTTTTTTTTGCATTGATACATGTCCCCTGGGGCAGGACCCGGGTCCCCAAACACTTTTTAGGACAGTAACTTGCAGAATCTTTTCTCTCTGTCAAATCTTTTTTCTCTGTCGAATATTTTCTCTAGATAATCTTGGACTAATAGAGGTAAGGTTAGGCACATTCGACCACAGGTTCTATAGACAGATTGTTATAGTCAGAGTCACATCGAATCTTCTCTTCTATATCGAACTGTTGTAACAATGAAAACAAAAATAAAGCATTTATTTATGTCGGATCTTTCGTTTTTCGGATTCTGTGCTTTCGTTATCGTTTGTCAAAACGAAAACGAAAATAGCTGAAATTTGGACGAAAATGCATTCGGATGAAAACGAATGCACATGTCTAGTATTTACATCCAAATCAGGTGAACGGTGTAGGAGTTACAACAGTTTGTATATGTGCCTCCCACTCTTTAAGGGACCAAAAGTAATGGGACAGATTAACAATCATCCGTCAAACTTTCACTTTTTAATACTTGGTTGCAAATCCTTTGCAGTCAATTACAGCCTGAAGTCTGGAATGCATAGACATCACCAGACGCTGGGTTTCATCCCTGGTGATGCTCTGCCAGGCCTCTACTGCAACTGACTTCAGTTCCTGTTTGTTCTTGGGGCATTTTCCCTTCAGTTTTGTCTTCAGCAAGTGAAATGCATGCTCAATTGGATTCAGGTCAGGTGATTGACTTGATCATTGCACAACATTCCACATCTTTCCCTTAAAAAACTCTTTGGTTGCTTTTGCAGTATGCTTTGGGTCATTGCCTATCTGCACTGTGAAGCGCCGTCCAATGAGCATTTTTCTGAATATGAGCAGATAATATTGCCCAAAAAATCATCCTGCTGCTTTTTTCAGCAGTCACATCATCAATAAATACAAGAGAACCAGTTCCATTGGCAGCCATACATGCCCACGCCATGACACTACCACCACCATGCTTCACATATGAGATGGTATGCTTTGGATCATGAGCTCCTTTCCTTCTCTATACTCTTCTCTTCCCATCACTCTGGTACAAGTTGATCTTGGTCTCATCTGTCCATAGGATATTGCTCCAGAACTGTGAAGGCTTTTTTAGATGTTGTTTGGCAAATTCTAATTTGGCCTTCCTGTTTTTGAGGCTCAGCAATGGTTTACATCTTGTGGTGAACCCTCTGTATTCACTCTGGTGAAGTCTTCTCTTGATTGTTGACTTTGACACACATACACCTACCTCCTGGAGAGTGTTCTTGATCTGGCCAACTGTTGTGAAGGGTGTTTTCTTATCCAGGGAAATAATTATTTGGTCATCCACCACAGTTGTTTTCCATGGTCTTCCGGGTCTTTTAGTGTTGCTGAGCTCACCGGTGCGTTCTTTCTTTTTATGGATGTTTCAAACAGTTGATTTGGCCACACCTAATGTTTTTTCTATCTCTCTGCTGGGTTTGTTTTGTTTTTTCAGCCTAATGATGGCTTTCTTCAGTGATAGTTAGTGACAGCTCTTTGGATCTCATATTGAGAGTTGACAGCAACAGATTCCAAATGCAAATAGCACACTTGAAATTAACTCTAGACCTTTTATCTGCTCCTTGTAAATGGGAATAATGAGTAATGAGGGAATAACACACACCTGGCCATGGAACAGCTGAGCAGCCAATGGTCCCATTATTCCGGCAATACATCAATGGGACTCTAGCCAGGGGCTTCACCTGTTCCTCCTCCTTTCCTGCCAGAGCAGGCATCTTCTTCGTTTTGAATACCTCGTGATGCCCTTTGGGCTATCTTCAAGGAGTACCTTGATCTGTTTCTGATCATCTATCTGGACGATATTTTGATCTTCTCAGCCTCACTCAAACTCCACCAGGACCCTGTCAAGAAAGTACTAAATACTCTGCGAAGTCACGGCTTGTATGCCATGGCCGAGAAGTACGAGTTCGAGAAGCAGTCCATCAAATTCTTGGGACTCAGAATATCCACTGAAGGGATTTCCATGGATCCCCAGAAAGACTCAGTGATACTAGAATGGACCACACCCTCAGACAGAAAGGGAGTCCAAAAGTTCATTGGCTTCTCCAACTTCTATCAGAGGTTAATCAAAGGCTTTTCAACCAACATTTCTCTGATCACTCAGCTCACCCACCTTCATACCTGTTTCCTCTGAAGCCAGGAAGTGTCAGGGCTGGGCTCAGCCGTTCCTTCTCTGAGCTGACTGCCCAGCTGTCGGCTAATTGCCAGCTCCTATCTCTCCACAGTTACTCAGCTGTTGATGATATCCTGCTCATCAGTCCTGCCTACTTAAGCCGTCCAGTCCAGAGGTTCTCTGCCTTCGCTTTGGTTAACATCACAGAAAATCTCCTACGATCCTGTTCAAGACTTGCTTTACTGACATTATTCTGGCTCCAGATTCTGCTTGCTGTTCCTGGTTACTGAACTTTGGCTGTTTTGACTACGTTTGTTCTTTTTACTTTTATTATTAAACAAGTGGGATTTAACTGTACTTTTGTCTCGGCTTGATTTCATGGTTCGTGACAGGAAGTCCAATCAGCATTCAAACCTCTGAAAACCTTGTTCTCCTCTGCTCCGGTGTTGTGACATCCAGACCCAGCACTCCCTTTCATTCTTGAGGCAGATGCCTCTGAAGTGACAACCAGAGCTGTAATCTCACAGCATCTGGGCCCAACTCCCCGCTGCACCCAGTAGCTTTCTGCTCTAAAAAACTAAGCCCAGCCGAAAGAAATTATGATGTAGTCGACAGAGAACTCTGGCAATCAAAGTGGCTTTTGAAAGTGGAGGTATTCGCTGGAGGACGCCAGTCACCCAATCATGATTTTTATTGATCACAAAAACCTAAAGTATTTGAGGTCCGCTAAACATCTAAGGCCCTGGCTGGCCAGATGGGCCTTATTTTTCTCAAGGTTTAATCTTCACCTAACATACAGGCCAGGATCCAAGAATGGAAAGGCAGAATCCCTATCCCAGATGTTCTCTGAATCTGTTGAACCTGCTACCCTAAGCACTATTCTCTCTGCCCAGAATTTTTGTTAATACTGCCCAGCAGTGATGAGCACAATGTTTGGATCGAACATAAGTTCGACTCGAACATCGAGTGTTCGCCTGTTCACAGAACAGCGAACATTATTCAGTGAACATATTGTTCACAGGAAATTTAAGCACCGCGGAACGCCCCGCGATGCACTGCGAGATCGCAGTGCATTGCTGTATGATGATTGGCCAAAGCATGCACCTGACCTGCATGCTTTAGCCAATCACAGCATGCTCTGCTGAGAGATCCATAATTGGCTAAAGGCAGGGTGCCTTTGGCCAATCGTGGCTCAAGGGTACTACCCTACCCCAGTTGCTGAACCGTAAAAAACAATGTGCTCCCAGCCATCCACATGCTCAGTGTCTAAATGCTAGCTTGGGCAAATTGCTAGCACTGCAACTGCTGCCTTTTAAGCTGGTAGACTCTGCCCCCTTTTGGGAATTTGTGGAATGTGCTGTACCTCAGTGGCAGGTTCCAAAACGCCATTTCTTTTCACTGAAGGTCATTCTGGCTCTCTACTGGCATGTGAAAGGCAATGTTTTGGCCTTGTTGGACAGGGCGGTCAGCAGTAAGGTTCATATTATCGCTAACTCATGGTCCAGCAGGCATGGGCATAGGCAGTCTTCAAGGGATCCCAGTTACATTTCCTTCACAGCACACTGGGTAACTCTTCTGGCAGCTGGGAAGGATGCAGGACAGTGTTGAGTATTGTTGGAGCTTGTTCCACCACCACACCTCCAAAATGCTAGTGGGGATTCTGCCACAGCTCTCTCCTCCACTCCCTCCTCTTCTTTTTTCTCTATGGCCTCTTCTTCAGATTTTTCCTCTGAACCAGCAGTGCTCCGTAAGCGTTCAAGGGGCTACACAAGCAGTCAGGCTAAAAGATGCCATGCAGTGCTTGAGTTGGTCTGCCTAGGGTCAGGAGTCACACTGGGGCAGAGATTCTGTCATCTCTGCAGGGGCAGGCTCAGAGGAAGTTGAAGCCATTCCAGCTTCAGCCATAAATGGTTGTATGCGACAATGGCACCGACCTTCTCCCGGCCCTCTGACAGGGACACTTGACTCATGTTCCATGTTTGCAAGTCCTGAATTTGGTAGTGCAGTGTTTCTTTTTCCCAGGATTACAAGATATCAGCATCTAAGAGTTTGTGTCCAAACAGTGTGATTCAGTCTATTGCTAACATGGCATTTACATATCCAGAGTCTGTGTGTCTTGGGGGGCGGCATGGACCTGAATCCAAGTAAAATCACCTCAGGGGTCCCCAGGCATACAGCTCACAAAGAACATTGTTCCCCCAAATGCCAGGGCCCATAATCACAAGGCAAGAGGCTTGCATTCAGTCCCCTCCAAGAACCTCGGTCCCGGCTAGGTCTGTCACAAGGGGCATGTAATTATAATTTTTGATATAATATTTAAGTGCAGGGTCCGTTCCTGCACCCAACAAGAGTAACTGTGAGGGCTTAGAGTGTTTTGGCACCACCAAAACCAAAGGCCCAATTTTTCTGCCCCTGTTCAACGGGGGCATGTAATTACTATTTTTTTAATTATCGTTAAGCAGGGCCCATTCTTGCACCCAACAAGAGTAACTGTGAGGGGTTACAGTGTTCTGGTACCACCAACACCTAAGCCCCAGTTCTTCTGCAGAGTATATAGGACAGAATTTATACTATAGTATATAGTATTTATACTGCTGTTCAGAGTATATAGTTCCTGGGGGCCTGGGGGACCCCCATGCCATTATAAAAAAATCGGTGCGAGGTTCCCCTAAATATCCATACCAGACCTGAAGGGTCTGGTATATATTTTGGGGGGACATCCACGCCATTTTTTTTTGTATTTTTATCTATATTGCTGGGATCCGACAATACATTACAGCCGCAAGCAGTTTTAAATTACATTTTTTTTCCTTTAGAAATGTTATTCTGCTGAGGTACTGTTATAAACATGGGAATGGTGTGCTACTTTACAGGCATACTAAGGACACCCCCCAGGCACAATATATAAAATAATATTTCATTTTTATTATTTCAATTTAAGCATTAATACAATCACTGCTCCTGAAAAAACATCAATTTTTAAAACTTTTTTTTGCGTTGATACATGTTCCCTGGGGCAGGACCCGGGTCCCCAAACCCTTTTATGGCAATAACTTGCATATAAGCCTTTAAAATTAGAACTTTTGATTTTTAACTTGCACATCCCGTAGACCAGGGATATGCAATTAGCGGACCTCCAGCTGTTGCAGAACTACAAGTCCCATGAGGCATAGTAAGACTCTGGCAGCCACAAGCATGACACCCAGAGGCAGAGGCATGATGGGACTTGTAGTTTTGCAACAGTTGGATGTCCGCTAATTGCATATCCCTGCCGTAGACTTTACCGGTGTTCTCATGTTCATACAAATTTTTTGCTTGTTCTGCTGTGAACCGAACCGGGGGAGGCTCATCCCTACTGCCCAGCCTGAAATCAGTTATTGAAAGGGCTTCTGCATCATGCCTCAAAAAAGAGCATGCCTCACTGAGAAGATGGGAAAATTACTCTGTTATCAAGATAAGGTCTTCATACCCCAGGAGCCAAGGCTTCAAGTTCTTAAAACATTCCATGATCCCCAGTTAGCCGGTCACTTTGAAGCTGGTAAAATTAGTGAGCTTCTCCAACGATCCCTTTGGTGGCTCAACCTTGGTCCAGACTGTAGAGCCTATGTCAGCTCCTGCACTGTGTGCCTACGCAGCAAGAGTGACAAAACAAAGCTCTTGGGATTGTTGAGACCCTTAACTATCCCTAACCGCCCATGGGAAATGATCTCTATGGACTTTTCAATGTCAGTAGAGACTAGGAGCTGTCAGTGACAGTTTGAAGCATGCACAGATGCATGAAAGATGCATACTTGAACATGCACTGACAGCAAGAGCAATATAGGTTTGTTTGCTAACAAACCTCATGTGGTCACCATGTCATAGCTGACATGCTGATCACATTATTATTATATTAGGAACCCCACTGATTGGTTCTCAATGTCAGTAAAGACTGAGGGCTGTTAGATAGACACATGCATATTTATTAAGAAAGAAAAGCATACATAGATGCGTATTTATCATGAAAGCCAAAAGAGGGCTCAGAGCTTGAATAATATTTTTCTTTTTTGCCATAAACATTTTTTTGCATCACAGCCAGGGGAAATTTAACTCAGAGAATGCATAACTCCTTTAACAATGCATTTTCTGGAATTATTTTAGAGTATGCAAAGCATTTTAGCAATACAGTATAGCAGAGAGGTAGGTTTGATTTGTTGTGCCACACCAGCAGTGTGTGTTCTCCATGGACACTCCAGGCTAGGTGGCTGCCTGACAATTTGCATGGTTGAAGGTGAGAAGTCTCACCTAGCCTTAAACAGATGTGTTTTTCAACCTCCAAAAAAAAAAGGTAAAATCTCAAAACCCAGAATTAGCTTGAGTACAATCAGTCTAGGATCTGAACCAATATGTGTGAGCCCACAAGAAAAGTGTCACCTATATGGGACAATCAACTGCGGCAGGGTCATTCCCCTCTCCGTAGCCCTATATATACAAGGGTCATGTATACTTGCAACTACTCAAGCAGGGAATACCCCAGCTGCAAATATTTGGACTGAACAAAAAATTAATAAAATCAATAAAGGTTCTCCCAGAAGTCTTGGTGAGCCAGAACATTCATTTTAATACCAAATGCAATCTTTTCTGTGTGATTTAGATAAATGTTGAGAACCTTATTTTTACTGGTTTTGTTCTTGTCATCTTTGTGGTCAGTGGGTTTCTAATTGCAGATTGCCTGTGGGTATTTGAAGCTGTGCTGACATGTGATGTTACAAACACTCCAGGATGGGAAACAATGAATTCATTGCTCTGTAAAAAAAAAAAAAAAAAAATGACAACCAAAGTCAACTTTAAAGCATTCAGAATCATTCCTATGTTTAATCATATAACTGAATGTAACACAGCATTCTCATAAAATGTTTTTATTGATTGGTTAATTTCAAGTTTTAACACTAACCTCTCAGTAGGTTGTGGATGAAACACATTAGTATATATATTGGGTCTAGATTTCCTCAGTAAACAGACCAAACATGATGTACATGTCCATGTACATTTGTAGCAGGTCACATGGTATGAGGCAGCAGCAGGAGCTGATCCGTGTCAGACATTGTTGAATACAGCCAAAACCACACGTGCACAAGGATTTACATGACTGCGTCATCTCTGAGCCATCATCTCAGTACAAGAAGTAGGCACACAGCAGGGGTACCGATGCTCGTGGCCGACAGTCGCGATGACCGCTGGCCACGAGCGATCGTGACCAGGAGACCCAGAAGAGGGACGAGTGTGTGTAAACACACACTTCCCTGTTCTGTTCTGACAGGAGTGACAGATCATGTGTTCCTATAAGCTAGGAACTATGATCCATCACTACCTGTAGTTAGTCCCTCCCCCTTCAGTTAGAATCACCTCCCAGGGAACACAGTTAACCCCTTCACCGCCTCCTAGTTTTAACCCTTCCCTGCCAATGACATTTTTACAGTAATCAATGCATTTTTAATTGCACTGATTACTGTATTAATGCCAATGGTAAAATTTGTCAAAATTGTCCAATGTGTCCATCATAATGTCGCAGTCATGTTAAAAATCACAGATCGTCACCATTACTAGTAAAAAAATAATAATAATAAAAATGGTATAAATCTATCCCCTATTTTATAGACGCTAAAACTTTTGCGCAAACCAATCAATATACGCTTACCAAAAATATGTAGAAGAATACATATCGGCCTAAACTGAGGAAAAAAATGTTTTTTGACATATTTTTGGGGGATATTTATCATAGCAAAAAGTAAAAGTAAAAGTAAAAAGAGTTTTAATTCAAAATTGTCGCTCTTTTTTTGTTTATAGCGCAAAAAAAAACAAAAAAAACGCAGAGGTGATAAAATACCACCAAAAGAAAGCTCTATTTGTGGGAAAAAAGGACATCAATTTTGTTTGTGTACAACGTCGCACGACTGCGCAATTGTCAGTTAAAGCGACGCAGTGTTGAATCGGAAAAATGGTCAGGAAGGGGGTAAATTCTTCTGGGGCTGAAGTGGTTAAAAACATGCCAAAAAAAACCTCCATTGCCACATTTTGGCACTGAGCCAAGTGCGTTTGGAGACACATTTTTTGCACGTTTTACACACATTTCATTGTCGCTCAGAGGCAAATGCAGCCTTCGGGAAAGATGTGATGATCTCTAGTATTTATAGAAATCCACAGCCACAAAAGCCACTAAAGTCTTGGGGGGGTTGGGGTGGGGGAGTGATCTTGATACTAAATTATGGTAATTTGAAAGGCTAATGGGCAAGCTATTGTCAAAAAATGTAATCAAGATCTAGGAACTGCCATGGTGGATTTTTATCAAAGCAAAAGAAAACACTGCATAGTGGAGATAAAGTCAGTTTTGCGACTTCAAAATACAACATGGAAAAAGCATCAATCGTTTATATGACATGATTAGGAGATGCCTTCAAGCTGTATGTGGTGTGTTCAAACAGTATGATTTTCTTGGACAGAATCAGCTACACTTATGGGGGTTATTTACTAAAGGAAAATCCACTTTGCACTACAAGTGCAAACTACAAAAGCAAAGTGCACTTGAAATTGCACTGAAAGTACACTTGGAAGTGCAGTCGCTGTAGATCCGAAGGGGACAAGGAGAATAAAAAACAGCATTTTAGCTTGCACGTGATTGGATAATAAAATCAGCAGAGCTTCTCCTCATTTCAGATCTACCCCTCAGATTTACAGCATCTGCACATCCAAGTGTACTTTCAGTGCAATTTCAAGTGCACTTTGCACTTGTAGTTTGCACTTGTAGTGCAAAGTGGATTTATCTTTCAAAAATAACCCCCTATATTCTGATATCACATATTTTGGATGGCAGGTTATATCTAGAAATATAAATTAGAGCGTATTGTTTGAGATTCATGAGAGAATAAAAAGAAGAGTTCCCTTTGGGGTTTTCAGGCAGCAACAAGAAGCAGAGATAAATCCGTAAAAAGTTATATTTATTTTATTGATTCAACGGCTTATTTGCCATCATAGATTAAAAATACAGGCTCTGGTATATAATATTATAGCATATCAGTGGATAAACAGTATATGCAACATTTAATACAAAATAGGTTACAGGAACAATTTACAAGTACAGCACTTTTTCAAAAGTTGCAAAATAGCACCCGTGCTGCCCCAATGCATTTCGACCTTCAGGGAGTCAGGGTCTTCTTCAGGGGGTAAAAAGCAACAAAGCTCTGGTGAAAGGAGTAGTTATATTGTATATTCTGCAGGTAATCAAAGAAAAAAGACTTTCAATATAATAGGTTTTAACCCAAAAATTAATGTAATATCAAAACTTATTTCGATAATATTTACCAGTTCCACCGAACCAATGCTTTTCAACCAAAAACTTCTAATAAAATCTGAAAAACGGAACAGTGCCTTCCCTCAAAGGGTCATCCTGGATCCGCTGCCCCACTATTTTGACCCACCTCAGCCACCCACCAAGATGGACACGGGGGGGGGGGGACAAAAGAAGGGGAGAAAAAAGGCAGAACACGACTTCACGGGGGCATCAAATGCTAGCTTACAAGAATTGACAGTGTCTGGAGTTTCCCCAGGGTGATCAGAGGAACAGAGGAGGAGGTTCTTGGCACACCCAAGGTGGCCACACCTAAAAATAATGAAATACAATATGATATGGAGCAAATACATCACAAAAAATGTATATTATAACTAGTTATTTGACTGGAGTATTGCATATATTGTGTTAATCTACAAAAGCATAGATAAGTGGGAATAGTGAAATGAGAGGGGAATGCCACTTTGTTTCCCAAGTAATGTTTAAACAAATAATAAACAGGTGTGATATTCCATATTGTGACAATCAGTATTATGCTGAATAATGTGAATGTAGTTCAAAAATGACGACAATAATAATAGTAATAATAATAATAATAATAATAATAATAATAATAATAAACTAGTGATGCAAATAAACCAAAATGTGTGACTGTGTATAAGAGAAAGGAAATAAAAAAAAAAACATAAATGTGTGTATTGAATCAATAACCCCATAAACCTGTGGTGATGCCTAAAAAAGTGATAGTATGAATAGTGATAAAAAATATTAAGAGCGTCAGTGAATAATAATGTATTACCTGCGTATTGTATCTGCCGCACTTATATTGTAGTCTGTAGATAAGTCAAATAGCCCCTTAAAACGAATAGTGAAAAGCCCCCAGTGCCTCAATGGCCCTAAAGCTAAATCAAAAGTGATAAAGTTACCAAACTTCATATTATATCAATAAAAAGATGCAGCGAAAAGAGAGATCTCTCTTCAGCATACTCCATACCTGTTTCAATGATCTGTCTCCAGAAGACAATGTGGAAGGACTCCCGTTCGTCTTCATCACGGATGAAGCATTTGCACTGGCGTACCATCTTATGCGGCCTTTCCCTATGAGGAACCTCCCCCACGGACCATCTGGCCAGAGCCAAAAGAGTGGTAGAGAATGCTTTCAGGAAAATGGCCAGCTGGTTCCGTCTACTTATGACACCAATCCACATTGCGAAATATAAACTGAACCATATTGTGCTTGCCTGCTGCATTCTGCACAATTTTCTTAGAAAAAAATGCTACAAATGATGTGGCCTCAGTTGAGTTCAAGATTCTTCAACCCTGACGGCACTTGAAGCTGGCCATCCTGTCTTGCCCCCCCCAATCGCCTGCGAGGTCAGAAGAAAATACATGGAATAATTTTGCGGGTAGGGAGGCCATTGATTTGCCAAACAATGTCTGAGACATTTTTAAAATACATTTATTTTTGAAATTGGACTAATATTTGCTTTGATTTACTGCTTGGGTTTCTTTTAGCTCTCTCCTAGGTTGTTGTTTTTTGTGGCCTTTTTCTTCAACAGTGCAAACCAAATTTCTTTTTTGACATGAGGTGACAATCTCTTCTTTGGCTAATATTATTATTATGTTGTGGGTCTGCTACACACACACACACACCTTGTTTTTGTTATTAATGTGAGTAAATCATTACTGACAAAACTATTCATCATTTTCAGCACCATGACAGAAATTTGGGGATTCATGAAAATGGTGTGATTGGGGCAAATTAAAAAGCACTGTGGGTGTTATTTACTAAAGGTAACTCCACTTTGCACTACAAGTGCACTGCAAAAGTGCACAAAAACTGCTTTTGAGCATTGAAAAAAGAAGCCACACATTGTTGATGATAAAACTTTTTACTCAAAGCACATTCACATGTGCGTTTATAAAAGGGTTTTTCAACAAACCAACATCTTTGGTGTATAACATTATTTTTTGTCACATTAATATAGCTAGCCTTTTTTGTTAAAATAGGCATGTTTCGAAGCATAACATAGTCATACACAACTCAGGAACTTACAAAGTTCAACTTTGAAAAGTGAAGGCAATATCAGACATTAGTATTTCAAAACTGTGTTGATCTTGCCTTCCTCAAATGGGGTGATGTCACCCCTGTAAAAGCCACATTTTGAAGATGCACACAAATTAGAATTCAAACTGGGGATTTCCCTCCTGATCCCATGCCTAACATCAACATGTTCTATCTCCCATCATGGGGGATCAATGGACATGTTTTGGGGGTGCAGCCCCTTAATTTCAGCCACTTTAGTAGTGAGGAAGGGGTTGCACCCACAAAACGTGTACATTGATTTCCCGTGATGGCAGATAGCACATGTTGACACATTGTGTACATCTTCAAAATTTGGCTTTTAAAAAACTTTTAAACTTGTTTTTAAAAACACAAATCGATCATAGGTATTTTTGTGTGGTTTAGGTTTTCCCTAAAGCATCAATGATGTTCTTTATTTTTTGTTGAACATCATTTATGTTTTTCTTTAGATTTTCTAAATCGTGATTGCACCCCATTATCTCCCTAATGAGGATCTGGACACTTTCACTGGTGAAATGAGATTCTTCTTCCACAACATCCACATCACGTAAAAATAAACCAAAAAAACACATCATGTATAATAAAAATGCAGGCATGCATCTATTACCTGAAGCTGTCTCAGACACTCACCTGTTGTGGTGACAATTTTGCCAATTTCAAAAACCTCTCCCTCCTCCTCCTCTACTTGTGGTTTTGGGATTTCCCCTTCTTTGGGAGGTGTGGGGTTCCTGGTGTCCTCAGACGTCCTGAGTCTTTTCTCCCCTATGAGAATTTAAAAAAGGAATACTCAGCACACCGATATTTGAGGGCAGAAATAGGAATATGAAATATTGCTTACAATTGTATTTTTTGGTAGAGTTCCAAGCTGAAAACATTATTTTTTACACTTTCTAAAGCTGGAACATTTACCTGTTTTGTGCAAGTTTCACAGATGGAGATTCCACTATAGTATCCACTGGAGCACGTGTGTTGGACACCCTAATAAAAAGGGTGTTCTGGTGTACCACACTAGTGCTCCTGAGTCCAGATGTGTAAACAGCTGCTGAGTGTCCTCTCCTTTACACCGAATCAAGTTTGCATTTCATTCTAGTTACAAACCCCTCTAGACAACAAACTTCTTTTAATAGAAATAGGCCTGAACAAATGTAGTTAACTGCAACTTCACAAAACATCATATTTTAGTGGGTGAACAAACAATGTTTCCTACGACCAATTGAACCCATGAACTTGAAAGTTGCCATTTTAAACTGTACAACAGTAAAGAAAAGCACATGGAGCAGTATGCAAGTAATAATAATAATAATATGAACACATGACAAATACTTACTTTTTTGAAGAACTGCTTGATCTTTCTGTACTGATCGTGCTCCTTCAATTTCAAGTCTGACCAGCGTTTCCTCAATTGATCCTTGGATCGTCGTACCCCAAAATTCTTCTGCAGACTCTTCAGAACTTTATCCATGATCTTGTCCTTTGTCACATTTGGGTTTGGGCAAAGTCCATACTTCCCATCATAGTTGGCCCTCTTCAAGATGTCCTCCATCTCCACCATCTCTACAAAGGACATATTTTAGGCCTTAAATCTCCTCCAAGATAGGGACATTTCTGGCTCCGGGCTTTCCTTGTCCTCCTCGTTGCTGAAATTATCATGCACCTGCTGTGTCTCTGCTATGTGCTCTCCCCACTGCGCGTAAAGAGAAGGGGTGGGAAATAGACTAGAAAGAACGCCAGGGGCGGGCGGAGTCTCACGCATGCACAGTGTATATAAAACGTAACATGCATGTGTCATATGTACGATCTGTGAGTGGAGGACGGGGTATTAGAAGCGATGACCGTTATAATGAAGGCATAATTTAAACTTGGTGCATCACTGGCCTATACTGCTTATAGATTGAGGCCTATATTGGGTCAAGATTAGGAGAGATTAGCCTGACATTAGGGTTTGTCTTGTGTTGTGTCTTGCAGAGAAAATGGATGAGTTTAAAGACCACAGCTTTCTCTCAATTTTCATAGACAACTATAGGGAGCTGCCCTGTCTGTGGCAAGTGAATCACCCACATTATAATAACAAATTAAAGAGGCAGGCAGCGCTGTAGAAACTGTTGGAGTTGGTGAAGCCTGTGGTCCCCACGGCAGACATCCCCTATTTAAAAGCCAAAATTGGTGGCCTGGAGGAACACATATCTTAGGGAGCGCAAGAAGGTCCAGGATTCCATGAGATCAGGAGCTGCAGGAGATTACATTTATGTACCCAGGCTGTGGTATTATGACAGACTGCATTTTCTGTTAGACCAGACTGAAGTCAGAGAATCCCTCTCAACCCTTCCTTCCACGCTTCCTTCCACCCCAGCTGAGGCTTCTGATGCCCACCCTGGGCCTTCCAGCCAGGAGGAGCCCAGCTTGAGCCAGGTATAGTATTCTTCTACATATTTTTTTGGGGAAAAATTAATGATGTTAACTAGATGTGATTATTGATTACTGATTTAATAAAGTGTTTTACATATCAATAGACAGTAGTAGCCAAAAATAATTGGGACAAGAATGAAAAATGCTGGGGTCAGAATGATAGTCTTTTCTATTTGTTAACATGCAATTTGCAACAGTCATGAGCTGAAAATGGCGTGATTGATGAACCAAAAACTAAAAATATGTCCCGTTTCATATACAGGAAGACCTCAGCCAGGAAGAGGCCATGGAATGTAGCAGCAAGGAGGTAGCCGTAGAATGTGGAAGCCAGGAGGAGGCAGGGGTTAGTGTCAGCCTGGAGGTGGGCAGGCCTAGGAGGCTAACAGAATCCCTCCCCTCCACCTTCCAACCAAAAGGCCCAGGAAGGGGAGGAAGCTGTTATGCCCCCTCCTCTTTAGACAAAGACCAAGAAGACTCTATGGATTAAGTACTTAAACTATAGTATCTCTTTCAGTACACTTGCTCAGAGACTGTTCTCTAAAAGAAATGAACATTTGACATAATATGACCTTATCTTGGTATCCACTAAATAAGGTGATATTACATATCAGTTATATACCTTATTGTTACTAGTTCTTATTCCTTAAGACCCTAAAAGTACAATAGGGAATTACTTACTCATTCAAAGTATTCTATCTATATTAATAGCTGGATTATTAACTGCTACAAAAACACAGAAAAGGAGCCAAGTGTAAGGGGATTTATACAAACTAAGTATATTATTACTTGTTTCCCTCTTTCTTTTGAATTCATACTGCTCCATTTAGTATCAAAGCACTTTCATAATTCTGTATATTTTTTTTCATGCAGGAACATATTCTTAAAAAATATGACGGTTTATTTTTGATTATTTTTGATTATTAAACTTAAATACAAAAGAGGTAGACACTACTTTAGATACGTACATAAAGAGTACATAAGCAGCATAATAGTTTCTTAGTTTCCAGTTTATAGGAAAACCTGCTCTGTTAGCCTTCCTCGTTCTCCCACCCATAATATGTGTGAGTCTGATGAAGGCATTTTTTCCCCTGATAGAGAGCTATATTCTCTATCACGGGTAACTTTTGACTACTTATATATATTGAATCATAACATGTATACTCTAACCTTATATGTTTTTTGTTTCGTCTCCACTCCAGACTCCACTGGATTCTTCTCTTCCTTTCCATTCTCTAAGCTCACACAGGTCGATCCGTGCAGCCAGTATTGTATTATACTTGGTAAGTCATACCTATTTGATCAGTTACCATGACATCATTAAATATCATATCCCTGAATGTTCAGGGTATAAATGTACCACAGAAATGGACCAAAGCATTCCGTATTTTCCATACCAAGAAGGCCCACATTGTGTGCCTACAAGAAACACACTTCATCAATAATTCTACACCTAAATACATGTCCCCTTTTTATCCACAAACTTTTACAGCTTCTGCTAATACCAAACAAAGGGGAACTCTCATTGCTTTCCACCATTTACTCTTTCCTCAGAAATAAAATATCCAGAAGGATGATATCTAATACTCATGGGTTACATAAGGGATACAGCAGTC
Organism: Lithobates pipiens; assembly: GCF_037356315.1. NCBI lineage: Eukaryota > Metazoa > Chordata > Amphibia > Anura > Ranidae > Lithobates > Lithobates pipiens. Next base: position 46,898,224 of record NW_027507788.1, on the reverse strand, counting down.
ACGGTAATTTCATATTACACTCCTAATAAACAACCCATGCCCTTCCTCTCACACCTATTGCAAGTGATAAATAAGCATAAAATGGGCACTGTGATTATGTGCAGAGATTCCAACCAGGTCCCTCTCCCATTTCTTGATAAATCTCCCTTTATCTCATCCAGAACTGTATCCAAATTACCTTTCTCCCAACTTCTTTCCAAATACAATATGGTAGACTCATGGAGAGAAAGTAATCCGATAAAAAAGAGATACACTTATTTCTCACACCCTCACCAATCCTTCACCCGAATTTACCATATTTTTCTTACAATCGAAATGTTACCAGAAATATGCATCAGATATAATTCCTATTCCTTGGTCAGACCACAATGCGGTCTATACAACTATAGCCTCAACCATACCAAAAGCACATGACCCAACCTGGTATCTCCCAGACATTATGCTTAAGCACCCATCACACCACATGATAGCGGAACAGGCTTTAAAGCAATACTTGTCAAAGAATACTCATCCAGGCATCTCCCTCTTAACATTGTGGGAAGGTCACCAACCCTTTTTTGCATGGTGTTCTACAGAGACAAATGACATTACTTAAACGAGAATGCAAATTTCTTGCACGAAAGCTAGAATCAGAATTTAATGAAGCCTCCATATAATTTCAAGATAACCCATCTCAGAGTACAAAATATCATTTGGAAAAAATCAGATTGGAGTATGATCTTTTTCTCACAGAATCCTTAGACAAATCCCTCAAACGCTCTAGACACAATTTCTATATGAGAACAAACCAACCGGGCACATATATGGCACAAGCACTGAACTCAAATAATAAATAATTTAAACCAATGCATTTGAAATTATCAAAAGACATTTATACTAGCAACCCAGTCAAAATTGTCCACAAATTTCATTCACATCTCGCTTCTGTATACAAGTCAACCAAAAAATTCAACCCTACAGAAGCTGAATCCCTTTTCTCTCAGATTACTTTACCTGAGTTATTTAAGACTCAAAAAAGTACATTGGAAGAAGCTATAACTATAGAAGAAATAGCAAACTCCATTAGTGACCTAAAAATTAGCAAAAGACCTGGCCCATATGGATACTCTGAATTTTATTATCGAACATGTTCAGAGATTCTTCCCTCTTATTCTAGCTGAAGCCTTCAACATATTGTTAGAAGGACATTCTTTTACTCAAGAAACATTAATGGCAACCATGTGCATGATTCCTAAATCTCTCTCAGATGATACCTCTTGCATAAATTATCGCCCCATTTCTCTTTTAAACCTTGATATCAAACTTTCAGCAAAATTTTTAGCAAAACATCTTAATAATATTATAGGTAATCATAGAGACCAAGTAGGCTTTATGCCAAATAGACAAGCGTGCGATAATGTACGCAGGGCAGTGCTTCTGGTGCATTTTGCTAAAAAGTGCAGAATCCCGTCTTGCTTCTTATCCCTTGATATTAAGAGGGCACTTGATACAGTATCCTGGCAATATATGAATTTTTCTTTGCAAAAGTGGGGATTCGGTCCCCCTTTTATAAAGTGGATTGCAGTACTACATAATAAACCTAAAGCGTATATAAAATATGCTGGATACAAATCGGATTATTTTAACATTGAGAGAGGCACTTGACAGGGTTGTCCATTATCCCCCCTCTTATTTGCCCTTTTATTAGAACCTTTAGCTCAACATATTAGAACAAAGCGTACAATAACTGGCATTGAAATAGGAGGTGTGTCACACAAACTCTGTATGTTTGCAGATTAAATTTTGCTTTTCTTATCATCACCACAGCTCTCAGGTCCTAATCTCTTGCCCATTCTTGATGGGTTTGCAGCCTTCTCCGGCCTAATGATCAACCCTAAGAAATGTTTAGCGCTCAATAATTCACTTTTCATTACAGAACTAATCCCGGCGAAGGTAGCACTCCCATTTACCTGAGCAGAAAAATCTATTCCATACCTTGGAATTCACCTGACAGCATCTCATACAGATTTATTTTCAGCCAATTATCCACCTTTATTGAGACAGATCACAAACTTGATAAAACAATGGTCACAACTTCCTCTATCCTGGATAGAAAAGATCAATGCAACTAAAATGACTATTCTGCCTAAATTACTATATTTGTTCAGAACTCTTCTTATCTCAATTCCCTCTTATTATTTGAGATTAGTGCAAAAAAGGACAACATCATTTATATGGGGTTCTTCCAAGCCACTTATACCTATAGATACGCTACATCTCCACAAGACTAAAGGAGGCCTGGGGTATCCTAGCTTTGCTAATTATTATAAAGCGGCTCACCTGTCCAGTCTTACCAAATACAACGCAAAACAGGAAATCCCATTATGGGTAATAATAGAAGCTTCAGAATGTGATCCATTATCAATTTCAAATTTATTATGGATGGAACCCAAAGACCGATCCAAACTCCAAAATCCCATAACTAAGCACTTTGTATCACTCTGGGATAAAACAAAAATCACACATCAACTACAATCATCACATAAACCCCTTTTATCCTTTCTTAGGAATCAGGCTTTTTACCCGGCATGGATCTACCCTAAATCATTTAAAGCTTGGACGAATTCAGGTATTCAGACACTTCATGATTTTGTCACACCTAAATCTTTTCTTCCATTCCCAACGCTAGAAAATTATGATTTACCACACTCAGAGGTATTCAGATATCTCCAAATTAAAACTTTTTTACACCACTACTAAATGTGGAAACACCCTTGACCCAATTATCCAAATTTGAATCAATTTGTAAAAAAGAACCACTTGCAAAAGAAATATCATCAATCTACAGTCAATTATTTGTAAACACAATTCTCGACAAACCAACCTATGTTCGGAAATGGGAGGAGGACCTGTGGCGAACCTTGGAGGATACAGATTGGTTAGGTATATGGCTCACAACTAAACCATCCTCGTCCAATGTTATGCCATTGGAAGCAAATTACAGTCCTAACCCGATGGTACCTTGTACCTGCCAGAATGGCTAAATATTCACATCTTCAGCCCTTTGTTTTAGAGGCTGCCCAGATTTAGGCATGCATCTACACATATGGTGGATGTGTCCAATAGCCCAAATATTCTGGAAGGAAATTTTCGTGATTGCTTCCAAAATGTTCAAAAAATTTGGACCTATTCACAGTTTTGCTTAACGTAAAACCGGAATAGTTTTAACATTTTCTCAGTTCAAACTCTTGGTTCATTTACTAACTGCGGCTAGGGATGAGCCGAACACCCCCCGGTTCAGTTCGCACCAGAACATTGGAACGGACTGAAAATTCGTACGCACTTTAGAACCCTATTAAAGTCTATGGGACTCAAACGTTTGTTTAATTTTAAAGGCTAATATGCAAGCTATGCAACAGACAACACCAGCAATAAGGGGTATCTTCAGGTGTATACTGTGCTGGAGGCACACAACACTCACTTTAAATCCTGCAGATGCCTGTATTATAGAACACCAGCAATAAAGGGTAGATACGGGTGTATACTGCGCTGGAGGCACACAACATCCACTAACTCCTGCGGATGGCTGTATTAGAGAGCAACAGTAAAAAAGGGTAGATACAGGTGTATACTGTGCTGGAGGCACACAATGCCCACTAACTCCTGCAGATGGCTGAGAAAAGAACACACTGTCCCTGCCTATCTATCTCTTTCCCTGCACGCCAACACACTACACAAGGCCGCCACGCTGGCGGCCTTATATAGTGTGGGGCGTGTACTAAACCCGCTGAGCTATAATTGGCCACAGGCATCCTGCCTGTGGCCAATTATGGCTCTCCTTGTTGCTGGCGCTGTGATTGGCCAAGCATGCGGGGTCACAGTGCATGCTTGGCCAAGCATGAGCCAGCAATGCACTGCGATGGCGTAGTGCATTGTGGGCCATTCGTGCCACACGAATTTGGTGCAAACGGTCCACAAAGTTCTGAATTCGCCGAACAGACGAACGGCCGATGTTCGAGTCGAACATGCGTTCGAATCGAACACCGAGCTCATCCCTAACTGCGGCAAAGCAAACAATGGCCAAAGCATGGAAATCTCCTATATTGGTACTGGCCGAAACAATACAAAGAATGAATAACACAATGTCACATGCTAAAATACTATTGATTGTAATCAAATCCTAAAATGTGAAAAATTATGGCACCCATGGATAAAGTATAATTTTCCTTCTAAATTCAATGATCTGGTCCTATTGCCATGGTAACAGATTAACTAACTCATAAAATCATCCAGTTATTAATTTAACCGACCTTGTTGAACTTTCTCTTTATCTCTCTATTTCTTCTCTTCTCCATTTTCTTCCTCTCCCCCGCTTTTATATCATTGCTCTTTTATCGGAGTGCACCTGATTTGTATTCACATAACCAATTTGTTATAACTATAGGTGGTAACTTTATAACAATAACTTAAAAGATGTAAAAGTATTACTTTCCACCTCTTATTTTTAAGTCAGGTGTACATGATTATTAATGATTAGAAACTTTATGTTATTCATTTATACAACTATTATTGTATAACACAGAGCTTAACCATATATATAATTGTATAAGTAATTAATACATTTTCAATAGTTTGTAAGATCAATAAAAACTTTTTGACAAGGAAAATCCCCTTATAGAAAAAAAAAAAAAGAGAAATACTTGCCTATGTGTTTTACTTTAAAAAGGACAGTTTATTTGTGAGAAGGCAGGTACATTTCAAAAATACAAAGTCAAATTAACAAGGAACACCAACACCAAACAAGCTCCTTTTTTTTTTTTTAATCTAGATTTTTATTAGATTTTAACAGGTATTACAAATGATAATGCGTTACAGTAGTATCAAAATAAAAAAAATAAAAAAAACATACATTCGTTGACTAGTCAATTATGGAATCAACCTAGAGTGGGTCAGAAATAAGAGAAAATGTGAGTGATGTAGAATACAGGTACTTACAAGTAATAGAGATGTTGCCTTGTTGCTAAGTAGTCTGAGGGGGCCTTGGAGCCTCCTCCCGGGCACCCCTTACGGGAGCACTGCTGTGACCAGGAGAAGAGTCCAGCCCCCCTATGGTAAGTAAAATATTAGTCGTCTAGAACAGAAGGCGCAACTACAAGTATACTATCATAATACGTATGATTGACAGCATAACCATGGTGTATAGGGTAACAATATTAACATTCCTGTATTTAAAAATCTGCGGGGGGATTTTCGATAGTGCTCTCATACGACAATGGAAGGACAGTTTGGCATTTGATCCATGTTGCCCATGGCTGCCATGCCTGGGAGTTATGTGATAGGGTACCTTGGCAACGAGCTATCGTTTGTTCATAGGTAAAGTGTAAGTGGGTCATTCTCACCACTTCTCCCACCGTGGGCGGTGAAGGATTTTTCCATAGTCTAGTGATACATAGTCTGGCTGAGAGTAATACATGTAGAATCGTATGTCTGAGATGGTTGGGGTATGTATCTAGGTTCAGGGAAAGAAGTGCTAGGCTGGGTTGAGAGATAACAGGCACATGAACTATTTCAGAGAGCAGTTGGAAAATTGATTCCCAGAAGGAAGTCAGTTTGGGACAGCTCCAAAGAGTGTGGAGCATGTCACCTTTGCCGCCACATTGTCGCCAACATCGGTTATCATGGGGTGTGCCAAATTTCGACAATCTCGTGGGAGTCAGATACCAACGCTGTACTATTTTGATAGTTAGTTCCCAAAGATTAGAGCATTTGGTGACCTTAAATGTGGAGTTATAAGCAGTAGTCCATTGTTCCGAGGTGTAAGTATGGCCTAAATCTGATTCCCATGCAAGCAGTGAGTTATTCTTGATGAAAATACTTTTTTGTCTCAGTAAATTGTAAAAGAGAGAGATGCCTTTACTGATAGTAGGTTGGGTCATAAAGAATTTCCATGCGGGATGAGGGAGTGTGCAGGTCCACTCTGGGGTTGCAAGTAGGTAATGTCTTGTCCGGAGATAGAGGTAGAGGTCAGTGTTAGGGATATGAAATTCTGCTTGTAGGGCGGGGAAGGTTTTAATTTTGTGGTTGGAGAAGAGATCATTGATATAAAGGATGCCTCTGTGATGCCATTGGTTAAAGGAAATTAGGTCTATCTTGTAGTGGAGAACTTGAAAGGGGATTCGTATAGCGGTTTTAGTAGGGTAGGATTGGCCGAGGTGAACAAATTTTTTCCAAACTTGGGCTGTAGCTATCATTGTAAGGGGAATATGTGAGTGTGGCGGTGGAGATCTAGGGTTAGATAGGAGCCATGCGGAGAGATTTTTCCCATGGACATGAGAAGCTTCGATTTGTCCCCATTCTGTGGACGGAGAAGGTGAGAACCAGTCTTTAGTTTGGGTCAGGATTGATGCCATGTAATAGTCGTGAAAATCAACATATCCAGCGCCCCCAGCCCTTCGATGCTTGATTAATTTTGCATGTGCGCTTCTACTTTTTTTGCCTTGCCACATGTAGCAGGAAAGGAGGGACTGCAGGGACCTGAAGTATTTGGCGGGAATGGTTATAGGTAGTGTTCGGAACAGGTACAGGATTTGGGGTAGATGCATAATTTTAAAGGCCGCTAGGTGCCCCATCCAGAACAGTTCGAGAGACGCCAGTCTGTGCAGATCCTCTTGCAATTTGGCTCTAAAGGGAATGAAGTTATGTAAAAAGAGTTCTGCAGTTGTTTTGGTCAGTTGGACACCAAGATAAGATATACTTTTATCTGCCCAAGTGAATGGCGTTTGTTGCTGTAGGATCATACTGGTTGTGGAGTCCACTCCTAGATTCAAAATGCAGGATTTAGTGTCGTTGACTTTGTAATAGGAAACTTTGCTGAAGGAGGCTAGCGTCTCTCGGATCGCCGGGAGGGAGGTGTTGGGATCAGACAACATGAGGATTACATCGTCCGCAAATAAGCTAATTTTATGTGACCTGTCGCCTATAGTGATGCCTTTGATTAAAGGATTTGCGCGAATCGATTGTGCCAGTGGTTCCATTATTAAATTGAATATTAGGGGGGATAGAGGGCACCCTTGCCTAGTGCCATTGGATATGGCGAATGGGGAGGATAGTGCTGCAGCAGAGTATACTTGGGCTGAGGGGGAAGAGTAAAGTGCCATAATAGCGTTGTAAATTGGACCAGTAAACCCAAATTTGTGTAGAGTGGAGGACAGGTACCCCCAGTGCACTCTGTCTAACGCTTTTTCAGCGTCTAGGGACAAGAGTACAGAGGGGGTACCTGAGCTCCCTGCGAAATGGATGATATCAATCATCCTTCTAGTAGCATCGGAGGATTGGCGGCCCGTTGTGAAACCGGATTGGTCTTTGTGTATGAGATTGGGGATAATATCTATCAATCGGTTGGCCAATAATTTGGCATAAATCTTGACATCTACGTTTAATAAGGATATAGGGCGAAAATTCTGGGGGACATTTGGTTCTTTGCCAGGTTTTGGGAGTGTAACTACTATTGCGTTTAGCATCTCTGATGGGAAGGAGGAGGAAGAGACAGCGGAGTTATAGACTTCACAGAGTGTGGGAGTCAATATGCGTTGAAAAGATTTGTAGTATTCTCCGTTGAGTCCATCCGGTCCCGGGGATTTATGGTTTGGTAGCCTATTTATAGTCTTTAGTATTTCAGGGACTGTGAAAGGGGCATTAAGAGTGCCTAGTTGTTCCTGGGAGACGGAAGGCAGTTTAATTTGCTCTAGAAATGCATTAATTACTTCCTGCGATGGTTGTACTGTTTGTTTATCGTCTCTCAGATTGTATAGATCTGTATAGTAGGTTCCAAACGCATTAGCTATCTCTTGGGGTTTCAGGAGTTTTTGTTTGGAGTGAGGGTGAATCAAGAACGGAATTTTGGATTTGGTTTTGTACCCTTTTATTCGCAAGGCCAGTAGTTTCCCCGCTTTATTACCCGTGGAGTATGTAGTCGCTTTGAGTTTGGTAAGTGTTTTCCCATATGATTCTAGGAGAAGTGAGCGTAGCTCGTGGCGTAGTTTAAAAATTTGTGTTTGAAGTGCAGGAGAGGGGTTCTGTTTATTCTGGGATTCAATGGACTCAATGGCGGCTGTGATTTGGTCAAATTTCAATGATCTCCGCTTTTTTTCCCTAGCTGCTAGTTGGAGAAAGGTCCCCCTAATAACAGCTTTGTGGGTTCTCCACACCAGCACCGGGTCAGACACCGACTGGGAATTAATAGAGAAGAATTCCTCTAAGTGTTGTTTGAGAGTATTTGCAGTGTGTGGATTATGAAGAAGGTAGTTGTTTGTTCTCCAAAGATAGGAGTTAGGCACATGCAATTGAGCATTGACAGTGATACTGATAGGGGTGTGGTCTGACCAGGTGGTAGTGTGAATCTCCGAAGCCGACACTTGTTGTAATAGACATTTATCAGTAATAAACAGATCTATGCGTGAGTAGGTGTTGTGACGCGGTGACAGGTACATATAGTCGCGTTCATTCGCGTGACAACACCTCCACACGTCAAACATTTTGTTGGAATATAGAAAATTACTCAATGGTGAAGCATGTCTCTTAGTCCCAGCGGTAGAGTCGATGCCATAATCTGGCACGATGTTAAAGTCTCCACACCATAGTAGATTACCCTGCTTGTGAGAATTAACTTTCTCCAATAAGTCTCTTAGAAAGGACATCTGGCGATGGTTCGGTGCATACAATGAGACTAACGTGTATTGGACGTTGTTTATTTTGCAAACTAGGATGATGTAGCGACCTTCTGAGTCGGTAATGCAGTTCTGTAGCTGGAAGAGGACAGTGTCCCGAACAGCGATCATTACACCTCGTTGTTTTTTGGAATAGGAGGATTGAAAGATATGAGGAAATGCTTTGTGCTGGCAGCGGGGTGGGGATTCTCGCATAAAGTGCGTTTCCTGGACGCATAGCAGATCGCTTTTGAGCGATAAGGCCGTTTTCCATAGTGATACGCGCTTGGCCGGATGGTTTAGGCCCTTTGCATTGAGAGAGACTACAGTGATTGACATTGCTGTACTAGTGGTTGGAGTAGATCAGTAGATAGACTTACGGTTGGGAGAAGTAGGGTGTCTGTCGGCAAGGAAATCTCTACTTCACAGGTGGAGAGCAGATTCCAGGTAGGCTGATGAATGAAGGTTCTGCGGCGATGATCAGAAGTTTAAAATATGAGGCGAGGTTGATAATGTTACTCTAGGCAGTATTCTGCGGATACAAGTCAAAGTTAGAAGACAAGGCAACGGTATATCTTGGTGCGAGGTAGTAAAAACAACAAAGAGAGAGCAGAACAAAAATAAAAATAAAAACAGATCAACAGATCAACTTGAGACACTGGAGCTAGTGTTGTAAAGAACAGGTCAGCGATGTACATCCCTAACGGGCGCTGACGCAACCAGGGGGAAAGTTCGGGCTCAAGGGTCAGTGGAGGAGACGGTCAGCCGGACCAGATTCTATAGGTAGCTCCATGTGGGACACGGAGAAGGATACGTATCAGAGTATCAGATCAGCTGTGGATTGTAGTTTCTGCGGAGAGGTCCCTGTGGTGGGGAATTACGTCTCCTGGGTAGCGTAGGATTTCCATTCGGTGCCTCCGGGCCAATGCCCCATGACTGTAAGAGCTTCATGCCACCTTCCACCGTAGAGATGGTATGAGGAATGCCGTTGTGCAGGACCAAGACAGTGGCAGGGTGGCGCCATTTGTAGGCAATTTTATGGTTGGAAAGAGCTTTAGTGATGGTTTTCAACTGTCTGCGTAGTTGAAGAGTGTGCTGGGAGAGGTTAGCGAAAAGTTGAATGTCTGAATAAGGGGCAGGCAGGGTGTTGAGGGTTCTAGCTTTAGAGAGGATTTGTTCTTTCGCTTGGTAAAAATGGATCCTTAATAGTACATCTCTGGGAACCGTATCCGCCAGGTGGCCTGGTTTAGGGATCCGGTGTATGCGGTCTATAGTGAGTTCAATGGGCGTCAGCTCAGGTAGCATGGTAGAAAACATGGTGGTCGCGAATTTATGCAGGTCTGTGGGAGGGACCGTTTCCGGTATACCGCGTATCTTGATGTTATTGCGGTGGGAACGATCTTCGAGGTCTGCGATTTTGGATTTGATCCAGTCAGTATCATCCTTCTGGGCCATACACGAATCAACCAAGTCATTAACAGTAATCGCACACTCCTCCATTTTATCTTCCATATACTGTACCCTGTCCCCCATCTGTCGCATATCAGTGGTGAATTTGTGGATCAGTGATGACAGATTAGTCATAAGGGATGATTGTAAGGAAAGGAGCATGTCCTTCATGGTGGTGTCAAGGACCGGCTGGCCTGAGGTGGGGAAGGCCGCAATGGAGGATTGCAGGGAAGATATAGCGTGTGAGTTGTGCAGCTCAGTACTCACTGTGGCCTGGGCCTTGTCCGCTGCATCCAAGCGCATCCGCGCTTTTACTGGGCTCCGGGAGGACGGAGATGCTGGCGGTGAGTTGGCGAAGGGGGATGGCGATGTTTCCCCGTCTGGATCCCCGGGATCACTGCTAGGCAGGTCTGTGTATGCTGAAGACGGACGCGCGGCGGTCCCGCCGGCGCCATCTTGGCTGTGCCTCTCGCGCTGGAAGGAGAGTGCTGTGAGCTTTTGGAGGTTTTTCGCCTCCTTTCGTTTGCGTGACATCACGGCGGATCGGTCCGGGATCTCTCCGGGAGGGAATGCCGGTTCGCTGGGTGTCGCTGGGGTCCGTGTCGCTGTGGATGTCCAGCCGGCTGACAGGAGCTCCAGGCTTAGGCTGCCATCTCGCTCGCGCGCAAGCCACGCCCCCTACCAAACAAGCTCCTTGAGATTAAAAAAAAAAATTAAAAAGATAATAATGGTGTTGTGGTAACTTGACACACAAAACACACCAAAAAAATTATGGAGATCATCAAAAAAAAAAAACAGAAGATCTTGATTAAAAAAACAACCACAAAATAATTAAAAATATTTTTAAAAAAAATTATTCGGGAGATCCGACAAATAAAAATATTATATTCATGAAATCACGAGAAATAATAAAGAAAGAAGTTTGTGAGAACTCTGTATGAATTTGAGCAGCAAAATAACTTCATTCTTCTAGCATTATAAAGAAAAAGAGAGTGTACTGCATTAAACAATGTTAAACATTGCAGGGTGACGAATGTGCTATATCCATTACGAACGCTAGTTTTACCAGACTTTCGCTTCCGACTCGTAATTTATTCTGAGCATGTGTGGCACTTCATGCGTCGGCATTGTCTACACACAATTGGAATTTACGTGATCGGATTTTGTTGTTGGAAAATTTTAGATCCAGCTCTCAAACTCTGTGTTTTTCGGAAATTCCGATGGAAAAAGTCCAATGGAGCCTACACACTGTAGGAATTCCCGACAACAAGCTCCGATGTCACATGTTTTGTCAGAAAGTCCGACCATGTGTATGGGGCATTAGTGTATTTCCATGCTGTCTGGCTATTTCCCTGGGTACCATGCTGTCTGGTGATTTCAGTGCTGCAGCATTTCAAGAGAGTTTTTTACCTCTGCTTGGTTGTGGCCTGAGTCAAATGATCGCAACCTGGATATTGCCTGCAGCTCAACATCTACAACTCTAGGAGCTCTTGTGAAGAAAAAAGAGTATCTTAGACTTTAGTGTCTTGGCCCTTTTCAGGGCTCTTACCACCACTAAGCAAGTGGTCAGCCAAATCCTTTTTATCAGGGGCAGACTGACAACTCATGGGGCCCCCGGGTAATAGGAGATTATGGGGCCCCCAGGCAATCAGAGATTATGGGGCCACACAGTATACAATCACACAGTATACACAGACATGTTTCTATTGGCTGAGAAGGTACTGGAGAGGTGGGGCAGCTATAATATCAGGATTTTTAGACCAAAAGGATATCGGTAAGGGACATTTCAGAGACAGATGTAAAGAAAAACACATACTGTCCCAGGTTTTACTGAGGCTGGCAACCCTGATGGGGCCCCGTAGTGGCATGGGGCCCTCGGGCAGTGCCCGAGTGGCCCAATGGTCAGTCCGCCCCTGCTTTTTATCCATTGTGGCTTTCACCACCACATGCTCAGCTGCTACTCTAGGTTGGCCAGTTAATTCTCCCCTGGTGAAAGGGGATTCCTAAGTTGTGACAATACATATCAAAGAGTAAATTAGGAGCATGCTATATTTTGGTACATCGACTGTTATTTTTCTGTACTTGCAGCATGTATAATGGGATAAAATATATAGAAACTTTCATGTATTTCAGAGATGTACTAAATATGTTTTTTTTTATTATTAATTTGTATTGACAAACACTTTGAAAAGCTTTTTGATGTAATGTGCTGGATTTATTGCATTAAAGCAGTATTAAACATAAAACCAAAATTGTAATATTTTGCATTTTACTGATTATTGGCTTTATTTTTTTCGGCCCTATTGCTTTTTTTTCACCTGGTGACCTGGCCACTAACACACCTCCTATGTTAGAGTGCCTATATTCTGGACAAAGGAGAAAAAAAGACACGTTTGGAAAGCAACATATTCAGTCTAAGGGCAGGGGAGTGTTAGATGCACTAGAGGATTTAAATACACTAACCATTTGAAACCAAATTTTAGGTAATATTTTATAAGCAGTTACAACAACCTTTTTTTCTTTTCCTTTTGATATAATGGCTTTACAGCTGACCATTAAAGTACCCATGTCAGTGTTAAATGGTTTGTCTCAGCCCTCTAACGGCAACAACTGCTGCACAGCTTGTTTTGTTGAAAAACAAAAGACTTACTGGCCAGATCACCAAGTGAAAATAAAAGAAATGAAGCCTAACAAAGAAAACAAATACAGCCAACACATCAAGAGTTAGTAAGCTACAATATAATAAATGTTTGCTTTCGGGTCCAATACAGCTTTAAATCAATCCTTATAAATAAATTATTATATCCCAAAAAAGTGTCTTTATGTTCCCCTCGAAAGAGACCTTTTTCAAGTTTATTACAAAAAAAACCCCCCAAAAATTCAGGTCCAATGCCATCTCACCTTCTCACCTGCTAAATAGATAGAAAGAGATTCTGTATTGTTTTATTGCCTCTTGTGATCTGCTTTCACTTATGTAGTCATTATAGTAATTTATTTATAGGAAATAATGCAACCACAATATTTCCGATTATTAAATTACTATAATTATAACTCCTGCTGTCTTACAAGTTTAAGACCCGGTGCCTGCTCCACCCTTTGGCACCTTCTACACAAGCTGTGTTATGCAAAAATAATTTAAAAAAATGCAAGTTTCATCTCAAATGTAGGGATGAGTAAATACTTAAAGAGGAGCTCCACTCATATTTGTGTTTAATAAAAGTCAGCAGCTGCAAAACTGTAGTTGTTGACTTTAATAAACAGACTCTCTCCTGCCTTAGGGTCCAGCGATGTGCTCACCTGAGCAATTATTTCCGCCGGTGTTCTGACCCCGGCACCAGCATCTCAACTGTGAGCACCTGGCCATGACAGCTTGAGACTTCACAGCCAGGTATGCACTGTGTATGTGCCAGCAGTGCTTTGTGTATGATCCCACAGACTTCTAGGACCTGTGTTGTGTCACTGAAGAATGGGTGGGGGGGGCGATATAATCGGAAGTGGGAATGGGTACCTGTCAAAACCAGGTACCCCCCCCCAAAAAAGGTGCCATTTTATAAAGAGGTGGGAAGGCTTTAAAAAAGAACTTGCTCTCGCTCTTTTAGGTGGAGCTCCACTTTTAAAGATCTTCTGCACTAGCTAGTCAACTAATCTGTTCATCCGAAACTAAAAAGTTTAGAAAAGTGCATGTAAAGCCAAAACTTTTTTAAACGTTTTGGATAGAGTAGGTAGGAGTTAGAAATCATGTCATGTTTATATTGCTCTCTTTAACCACTTATGGACCGCCCGCCACAGTTTTACGTCGGCTGTTTGAAGGAGGATATTGTTGTTATGGCAGCAGCTAGCTGACAAAACCCCAGTATCCCCTACTTCAGTGGGCAGTCCACTACAAGATAAAAGTGGTCTCTGTGGAGGATTCACCACAAGATCACTTTTATCAGTGGCGGGAGAGCCCCCCCCCATGATCTGGTGCCCTCTGCCGCTTATCGGAGCCATAGGCAGCAGCAGAGGCAAACACATCTGTTCTCCTTTCAGGTGTGGAGACAAGCGAGGGGAAGATGGCCCCCACCCGTCTCCATACAATTGCTGGGTGGAAGTGACATCCAAATAATTTTTTAAATGGCAATTTTGTTTTTTATTGCATTTTAGTCTAAATATGAGATCTGAGATCTTGTTGACACCAGATCTCATATTTAAGGGGTCCGTCATGTTTTTTTTCTATTACAAGGGATGTTTACATTCCTTGTAATAGGAATAAAAGTGACAATTTAAAAAAAAAAAAGTGTAAAAATAAAAGGTAAAATAAATAGGAATTTTTTTTTAAACGCCCTGACAAGCTCGCGTGCAGAAGCAAACGCATACGTGAGTAGCCCCTGCATATGAAAACGGTGTTCAAACCACACATGTGACATATCGCCACAATCGGTAGAGTAAGAGCAAAAATTCTAGCCCTAGACTCCCTCTGTAACTTAAAACATGCAACCTGTAGAATTTTTTAAACATCACCTATGGAGATTTAAGGGTAAAAAATTTTCGTCAGTCCACGAGCAGGCACAATTTTGAAGCGTGACATGTTGGGTATCAATTTACTCGGCGTATCAGTATCTTTCACAATATAAAAAAATTGGGCTAATTTTACTGTTGTCTTATTTTTTAATGCAAAAAAAGTGTATTTTTTCCCAAAAAAGTGCACTTATAAGACCGCTGCGCAAATACGGTGTGACAGAATGTACTGCAACGACCACCATTTTATTATCTAGGGTGTTAAAAAAATGTATAATGTTTGGGGATTCTAAGTAACTTTCTATGAGGAAAAAAAAACAGTTTTTTAACTTTAATTGTACCTATAGGTAACCCTACAAATAAGGCTTAACTGTAGGTACTGTAAATATCTCTCGTTTTGGAGATATTTACTGTATACGCTGCCGTTGATGTCATCAGCACATGCGCACTGAAGAAACGGACCGTTTGTGCCATTTCTTTAGGGCCTCTACATTGACCAGTGGCTCCCATGCGCATATGCAGGAGTGTTGTAATCGCGGTTCCGGCCAATCATAGCGCTGGAGCCCACAAAGTAGTAGTGCACAGTGGTTTACGTAGTGCACAGTGGTGTAGTGGTTAGCACTCTCACCTAGCAGTAAAAGGGTCGCTGGTTCAAATCCCAACCATGACACTACCTGCCTGGAGTTTGCATTTTCTCCCTGTGCCTGCGTTGGTTTCCTCCGGGTACTCTGGTTTCCTCCCACACTCCAAAGACATGCAGGTAGGTTAATTGGCTTCTGTCCAAAATTGGCCCTAGTATATGAATGGGGACCTTGGATTGTGGGCTCCTTAAGGGTAGGGACCAATGTGGGTGTGCAATGTACAGGGATGGGGACAATTGTGGACACTCACAGTTGAACTGGATGGACTGGTGTCTTATTCAACCTTACTAACTATGTAACTATGTGTGTAACCCTGGGAAACATGTCGGACCTGTCAGCGGTGTGAGGGTGCCGATCCAGGGTATCGTTCTAAGGTAAGTATTTCATAATTAGCTAGTATGCGATTCATACTACCTCATTATGCCTTTGTCTTGCAGGTTTATTTTTTTATTTTTATTTTTTTATTTTTTTTGGGAGGTATACAACCTCTTTAAGATCAGCAAACATCAGCTGATCAAACTTCTACTAACACAATTTTAGCAAAAGGAGCCCAAAGGGCCCAAAGGGCTGTAGTACATGTTGTAACTCAGCGCGTTCTTGACAATCAGAATTTCTGACAACATTTGTGCGACCGTGTGTATGTAAGACAAGTTTGAGCCAACATCCGTCGGAAATAAATCCAGGATTTTGTCGTCGGAATGTCCGATCGTGTGTGCGCGCCATTATACTCCAGGCTTAATCCAGGAACAAGGATGATAATAATATAATCAGAACTAGGGATGAGCTTCGAGTTCGAGTCAAACTCATGTTCGACTCGAACATTACCTGTTCACCTGTTCAGCGAACAGTGAACAATTTGTGGTTTTCGCTGCAAATTCGAAAAGCCGCAGAACACCCTGTACAAGTCTATGGGAGAAATCTAAAGTGCTAATTTTAAACGCTAATATGAAAGTTATTGTCCTAAAAAGTGTTTTTGTACCTCCTTACCATTTCAAATGGGGGGGCCAGGATCTGGGGGTCCCCTTGTTAAAGGGGGCTTCCAGATTCTGATAAGCCCCCCACCCGCAGACCCCCACAACCACCGGCCAGGGTTGTGGGGATGAGGCCTTGTCCTCATCAATATAGGGACAAGGTGCTTTGAGGGGTCACAGACCCCCAAAGCATCTTCCCAATGTTGAGGGCATGTGGCCTGGTACGGTTCAGGAGGGGGGCTCTCTCGCCCCCCCTCTTTTCCTGCGGCCTGCCAGGTTGCGTGCTCGGATAAAGGGTCTGGTGTGGATTTTTAGGGGGTGTGGAGATCCCCTTAAATCCATACCAGACCTGAAGGGTCAGGTATGGAAATTTAGGCGGAACCCCACGTCATTTAAAAAAAAAAATTGATGGGGGTTCCCCTTAATATCCATACCAGACCTTAAGGGCCTGGTAATTGAATTTGGAGGAACCCCACACTTTTTTTTTTATCAATGACTTTAAATGACTGTTCTCTGTATTACGGGGAGCTGACAATTCATTATAGCCACGAGTGATTTTAAATTACTTTTTTTCCTGAAGAAATTACACTTTGTGCAGGGACAGTTCTATGTACGGGAAACATGCGCCCCTTTACAGGCATACGATAGGCACCCCCCAGGTACTAAATTTAAAGGAATATTGCACTTTTATTGTTTCACTTGCATTATTGAAATCACTGCTTACGAAAAAACTTCCATTTTTAAAACTTTTTTTTGGATTGATACATGTCCCCTGGGGCAGGACCTAGGTCCCCAAACACTTTTTAGGACAATAACTTGCATATTAGCCTTTAAAATTCGCACTTTCAATTTTGAACCTTCGAGTCCCATAGACTTTAATAGGGTTCTAAAGTTCACACTAAGTTTAGGTCTGTTTGCAGGTTCTGGTGCGAACCAAACCGGGGGGGGGGGGGGGGGGGGTGTTCGGCTCACCCTTATTCAGGACCGCCAGAAAAATTAAGCAAAAGGAAATGTTTTTCCATTTTAAAATGACTATTAGATAACTATCAAAATAAAACACTCAGCATTTTTAGGGTAGAATGAAAGAGAAAGTTAAAAGTTCAGAAATCAGTTTGTAGTTAACAATATTAGAATAAAAGTAATTTGTACAGACTAGGACAATAGAGTTAATAAGTTATAATAATTATTTGGATTACAAGGCAAGCTGTTTACAATTCTCCTTTAGAAAAGACTTCAGGCAAAACAGATATTCAGTATGTGCCAGCATTATTTAAACAGAATCACTAGTTCTCTATATACATAATACTTCCAAAATGTATCCAAAAGTTTTTGTGCATGTGGCCAAGTTTGCTGCAAATACACAGCTGGTAGATTATATGTGTCTTGCTATATATACAGTTTATATAGAGTTCCCAATCACAGCTTAAATACAAAGAGTGGGGATTTGTTCAAAGGATTTTGAACAAGGCACTGCAAAAGACAGTAAAGTTATGCAAAATGCTGTAACATACAGTATGGGCCAATCACTTTGCATTTTACACTATTTAGGATAATCAGTACAAATAAATATAATCTTGTCAAGGCAGGCTAAATAGTTATGGTGGATTACTGCACCAACATTGTTTTTTGTTAAACCTCTTCAAACAGATCAACATACTTTCCTAGTATGGTCACTTTTACAATAATAAATTCCAGTAAGAGACCCGGAAAGTCCAAATCCATATGAAATTTTTATTGGTACATGTAAAAAAAAAGCACATGGGGCTAGCACATTTCGGCAAACCGCCTTGGTCACAGTACAAAAGTTAAAATGCGAAACAAACTATATATAACATGTGGGGAACTCCACCCATGAGGCAGGCAAAAAAACAATCATGATAATTGAAACCATAGGATTGCCTGATAGGAAAGGAAATGCACGGACAGACATTATTCAAATAAGATCAAATAAATCACAATACAAAATGACACCTATCCTAAACACTAGGAGGTTTTCAAGTTCAGAGAGCTGCAATTTTGTTTATTTACTGTGTATCTCCTTTGTGGCAGGCATGCTCCAGGATTGGCCCTCGCATGTTGGAACTTTCTTCAATATTTGAGTCTTCTTATCCATTTACGTCTCTTTACTGAGGTTATGCGTAAGAGTACATCTCTTTTTTATTGAGATCACTAATCTTTTTTTAACAATTCGTTTTTATTGAAAATTTTGCATGACTTATACAAGTAGAAAGTGACATATCCAATAAACAGATATACAAACACCTATAATAAGAAAAGGCCATGTTGAGAATAACCCGTAAGACAAAATACCTGAAAATGCCAGTTCTCTGAAATGAAAAAAAATATACATATAACAACCGTAAATATAAAAGCCTAGATTCATTTTCATCTAAGGGAGCTGAGATAGGATATTTAACTAACTGACATAACTCACAAATTAGTGGGAGCTATCCTCACTACAAAGATAAATACTTATGGGTATTCTGCTTAGAGGAACAAGGAAGGTGGGGGAAAAGAAAGAAACGGGGAGTGAAGGAAAAGGGAAGAAAAGGGAAGGGTAGGGATAGGAATAGTAGGTCCACTGACCAAGGTCTGGCGGTCATCTCCAATCTACACTTATGTAACACTCATTAAGATCAAGTAGGCTTGTACCAATCTTTCCATATTCGCCATTTATGCAACATCTTCATTCTATTACCTTGTCTGCTAGCAATTAATGTTTCATATACACAGTGAATTTGGGTGATAGCTAAAACCTCAGATATTTTGGGGGCGTAGTTTGATTTCCAGTCTTTCGCTATCAACGAACGAGCCACCAATAAGATGTGTGTCACCACCACTCTAGACTCAGGAGGAAAGATGTCTATTCCTATGTTCAATATAGCAAGAGCGGGGTTAGGTTTAGTTAGGATCCCCGACACACCGGACACTATACGGAACAGGGAGTTCCAGAAGCTAGTCAGGCTCCTGCAACTCCAGAACACGTGGTACAAATTTCCAATGTCTCCGCACATTCTCCAGCAAAGCGGGGACCCCCCACAGACAAATTTGGATATTTTGTATGGGGTGAGGTACCATCGTAGGGCGATTTTTTGTGATAGTTCCCAATGATTGACGGATTTGGAGGAAGCATATACAGCTTGAAAAGCTGCTTTCCATTGTTGGGGTGTGAAGGAAGTATTCATATCCCTTTCCCATAATTCGTATGGGCGAGACTTAGCAAATTCCAATTTGCTTTGGTAGATGTTATAAAAGAGGGAAATCCCACCCCGAGTTAGAAAGTTGGAATTGTAGAACTTCCAAGCCACTTTAGGCAAACGCACATGATGCGTCTTTGCTGCCCTCAAGCAATGCAACACACGGTAATAGGTAAACCTATCCTTGGATGAAAGTCCATATCGTTCCTGAAGTATGTCGAAGGGAATGGGCCTGGCCTCAGTGTATAAGTCGGTGACAAATTTGATTCCCTTGTCATGCCATGCACCCGTAGGAAGGTCGGGGACTATATAGGAGAGAACTTTTAAGGGTACAGGGAGCTCCATGGTCTCCTGCGCCTCTGAGGCCACATTGGTGAGAGTCCTCCAGGCCAACAGAGAGGCCTGGATGGTGGGGGGAAATATGCGCACAGAGTACGGCTTCAGAGAATCTAATAGGAGCAGGTTTGTCAAGTCATCTGTCGGGCACAGGGCTCTTTCCAGCTCGACCCAAGGGGTCGCCCATGAGGGATTGAGCCAATGTTTGACTTGAGTAAGTAATGAGGCCCTGTAGTAGTCTCGAATGTCCACTAGCCCCATACCTCCCGCCCTCCTATGTTTCACCAGTATTGATTTAGCACATCTAGGTTTCTTACCTCTCCATAGGAACTGTCTGAGTATCGCATTAAAGGGTCCAAAATGAACCTCTCCCAGAGGGATTGGGAGGGTACGGAACACGTACAGAATCTGCGGCAATATAATCATTTTAAAGGTGGCTAACCTTCCCGTCCAAGTCAGTTCGGTTTTGTTCAGTTGGACAATGTCAGTTTTGAGTTTTGATAATAAGGGGGAAAAGTTGGAAGGGGCCAGTTGTTTCAAGTCTTTAGTAACTTTGATGCCCAGATAGGTAATGTGTTCTGGGCTCCAACTATAGGGAAACTCCTTTTTCAGTACGGCCTCTAAGGGGGGGGGGCACTCCCAGTCCTAAGATTAAGGATTTAGTCGAATTAACTTTATAGAAGGAGATGTTCCCAAATTCCTCCAAGATCTGAGTGGCTCGCCTAAGAGAGATGTCCGGGGAAGTTAAAAATAGGATAATGTCATCCGCGAATAAATTCAACACATGCTCCCTTTCTCCCACCTTAAAGCCAGTGATGGAGGGGTCAGATCTCACCCTCTCCGCCAATGGCTCGATTAGAAGATTAAAAATGGAGGGGGACAAGGGGCATCCCTGTCTCGTACCGTTTGTTATTGCAAAAACAGAGGACAGCATGTTGGATGTATAAACCTGTGCGCAAGGCGAGGAGTACAAAGCTAACACGGCCGACAGAATCGGGCCTGAGAAGCCAAACTCCATCAACACCTGTCTCATGTAGCCCCAGTGGATCCTGTCGAACGCCTTCTCCGCATCCAAAGATAGGAGCAGAGAAGGCGTCCGACAGGCCCCTGCATGTTGGACAATGTTGATGACCCTTCTAGTGGCATCCGATGCCTGTCTACCTGTAGTAAAGCCCGATTGATCGGGGTTAATAATAGAAGGGAGTATCGGGAGCAGTCTGAGCGCTAATATCTTCGCGTATACCTTGACATCGGTATTGAGTAGAGATATCGGCCTAAAATTCGCCGGGGTAGTAGGGTTCTTACCAGGCTTTGGGATCGTTACAACAAATGCCTTAAGCATCTCTTTAGGGAAAGAGGCCGAGGACACTGCAGCTGCATATACCTGTTGCAGCGTTGGGGACAACTGCTCACCAAAGGCTTTATAATAGTCATTAGATAGCCCATCCGGGCCAGGGGATTTTCCCAACGGAAGAGTGCTTATGACCTTTTCGATCTCAGACTTCGTGACCGGGGAGTTAAGGGAATCTAGCTGGTCCTTCGTAAGTTTCGGCAGCCTAATCTTAGCTAAGAATGCTTGTATGGCGTCGTCAGTGGGCTGAATGGTGTGGGGATCATTGCTCAGATTATAAAGTGTTGCGTAGTATTCAGCAAAAGATTCTGCTATCTCCTGCGGGTTAACAATTTTCCCCTTGCCTTGAGGCCCTAATAAATACGGTATTCTAGATTTAGTTCTCATTCCTCTAAGCCTCTGTGCCAAGAATTTGCCCGCTCTATTCCCGGAGGAGTAAAAGGACATACGCAATGAGCGCACGTATTTTTCATTTTGTTCAATCAGCATAAGTCTGAGATCAGAACGAGCCCTAGATAACTGTTGAGCTAAATTTGGATCAGTATTAGATTTATTAAGGGATTCAAGAGTTTTTATAGTGGTGAGCAGTTGGTCTACCCTATGTGTCCTCCGCCTCTTCTCTCCTGCACAAATCTTAATCATTACACCTCTAATATATGCCTTATGGGCACACCATAAAACCATCGGGTCATCCACCGATCCGGCATTACAAGCAAAATAGTCCTTCAGATGCGCTCTGATGCTGGTAGCATGTTCTGGCATTTGAAATATGCGGGAATTGGCTCTCCAGATGTAAGCCGGACCAGGGGCTTGACCTTCCATCACCACCATAGATACTGGGGCGTGGTCAGACCACGTAATGTCATGGATGGAGGATTTAGAGATTAACTGCAGCAACTGTTTGTCAACAAGCATTAGGTCAATGCGGGAATACGAGTTGTGCCTGGGTGAGAAACACGTGTAGTCCCGCTCATCGCCGTGCTGACATCTCCACACGTCATATACATCAGCGGCATGTAAGAGAGACTGAAGCTTAGGAGGAGACCTTTTGGCAACCGTAGTAGAGTCCAAAGTAGGGTCAGGGGTGACATTATGATCTCCACAAATAATCAGGGACCCCCATCGAAGATCCTCAACTCTTCTATACAATCTTTGCAGGAACCGAATTTGGTGGGTGTTAGGGGCATATAGATTGACCAGGGTATACTGCTTGCTGTTGAGCTCTCCTTGTACGATTAAATATCTACCTGCAGGGTCCGTGTGGAGCTCTTTTAACACAAAGGAGACAGAGTCTCTAAAAGCAATAAGGACCCCCCTGTGTTTTTTCGGTGCGCAGGACATAAATATAGTTGGGAAGTTTTTGTGTTGGAATTTTGGTATATTACCAGCTTCAAAGTGTGTTTCCTGTATAAGAAGGACATCAGCCTTGAGTTTGAGGGCCTCTTTCCATGCTGTGGAGCGCTTTGCTGGATGATTTAGCCCGTTTGCATTACATGAAACAACATTAAAAGACATATCTATTAGTTAGTGGAGGGTACTCACGAAACCCGGAGAATATGGTACCAGTAGCGGGAGTCCATAATTTCTGTACGTTGCTCTCGACAGATGAAGAAGCCGACCAGACCATGGGAGATGCACAAAGGAGGGGGAGAAAAATAGGGGGAGAGTCATATCCAAAAAAAAGGAAACAAAACATTATTAAAAAATCAAGATTCAAGAACCAGAGGGCGGAAATACCGTCCATTATAACGAGGGGGGAAGAAACGCACTAATGCTCCATAGTGCTACAGGCCCCCATATGTATCCGCATATTTCTCAGCGCAGGAAGGGAACACGTTAAGGCTAACTTTTCCTGGGGTTTTTCTTCTTCTTACGCGACACTGTGTGCCAGCCTTCAGGGGAGTGTGCCACTCTTGACAATGAGGGTTCATCTGCTGCTGTCGCAGGTAGTATGGCCAGGGATCTTAACAGGGCCAAGCCCTCTTCAATGTTGGTCACCACGGTGGTGTTGTCCTCGTGTGTAACCGTCAGTTTCACCGGGTAGCCCCATCTATACGGGATGTTGTGGTTTCTCAGAGCTTTGGTCACCGACACCAACGACTTCCGTTTTTGCATTGTATACTGCGAAAGGTCCGCAAACAGTTGAATGTGAGTAAATTTTTCAGGAGGAACTTGCTGTTTGCGGAACGCCATCATGAGCTTCTCTTTGGTTTGGAAGAAATGCACTCTCATTAACACATCCCTAGGGATATTATCTGGCAAATGAGATGGTTTGGGTAATCTGTGGATGCGGTCCACCTGCATCTCCGCTTCGTCAGTAGAGGGAAGGAATGCGCACAGAAGTTCTTTGGCATATTGCTGTAACTGCGCAGGAAGGACGGATTCGGGGACTCCCCTTATCTTTATATTGTTCCTTCTCGACCTATCTTCAAGGTCTGCGATTTTGCTTTTAAGCCATGCGATTTCATCTGCTTGCTCATGAAATGCATCAATTAAAGTGTTATGGGAAGTAGCGAAGTCCCCCATTTTGGCCTCTATATGTTCCACCCTGCCACTCATCTCTCCAACTTCTTTTTTAAAGGAGCTGACACACTGCAGCATGTCAGCATGCATAGATGTGCGGAGGGAGAGCAGCATCTCCTTTAGCATAGTGTCTGAGACAGGTTTGTCAGCAGTAGGGAAAGCGTTAAAGGGGTCTGTTAACTCTCTCGTGTCTTCCAGGGAGTCCTGGTCTGTGCTCACCTGTCGGCAGTCTTCTTCCAGCCTTGGCTTGGATTTTACTGGGCTGCAGGAGTTCGGGGTGGATGCCGCTGGAGACCTTCCGCGCTGCGCTCTGTTCATATCGGTGCTCGAATCATCCGACCGGGAACTGCATGAGGGAGGTGGAGGCGAATCAGCTCCGCCGGCGCCATCTTGCTTTAGGCCGCGCTCCGCCGGCCTGAAGAAATCGACCAATTTCTTCGGTTTGGCCGCCTCTTTCCTCCTACGGGACATAGCTCCGGGATCCACAGATGTTCCGGTTACCGGGTATGTATGCGGATTTACGATCCGTCGCTTCGTTGTTGATAAGGGACCGTCGCTAGAGCGGAGCACACTATTCAGGCGTCCATTCACTAGCGCGCGGTAGCCACGCCCCCGAGATCACTAATCTTGACTGATATACAATGTAATATATGTATATATTGACAAATGAAGATTTCACAGTTTTATACAAAGAAACCTGTACCTCCATCTGAAGACTCTGTATGCACCACTATGTTTGAAAATGTATGGACTATTATGATTGGACAAAATTCTAATTCAGCATTACTGTGCAATAATGTTGTGCCACATCCTGTATTGACAGAAAAAGAGGAAAGTGACCCCCTATTGTTTGGACTTTAATGGCACATACAATAATCAAAAATAGAATAAAACAGTATTTATTATCAAAATATGTATACAAATATAGCAATCAAAAAAATATAGAAATCACAAAATAATTAAAATACATGCAGTAGTATCTGTAATGGAGTGACAATAGTAGATGGAAGGTCACCCATGTAACATATGGTAGGCCAGGGTGCTCAGAAACCCTACGCGTTTCGGAGAAGTACTGGTCTCCTTCATCAGGAGTGAATCTAGAGCAAGAGGCGTATTTCTAATAAAAAGCATAAATAACAGGATATTAATGAAACAG
Source organism: Lithobates pipiens (assembly GCF_037356315.1). NCBI lineage: Eukaryota > Metazoa > Chordata > Amphibia > Anura > Ranidae > Lithobates > Lithobates pipiens. The sequence continues at coordinate 46,873,419 of NW_027507788.1, read as the reverse complement.
AATGGCCAATAGTAAATGAGGGTGCATCTAGACATTATCCTACTTACATGTATAATTACAGAGGTAGATGCATGTAAATTATGAGTAGTTAAAATTGACATAGATCAAGCAATTGTCAAGCTTAGTATTCCAGTGTTCAGGACTAGCCTTTCTGAAAGAACTCCGAAATAAAAAAATATAGGAGGGAACCAAAAGAGGACCCCAATTCCCTGTCCAATGAAGTGGGACTGGCTACAAGGTACACACCGAGGGGGCCACTGAGGCGTAAATGGCAGGAGACCCTGAAAGGAGAGAGAAAAGAAGGATGAAAAAAAAAGGCAAGGAAATAGCAGAGCCCCTGTGGTCAAAACAATGGTTCACAGGACTCCGGGTCAAAGAGTAGAAATTGGCAATAAAGAAAAGGGCATAGACAGCAGTTACCTGGAGATATGGAGAGATCAGAGCCAGCAAAACCGTTCGCTCGGCGTCCCACAGTAAGCAGCTGTGGAGTGGCGACGAGCGTGCGGTCGAGATATAAAAAGACAGAACCCTCCAATCAGCTGACGCAAACCTAATTGCAACAGCTGATGGAGGGCAAGGAGAGACAGGGCCTAGTGCCGGAACGCCCCCGAGCGGTGAGAGCGGAGTCCCGTCACAGCGTGCACATGCAAAGCACCAGTGCTGGAACGGGGCTCCGCTCCCTCCACCTGCCGACACATCAAGCTTCCCAAAGTGCACAGCCCTGGGGTTGCAAGATGGAGGGCGACCCATGTACAAGACACCGGGCGCATCTCCTCCCAAGCTGCCATAGGAAGAAAATCCCGGCGCTGGTGCTCTTTATTGGCTATTTCTACTCTTTGACCCGGAGCCCTGTGAGCTATTGTTTTGACCACAGGGGCTCTGCTATTTCCTTGCCTTTTTTGTTTTCATCCTTCTTTTCTCTCTCCTTTCAGGGTCTCCTGCCATTTACGCCTCAGTGGCCCCCTCGGTGTGTACCTTGTAGCCAGTCCCACTCCATCGGACAGGGAATTGGGATCCTCTTTTGGTTCCCTCCTATATTTTTTATTTCGGAGTTCTTTCAGAAAGGCTAGTCCTGAACACTGGAAAACTAAGCTTGACAATTGCTTGATTTATGTCAATTTTAACTACTCATACATTACATGCATCTACCTCTGTAATTATACATGTAAGTACGATAATGTCTAGATGTACCCTTATTTCCTATTGGCCGTTCTGTTTCATTAATATCCTGTTATTTATGCTTTTTATTAGAAATACGCCTCTTGCTCTAGATTTACCCCTGATGAAGGAGACCAGTACTTCTCTGAAACACGTAGGGTTTCTGAGCACCCTGGCCTACCATATGTTACATGGGTGACCTTCCATCTACTATTGTCACTACATTACGGATACTACTGCATGTATTTTAATTATTTTGTGATTTCTATATTTTTTTGATTTTTATATTTGTATACATATTTTGATAATAAGGACTATTATAATTGGTGGGACCTTACTGGTCTTAAACCTGGGTACAGTACATGGGGGAAGCTATAATCTCTAGAGGACTCAGAATAAAAAAATTCCCTTCCACCCCTTATTCTGACAAGTTCACAACAGAATTGAACAGTTTACTTACTAAATGCTCCCTTGAATTGATGGGACTCATCATCAAACAAGAGGAAAATATATTACAGACCATGAATGTGGAGATCAAGTCTATAAAGGATTCCTTAAAACCGTTTCACTCTTTGGCTCTGTACGCCACTTTGAATAATGATCTTACCATTTCTCTCAATAAACTGGAACAAGAAATTATGGGCACAAAAAGACAAAAATATCTATGGGTCATCCAAGACTATGCACAAGGATCAGTGTATGTCAGAACTAGATCAGTGTTTTACAGTCTATACTGAGAAACAAGAGAACATTAAAACGGAGAGGTTATAAACATGTTAACTTCAGCTCACCAGATCTGACAGACTCACAATCAGAGTTATCAGACACCACTGATGGGAGATCATCGTCTAGGAGCTCAGTTTCATGGATTTACAGGCTGCCGAATGGAGTAAACATGGCCATGGCACTTTATTGGTTTAAATAATTAACAATAATTATTTTATAACAATCTTTCAAGATATGTATTTGAAGCAATAAATCTGCTTAGTCCTCACGGCTCAAGCATAAATTAATCAAAATTATTATACAACAGTCCCCAACGTAGCCGGAACTTTCTCTGGAAGACAATGACTGGCTTACCCCGTAACTGCGGCCATTTCTATGCAGGATTGCAATCCTGAATTAAGAATATTAAGACCAATTTTGGACAGATGGATACCATCCTGTCTATATAGGCCTGAAATATCTCCTTCCAATTCAAAATGCTGAAAAGGAGAAACCAGTGTTGATGGGCATGAATTTCTCGATGGACCTTTTAATTTTAATTCATTTTAATTTGTTTTCTGACCTTCTCAAAGGGTTTTAAATCAGGAGAATACCAGATAAACCAGGGAATAATTTCAGAAAAAAAAATAATAGTATCAAAAAATGCAATTTTAAGATGCTGTAGATCATGCTGTAAAATGGGGTTCCCTCACACTATCAAAGTAAAAAATATCTGAATGTGGTATGTCGGTTAGATTGCTGCTAGACCTAAAGTGTATACCCTGCTTTATCATAAATAATAGAACCAAGGTTTTAATTTTACCTAAATCTCCCCCCCCCCCCCCGTAAGTCCCCACTAAATACTAAAACAACTGAAATAAATGAAAGTACAAATTACACCACTGAAGACCACTTCCAAAAACATGAAAATGGTCAGGATGCAAGCCAAGATTTTCAGTATAGCATCGCTGGGAAGCTCTCTTACGAGCCCAGTAAATAAAGGAGTGTCCATTAAAGAGACAAATTAAAGAGACAAATATACAGATTACATCTCTGAGAATCCCATCTCCCCAGTTTTTTTATAATTGAACCATCAAGGCCCAATCTAGCAGCTTCAGTTGCTCTGCCTATACGAAAGGAATAGGATGAAAATGTGAAACCCTGAAGGCCTAATTCATACAAATATTTTTTTGAAAACAGAATTAAATTGATAGTTTGCGACCAGAGAGGAATTTTTATGAATTAAAAAATTATCCGCAACAAGAGGTCTGGATTGAATAAAATCAGAGATCAGTTTAACAGGGCAAATATGAGGGTCAGCACAAGCTTGTAGATTGAGCCAACGACCTTTTTGCATCTGGTTGGTTCTGGATTTTTTGATCAGAATATTAACACTAGAGGGTAGAAGACTTATATCCTTAAATCCCAATCCTGACCTGCCTTTTTTTTTTGTTCTTTGGTACCAATTCTGATAGCCTTAATGCTGCAAAGAATGCCACAAAAAAATAAAAAACTATTTTTAATTGCAATAAGTTTTTATTGAAAATTTTAACATATGGTAACAGAGATATACCTACATACATGGTGAAGCAAAATTTCACTTACAGTATAAATATGAAGCACATAATACACGCACAGGATATATAATGTAGAGAAGGTATCTAAAAGCAGAAGTCCATCATAGCTGGTCTATCAGAGCTATAGGCAGAAGATAATAATAAGGATATCCTATATATCTAGTCTGTTCCCCGGTGTGGAGAAGAGAAGAGGCCCACCCTCCGGCACCCCTAGTGGGTACTCACTGTGCTCAGAGGGGGAAGACCTCCACCCACCCCGGAGACATTAAACAAATCAGGTGATATCCACTGCACTGTATCCGGGTAGGCGTAATATGGCTTGTAGGTAAAATAAGAATATAGAGCGGGTGAAGAGCACCCATGATTTCAACGAGTATAGAGTAAAACAAAGATGGAAGAAATGAAGAATAGAAGAGAACAAAAAGGCAGTAAAGTAGTAGAACAAAAATAAAGAAAGAAAAGAAAGACTTGAGTTTTGGAGTTTTAACACAGATGACCTCGTGATCCTTCACATGTCTAAGTTATTGTAACTCTACAATCATATCAGTTTAGAATTAGTAAACCAGTCAGTCCACCTTTCCCAATTAGCTCTGGCCACGCCAAGCCTACCTTGGGTTGAAGCAAACAGGGTTTCATACATAGCATGTGTGTTGGTAGTCATGACAATTTCCCCGAACGTGGGTGCGTTAAGATCTTTCCAGTGACGCGTTAAGGCCAGTTTGGTGCTCAGTATAATATGGGAAACAATCGTTCTGGCTGGTTGGGGTATTTGATCAATGTTTAGAAATAAGATGGCCAGTGCTGGGTCAGCAGGAATGGGAAATTGTGCTATTTGTGAGCACAAGTGAAACACCCTATTCCAAAGTGTCCGTATTTTAGGACACTCCCAAAGGATATGGTACAAGGTGCCGGGGTGTTGACATTGTCTCCAACAAAGTGGAGATGCAGTGGGGGCAAATTTGGATATCTTATAGGGAGTAATGTACCAACGACGTAGTATTTTTTGCGTCAGTTCCCAAAGGTTGATGCATTTGGTGGATGCGTAAGCTACTTTCAGCGCGGCTCTCCATTGGGCTTCTGTAAATGTTTTCCCCAAGTCCTTTTCCCAAGCATGAATGTTGGAAGTTTTGCGGAATGTTAGTTTGTCGTTGAGGGTGTTATAAAAAAGAGATATCCCCTTTAGATTAGTAGAGGGTTTAGTAAGGTATAAAGCAATCCTCCAGGGGAGTTGTATATCTGGGATATTGTAAGATTGGAAAAGATGCTTTATTTGGATGTATCTATAACTATCCAAGTCTGCTAGGCCGTATTCAATTTGTAATGTGCGAAATGTTTTCATTGCTGGACCTATCATAAGATCCTCAATGTGTTTTATACCTTTTGCTTGCCAATGAGATATTTGCAGGTCGGGAATAAGTACACTGAGACTGCCAAGAGGGATTTTTAAAGTAGAAATAGGGGCGGTAAAAGTTTGCGCAAGGAGTACCCTCCAAGCTCGTAAAGATGCCACTATAGAGGGGGCCAAATTGGCAAGGTCGGGAGCATTGGCTACGTGGGTCAGTAAATAGTTGTACAGGCTAGAGTTGGGGATTTGATTTTCCTCAAGATCCTGCCATCGCGTGGGGGGTGAGTCAGGGAACCACGTCCTCAATTGAGCTAGTATGGAAGCTATGTAGTAATCATAGATCTGTATGTTGCCCACTCCCCCTGCTGTTCTCGCGGTCAGTGAGTCTTTGAAGGCCCACCTGGCCCTTTTCCCTCTCCATAGAAACTTGTTTATTATTGCTTGTACTTCAGTAAAGTATTTACTGGGGACAGGGATGGGAAGGGACCTGAACAGATAGAGTAGTTGGGGCAAAACTATCATCTTTACTGCTGCCAATCTACCTGACCAGATGAGTTCTGTTTTATCAAGGGCTTGCAGTTTAGATGGTAAGGATTTAAGAAGGGGGATATAATTATTGGTGTATAATTCCCCGGATGTGGGGGTCAAGGTGATTCCCAAATACTCTATGCCTTTCTCACTCCACCTATAGGGGAACCGTGCGCTAAGTCTCGACTGCATATCCTTGTCTACGCCCATGCCCAAGATATAAGACTTGTTCTCATTAACCTTATAATAAGACAACGTGGTAAATAGTCTCAGAGTGTCGTGTACCGAAGCCAAAGACTTTTCAGGGTTCGTGAGCATCAAGATAATGTCATCAGCGAACAGGCTTATCGTGTGTTCAGATGTTCGAGTTTTGAATCCAGTGATATTGGGGTGGGATCTTATATGTTCCGCCAGGGGTTCTAAAATTAAATTAAAGATCAAAGGGGAGAGTGGACATCCCTGGCGCGTTCCATTTGATATTGGGAAGGGGGCAGAAAGTACACCCGAGGTGTATACTTTCGCTGAGGGATTCGAGTAGAGGGCCGTTATAGCCGAAAGGATCATACCAGAGAATCCAAATTTGGTTAAGACTGCTTTCATATATCCCCAGTGGACCCTGTCGAAGGCCTTCTCCGCGTCCAACGCAAGGAGCAGAGAAGGCCCCCGCCCAGCGCCAGCCAGATGGATGATATTGGTCAGCCTCCTCGTAGCATCTGAGGTTTGTCGTCCTTTTGTAAACCCAGTTTGGTCGGGATGTATTAAACAGGGCAGAATATTTACTAGCCGGTTTGCTATAAGTTTGGCATAGACTTTCACGTCCGTGTTTAGTAAGGATATAGGACGGAAATTGGCTGGTGTATCAGGGGTCTTACCTGGCTTCGGTAAAGTCACTATGATTGCACTCAACATTTCGTGTGGGAAGGAAGAGGAAGCGGCGGCAGCGTTAAACACTTCTGTCAAACAAGGCAGTAAATACGTTTTAAACGTCTTATAGTAGTCTCCGGAAAAACCGTCAGGACCGGGGGATTTAGACCCAGGAAGTGAGTCAATAACTTTGAGGATTTCGTCAGACGTAAAAGGTGTATTAAGTTGTTCCACGTGCTGTGAGGATAGAGTAGGCAAGGATAGCTGTTGTAAAAAGTCATTAATCAAGGAGGGTGAGGGCTGAGTAGTGGTAGAGTCGTCTTTTAAGTTATATAGGGAACCGTAATAGTCGCTAAATGCGTCTGCAATATCTCGTGGGCGTAACATCTTGTGTTTACTAGTGGGGTGAAGGATGTAAGGAATTTTTGATTTCAGTCTATGACCTTTAAGTCGGTATGCAAGTAGTTTTCCTGCTCTGTTGCCCTGAGTGTAATATGTCATTTTTAGTCTTTTTGTTTGTTTTTCAAAAGAGTCCAGTAAAAGGAGCCTCAGGTCGTGTCTCAGTCTGTGGAGCTGTTCAGTCAAAGATTGGGAAGTGGCCCGTTTGTTTTGTGATTCTAAATCACGAATTTTGTTAGTAATGTCACGTATCTTCTGCTGCCTCCGTCTCCTCTCCCCCGCTCCCAGTTTAATAAAAATCCCCCGAATGTATGCCTTATGGGCATTCCAGAGCACAAATTTATTAGGCATCGAGGGCCCGTTGAGGGAGAAAAATTCCCCCAAATGGTCCTCGATATACGATCTACATTCAGGCAGTTGCATAATGTATGAGTTCGCCCTCCAAAGAGGGATTGATTCAAATGTAGAAGAGTTTTTCAGAGACAGCGTGATAGACGCGTGGTCAGACCACGTGATGGTGTTGATAGATGCCGATAGTGCCTTAGATAATGTGTGTTGATCGACCAAAAACAAATCTATTCGCGAGTATGTGTGGTGAGGGGCAGAAAAAAAAGTGAAGTCTCGCTCCGTTGTATGCAAACATCTCCATACGTCATAAACATCCTCGCTATGCAGTGTGCTGCCCAGAGATAGGGGTACGCGTTTGGACGTGGAGGTAGTGTCAATGGACGTGTCAGGTACAATATTAAAGTCACCACAGATTACCATCGATCCTTGGCCATGTTTCCGAGCCTTCTTCATAATTTTGTGAAAGAAACAAACTTGACGGGTATTGGGGGCGTAGACATTTACAATGGTGTAAGTCGTTTGATTTATATCACATATCACAATCAAGTAGCGACCCTGAGGATCGGCAATTGCCGTATGTAAATTAAAAAGGACAGAGTCTCTGATTGCTATCATTACCCCTTTCGTTTTAGAAGTGGCATTTGCGAAAAACGTGTGTGGGAAGTTCTTATGTTTACAGACAGGCGCTGCATGTTGGCAGAAATGGGTTTCCTGGGCGCAGAGGATGTCTGACCCAGTAGATAACGCTTCTTTCCACATAGACTTCCTTTTCATAGGGTGGTTGAGTCCTTTAGTATTAATAGATAAGAAGTTAATGGCCATGGGAGTATTCGGGGGATGAAAGTGTGATATGTGCTGTATACATAAAAAGAGAATAGAAGACGTCTTCTAGAGGTGTTAGCATGTGTAAAATGACCACTCCATGGGGAAGGTACTCACAGTTAGGCCGAGATTGAGTGTGGTCTGTAAACCGCTTTTGAAGTTGGTCTTGCAAGCTGTTGTCCGTACGATGAACAGGTGGTCTTAAGGTGAATTGCCGGGTTTGCAGGGACTGGTAAAACTCCAGGAAAAGAGAAAATGCATGAAAAGTAATTGAGTGAAAAAAAAAGAAGAAAATCCAACTTGTATAAACATAACTAAAATATTGAAAGAAAGAGAGCATGATAAGCTCTAACATAGAACCAAGACACCCCTCTAGGGGGAAGGGGTGAGTCGTAAGCAACCGAGTGTTGCTCAGGTAATTCGGGGTAACAGTTCAGGCCCAACGAACGACCTGCCTCCCCAACTAGAGGAGAAGGGACCCCGTTGGTGTACAATCAAACTTGTGAGTTGGCGTTTCGCGGTGTCGCTGACTTCCAGTCCGGGCTGAGCGTCCGACGATTGGAGGCGTCTGCATTGTTGTCCTTAGGATCAGGGAGAATCTTCCATTCTTTTAGTAAGGTAATGCCTTTGTCCAAGGAGTCTATGACAAACGAGCGTTCCTGATGTGTGATCGTAATTTTGGTAGGATACCCCCAACGATAGGGGATTTGATGGTTGCGCAAAACTTTCGTGATCGTATTTAGATTTCTTCGTTTTTGAAGCGTATGCTGGGACAGGTCAGCATAGAACTGAAGGTGTTGGTATTGAGGAGGGAGCTGCTCTTGCTTACGAACGTACTGCATCAGTTGTTCCTTTGAGTAATAGAAATGCATACGAAGAATCACATCCCTGGGGATTTTGTCTGGGAGATACGAAGGTTTTGGTAGTCGGTGTATCCGGTCGATAGACAGTTCAATGGCTGGAAGATTGGGTAGTAAAGAGGTGAACAGGTCGGTAGCATAGGAGCGCAAATCCGAGGCTTGGACGGATTCGGGAATTCCTCTAATCTTGAGGTTGTTCCTCCTAGACCTGTCCTCAATATCGGCCAGCTTATCTCTAACCCATGTGGACTCCCCTTCTTGCAGATCGTGCGCATCTACCAAGTCATTTATGGTGGAAGCAAATTCCCCCATCTTGCCTTCCAAATGATCAACCCTGTCTTCCACCTTTCTCACAGCTCCACTGAGTCTATTCATGCAGCCCATCAAGTCAGCTTGGAGCGTGCTCCTCAGGGAGACCAGCATGTCCTTCAGTACCGTATCCAGCACTGGTTGATTGGTAGTAGGATAATTGGAAATAGAGTCATGGAGTTCCCTGGTGTCATCCTCAGAGTCTGCAGCCGGGCTCAGCGCGGGACTGCATCCAGAGCCATCCAGCTTCAATTTCACTTTAGCTGGGCTCCCCGAGGGAGAGGATGCCGGTGGGGAAGCCTGGTCGCTGTAGGAGTCTATATTGTTAGGGGATGAGGTATTTGTGGGCAGTTTTAGTTTATGCTTTGCAGTCAGTGGAGAAGGGTGGTCGGCGCCATCTTGCTTACCTTGATGGCGCGGTTGGAGGAAGAAATCCGTGAGCCGCTGGGGCTTCGATGAGCCTTTTCGCTTGCCCATCATGCTCACCAGGTGTGCCCCTCTCAAAACGCCAGGTATGTGGACGAATATCGGGGTCCTATTAGCCGCTTGCAGCCGTGTTGTCTTTGGGGAAGCAGGAGCTCTGGAATCAAACGTCCATTCGGTTCCGCTGCAGGCCACGCCCCCCATAAAAAACTATTTTTAATAACAAGGCTTCATAAGAAGAGAAGCAATTAAAATGAGTAGATGAACAAAGCCTTTTCATAACAGCCATAGAAATAGGGTGCCTATCATCAGCCACAAAGCAGGCCTATGCTTTGAGTGCTTGCTTAACGGAGAAATAGCCTCTACAAGCAGGAAAATGACAATGATTAAAGAAGAATAAAATTCCTGTTAGAGTTTTAACCTCCTGACTATGAGATAGATTTGCTGCATTAAAGAACATAGGCTAAAACTGTGTGCTCAGATGGTAAAGTTGGATCAAAACCACGCATCATAGTAAAAGATAACCATTTCTCCTACTGAGTATTCAGTCCATGTACTGACTGCTATAGAACCTTGTATTGCCTTGCTGACAATGGTCATATCAAGTCCCATAGATATCCAGGGCATACAACACTGTCCAGATCTGCACATGGGATCAGCTGCATGAGCCATGAAATCTGTAAGTGAGACAGAGCATCTGCAATATTGTTCAATTTTCCAGGTATAAAATTAGCTTTTACCCAAATGTTGACCTTTAGGTATAAAAAAACTAAGTATTGCAATATTTTCATAACAAAGACTGATTTGGAAATTAAACAATTTATTGCAAAGATAACGCCTTTATTATCCGTTTGGACATTAATGTGCTTGTTAGCAAATGCTAGCAAACACTTCCAAAGCTACAATTATTGGAAATAACTCAATTAGCACAATGCACTTTGTATCTTTTTTAACTATCTTAACTAAATTAGGGCCAGATGCCAAAGTACCAGTGTGTTGCAAAGATTGCTGCAAATCCCTTTGAAACCGCTGCATCTATATAAAGTTGCAATTCTGAGTGCAAAACAAAATCTTTTTCAAAATAGGACCTACCATTGTAGTCATCAGTGAACTGGGACCAGATGATCAGATCTTCCTTAAGATCCTGCATCATCTGGACATGTGAAATAGGTGACTTCAATCCAGATGAGGTCAGAGAAAGACATCTGGAAAAAAAATTTACCCCTACTGGCAAAATCCTGGAGGCAAATGCCAAAAGGCCTAAAAGAAATTGAAGTTCTAACAAAACTTTTTTGTGCCAAAGAAAAAACTGAATAAATCACCTAAGTCTCTATATTTTACCTTCAGGTAGTCTGAATTCCAATAAAGAGGCGTCAATAGTTATTTCCAAAACCTCCAATGAAGTAGTGGGGAAAAAAAACATTTTCTGAAAAGCTAAAGGAAAACCAAAATGATTTTGATATACAAAAGAAAAACCTTAGTAAATTAAAACAAAGTGAAGAATCAGGAGAGCCAAAAAACAAAAATGCATCTAAATAATGGATTATATTATCAATACTGGATTCATGAACAATGAAGGTTTCAAAATAGGAGCAAGACAGTGAGCAGCCCATGGGCAAACACTGTCAAAGAAAAATTGCCCTTCAAAGTAAAAAACAAAAATAAAAACACATTCAGGTGCAATAGGTAACAATTGGAAAGCTGATTTGATATCTGCATTAGCAAACAAGGTACCAGAACCAAATTTTCTTATCTTGGCATCATTAAATGTCGAATAACTGACAGATGAAAATGAGCTATCAATTTGATAATTTAGAGAGCCCCCTTTGGGGAATGAAAGATCATGGATCAGCCTAAAGGAGTTTGTCTCTTTTTTGGGGACTATACCAAGAGGTGATAACCAGGGGTGGACTGACAACTCATGGGGCCCCCGGGCAATAGGAGATTATGGGGCCCCCAGGCAATCCGAGATCATGGGGCCACACAGTATACACACACACACAGTATACAATCACACAGTATACGCATACATGTACACACAGTATACACAGACATGTTTCTATTGGCTGAGAAGGTACTGGAGAGGTGGGGCAGCTATAATCTCAGGATTTTTAGACCAAAAGGATGTCGGTAAGGGACATTTCAGAGACAGATGTAAAAAAAACATACATTTTTACATACTGTCCCTGGTTTTACTGAGGTTGGCAACCCTGATGGGGCCCCCTAGTGGCCCGGGGCCCTCGGCCAGTGCCCGAGTGGCCCAATGGTCAGTTCGCCCCTGATGATAACCAAAAATTCTGAAAAGAAGTGGATAAAAAGAACTGGATACCCTTCCATTAAATTTCTTTGAACATTTTTTCTCTAACAATGTGTTTATGAACTAAAGAAAAACTGGAGCCTTCATAAATAGGGAGCTGAAAGCCTTCAAAAAAACCTTTTTAAGAAGTAGTGCTGCATTCTCCTTGTTTGGATAAAAGCATAGCCAATAATGCCTGTTTTCTGGCCTCACGGGCATGCAAGCCTTTGTAAAAATATATTTTTGTGTGAGGGTAGTCATAGTGGATCTCTTAAATCATTTGGACAGCGAATGACTGCCATCACACAATGAGCATTCATGTTAATACCTGCATGAACCATTGTATTTACATTGTGACTCATTAAAGGCATACCAAAAGCCTTTCTTAAAAGTGGAAGCAATATTGGGATTGGTGGTCGGCTGTTTAACAAAGTTTGATCATTGAGGTACAATAAGATTCAGCCATAATCCTACATCCTTCATACCCCACTGTAAATTGGGGTACACAGACAACTTTTGATGGTAAGACTCGCATAATAAAACCAACCTAGACCATCAAAACTTCTATATGCTTCTAAAACGATCTCCCAATGTTGGAATAAACCACTACATTTCTTAGGGAATTTTCACCCATAATACTAGAAAATATGCAAAAGGCATGCAACTGTTATAGAAGGTTCCGACAATGGGTCTACGCTGATCTTCCTCTAATTTGTCATCACTTTTCTTTTTCTGATTCAAAATAAATTCCTTAGAAAATTGTAAAAGTAACAGGATGTCAAAATATTCACCCTATATTCATTCAAGAGGACATACCTCACATGGAAGCGTTTTCTTTAAACAAGTATCCAGAACTGAAAAGGAAGAGTTAATATTACTTACTGGCACAACTGAATTAGACAAGGTTAAATTAGACAAAACTTGTGTAGAAGAATCCTAGCAATATTCTCAATAACAGGAACCGCTGGCGGTAAGCGACAGTTTTGGAAGTAGACAAGGCTTCTGCTATTTTAGATAAAGAATCTACAAGTTTAGATAAAGAAAAAATGTTAACAGGGTTATTAGTAACAGTTTGCTCAACCTATAGGAATTGGAGAAATCATTTGAGGTATTGAAGCTGCAGTATGGTGTTTATCCAGCAAAGGATGCCTGGGTGACAGAGTTTCAGATGGACTTGTAATGACAGGAGTGGAAGAAGTGGAAGATTAAGCTGCATTCCGGACCACCCACTTCTCTTATGAACATGGGAGGAAGAGAAAGGCTGCCTCCTCTTGCAGCTGTGTTGTAGACATGTGCATTCGTTTTCGTCCGAATGCATTTTCGTCCGAATTTCAGCTATTTTCGTTTTCGTTTTGACAAACGATAACGAAAGCACAAAATCCGAAAAACGAAAGATCCGACATAAATAAATGCTTTATTTTCGTTTTCATTGTTACAACAGTTCGATATAGAATAGGAGATTTGACATGACTCTGACAACAATGTCTATAGAACCTGTGTTCGAATGTGCCTAACCTTACCTCTATTAGTCCAAGATTATATAGAGAAAATATTCGACAGAGAAAAAAGATTTGACAGAGAGAAAAGATTCTGCAAGTTACTGTCCTAAAAAGTGTTTGGGGACCCGGGTCCTGCCCCAGGGGACATGTATCAATGCAAAAAAAAGTTTTAAAAACGGCCGTTTTTTCGGGAGCAGTGATTTTAATAATGATTAAAGTGAAACAATAAAAGTGTAATATTCCTTTAAATTTCGTAGGGGGGGGGGGGGGTTGTCTATAGTATGCCTGTGAAGGGGCGCATGTTTCCCGTGCTTAGAATTGTCCCTGCACAAAGTGTCATTTATGCAGGAAAAAAAGTCCTTTAAAATCACTCGCAGCTATAATGAATTGTCGGCTCCGTAATACAGAGAACACTCATTGAAAGTCATTGATAAAAAAATAAATAAATAAATAAATAAAATAAAAAAAGCGTGGGGGTCCCCCAAATTCAATTACCAGGCCCTTCAGGTCTGGTATGGATATTAAGGGGAACCCTGCCTCAAATTTAAGAAAACATTTGACGTGGGGTTCCCCCTAAATATCCATAACCAGACCCTTCAGGTCTGGTATGGATATTAAGGGGAACCCCGCGTCAAATTTAAAAAAAAATTGACGTGGGGTTCCCCCTAAAAATCCATACCAGACCCTTTATCCGAGCACGCAACCTGGCAGGCCACAGGAAAAGAGGGGGGGACGAGAGAGCGGCCCCCCCTCCCTCCTGAACCGTACCAGGCCACATGCCCTCAACATTGGGAGGATGCTTTGGGGGTCTGTGACCCCTCAAAGCACCTTGTCCCCATGTTGATGAAGACAAGGGCCTCATCCCCACAACCCTGGCCGGTGGTTGTGGAGGTCTGCGGGCGGGGGGCTTATCAGAATCTGGAAGCCCCCTTTAACAAGGGGACCCCCAGATCCCGGCCCCCCCCTGTTTGAAATGGTAAGGGGGTACAAAAGTACCCCTACCATTTCACAAAGAAAGTGTAAAAAATGGTTAAATAAAACAAACACACTTTTGAAAAATTCCTTTATTAAAAATAAAAAAATAAAAAAAAGATTCCAGCGGCGGTAATCCACTCTTGCTATCCAGCGACGGACGGTCATCTCTCCAGCGATGGCTCATCTCATCCAGCGCAGCGAATCCATCCTTCTGTCTCCGTGTGGGAGACACTGCAGGCATTCCGGCGGCTGACGTTTCTTATATACGGAGGGCGGGGCCACCCGTCACCTGACCCCGCCCCCCTCTGACGCAAGGGGAAACCCGGGGTTCCCTGTGACGTATGGGTGACCCCGCACCCCTCTGATGTAACACAGGCAGGTTTCCGTTACATCAGAGGGGGGCGGGGTCACCTATACGTCACGGGGAACCCCGGGTTTCCCCTTGCGTCAGAGGGGGGCGGGGTCAGGTGACGGGTGGCCCCGCCCTCCGTATATAAGAAACGTCAGCCGCCGGAATCCTTGCAGTGTCTCCTCCACGGAGACAGAAGAAGGATGGATCGCTGCGCTGGATGAGATGAGACATCGCTGGAGAGATGATCGTCCGTCGCTGGATAGCAAGAGTGGATTACCGCCGCTGGAATCTTTTTTTTATTTTTTTATTTTTAATAAAGGAATTTTTCAAAAGTGTGTTTGTTTTATTTAACCATTTTTTACACTTTCTTTGTGAAATGGTAGGGGTACTTTTGTACCCCCTTACCATTTCAAACAGGGGGGGGCCAGGATCTGGGGGTCCCCTTGTTAAAGGGGGCTTCCAGATTCTGATAAGCCCCCCGCCCGCAGACCTCCACAATCACCGGCCAGGGTTGTGGGGATGAGGCCCTTGTCCTCATCAACATGGGGACAAGGTGCTTTGAGGGGTCACAGACCCCCAAAGCATCCTCCCAATGTTGAGGGCATGTGGCCTGGTACGGTTCAGGAGGGAGGGAGGGCCGCTCTCTCGTCCCCCCTCTTTTCCTGCGGCCTGCCAGGTTGCGTGCTCGGATAAAGGGTCTGGTATGGATTTTTAGGGGGAATCCCACGTCAATTTTTTTTTTTAATTTGACGCGGGGTTCCCCTTAATATCCATACCAGACCTGAAGGGTCTGGTTATGGATATTTAGGGGGAACCCCACGTCAAATTTTTTCTTAAATTTGAGGCAGGGTTCCCCTTAATATCCATACCAGACCTGAAGGGCCTGGTAATTTAATTTGGGGGACCCCACGCTTTTTTTTAAAATTTATTATTTTTTTTTTTTATCAATGACTTTCAATGAGTGTTCTCTGTATTACGGGAGCCGACAATTCATAATAGCTGCGAGTGATTTTAAAGGACTTTTTTTCCTGCATAAATGACACTTTGTGCAGGGACAGTTCTAAGCACGGGAAACATGCGCCCCTTCACAGGCATACTATAGACAACCCCCCCCCCCCCCCCCTACCAAATTTAAAGGAATATTACACTTTTATTGTTTCACTTTAATCATTATTAAAATCACTGCTCCCGAAAAAACGGCCGTTTTTAAAACTTTTTTTTGCATTGATCCATGTCCCCTGGGGCAGGACCCAGGTCCCCAAACACTTTTTAGGACAGTAACTTGCAAATTAGCCTTTAAAATGAGCACTTTAGATTTTGAACGTTGGAGTCCCATAGACTTTAATAGGGTTCTAAAGTATGCTATATACTAGCTCCATCGAATCTTCTTTATACATTCGACAGACACCATAAGCCTTCAAAGACAGATTCGACCGTGATTCATGTGGATTTTCGGACGAATGCAATTTTTGAACGAAAAACGAAATAAATAAAAACGAATTTCGGGAGTAACTAAATAAATTAAGTTTTCAGACGAAAACGAAATTCCGAAACGAAATATTTTACTCTGCACATATCTACTGTGTTGACCTTGCTGGCTCACGGAGACCTGTTCCTTCGGATTCAGCTGCTGTACATCCTTTCTCCCAGACATGGCTGTAGAGGTACACAAACGTTCAAGAGAGAGACTCCTCTGTGACCTGTGCTGGCGGCGCTGGTCTGGCTCCTCCTCAGGCAGATTTGGCTGCAGGGTAATATAGGGAATTAGCTGGCTGGGCTTGGGCTGAAAGACTGTAAGCAGCATATCTTCGTGATGGCTTGCACACAGGTACGGGGCCAAAGGTACCTTGTTGCTGTGAGGTATTAACCCCTGTTCTTTCTTTGTGTTGTTCATCATTGGCATCTTCCCTGAGCTGGCTGTCTTGTCCCTCATTAATCTCCAGGCACTGTCTAAGCCATTCCTTCCCACCAGCGCTCTCAGCTTTCTCTAGTAGTCTTCTTATCAGAAACTTCTTTAACCACTTTCAGACCGGACCATTTTGCTGGTCAATGACCAGAGGTCTTTTTACAATTTGGCACTGCGCTGCTTTAACTGGTAATTGCGCGGTCATGCAATGTTGTACCCAAACAAAATTTGCGTCCTTTTCTTCCCACAAATAGAGCTTTCTTTTGATGGTATTTGATTGCCTCTGCGATTTTTATTTTTTGCGATATAAACGTAAAAAGACCGCAAATTTTGAAAAAAAATGATATTTTCTACTTTTTGTTATTAGAAAAATCCAATAAACTAAATTTTAGTCATACATTTAGGCCAAAATGTATTCAGCCACATGTCTTTGGTAAAAAAAAAGTCAATAACTGTATATTTATTGGTTTGCGCAAAAGTTGTCACATCTACAAACTAAGGTACGTTTTCTGGAATTTACGCAGCTTTTAGTTTACGACTGCCTATCTCATTTCTTGAGGTGCTAAAATGGCAGGGCAGTACAAAACCCCCCCAAATGACCCCATTTTGGAAAGTAGACCCCCTAAGGAAATTGATAAGTGGCATGTTGAGCCCATTGAATATTTTATTTTTTTGCCTCAAGCGATTGAATAATGACAAAAAAAAAAATTTTTTTTTTTTACACAAAGTTGTCACTAAATGATATATTGCTCACACATGCTATGGGCATATGTGAAATGACACCCCAAAATAAATTCTGCTGCTTCTCCTGAGTACGGGGATACCACATATGTGGGACTTTTTGGGAGCCTAGCCGCGTACAGAGCCCCGAAAACCAAGCACCGCCTTCAGGCTTTCTAATGCCCCGTACACACGAGAGGACTTAAATCCGAAGGAGTTTCCGACGGAGTTCCGCCGGAGTTCCGCCGGAGTTCCGACGCAACGGACTTGCCTACACACGATCCCACTAAAGTCCGCCCGTCTGGTCCGCGGTGACGTACACCAGGTCTGACGAGACTATAAAACGGAAGTTCAATACCAAGTGCGCCACCCTTTGGGCTCCTTCTGCTAATTTCGTGTTTATCTCGTGTTAGTAGAAGTTTGGTGAGAGACGATTCGCGGTTTTCAGACTCGTATTTTCCAGAACGTTTTTCACTGCTTTTCAGTTTGTGCTTGTGAGGTTTGTATCTGTTTTTTAGTGCGTGTAGTCAGTTCGTGTCTGTATTTTGCAGTGCGATCCAACTGCGCTCGCTGACTTTCAGCTCGCTCTTCACAGGCCTTGCTGTTCTTCAGTGACGTCTGTTAAGTTCGCTCTGACAATCCGACCGTTTTGAAGCCATGTTGCGTGTACGTACTCGTCGTCGAGTTCGTGCTTTGCTTGCGCTTGGTGTTGTAGTTCATTCTGCAACCCAAGAACAGTCCGTGGACGGGGTGTTGAGGAGTTCATGGACGAAGAATTGGTTGCTCCAGCGTGACCAGTTCTCGCACATGCCTTTGCTTCGTGAGATCCGGGAGAATAATCCTGATGATTTCAGGAATTATCTCCGGATGACGGACCCCGTTTTTCACCGTCTGCTGGCTTTGCTGACCCCTTATATCAGCAGGCAGGATACCTGCATGCGGCAAGCCATCACTCCGGAGCAGAGGCTCGTCGCCACGTTGCGCTACTTGGCGACAGGGAGAAGCCTTCAGGACCTGAAGTTCTCGACAGGCATCTCCCCCCAGGCTCTGGGGATCATTATCCCAGAGACCTGTTCTGCCATTATACAGGTCCTGCAGGAGGACTATATTAAGGTAAGATTTAGCATTTAACATCACATTTTATTGTCTTTAATGTTTGCTAATGCCTTGTATTTCTTTCCTCAATCTCTAATTACCATGATTGCAATATGCTGTGAATGTCCCCTTTGTCCTCATGCATGCTGCAATCTTTTAATGCTCCTTTTTTGTTTTTCATGCATATTTGCCTTCATTAAACCTCACCAACATGCTATGGTAGGCCCATATCCACCTAGTCTAGTCACTTAAAATGTCTTTTGTCAGCTCCATTCTATTGCTTTATCCTAAAACCAAACATTTTAAAGATTATTCCAAATGGTCTGTGTCCCCTTAACTGAATCCCCCCCCCCTTAATAGTATCCCAAATGGTCTGTGTGTCCTTTAACTGGATCCCCCCCCCCCCCACACTTAATATAATTCCAACGAGTTTGTGTGTCCTTAAATTAATGTTGAATTATATATTGTATTTTTAACACACTTCAACCCTGGAATGATTTTCCCCCCTTCCTGACCTTCATCACTTTTTTGGGTGATTTGGCAGTGCGTTGTTTGAATTGACAATTGTGCGTCCTTGTAACATGGCTCCTCCTAGTAAATTATCTTCATTTTATTAGCACAAAGAGATTTTGTATTTGGTTGTCTTTGATCACCTCTGCTTTTTTATTTTTGGTGATTAACCACCAACAAACCCAAAATGCATTTTTCCAAATATGCATTTTTTTCTCACTTTTCGCTCTAAAGAAAGATAGGCACAAAAATATATCACCATGATTTTTTTGGACATCATTTGATGCTGATACGTATTCTTTTAGTAAACAAAAATGTGTTAAAATGAATCACAATTTAAGCGTTTCTTGATTGTTTTGGGCAAAAGTTCTCTCGTTTCGTAAATATGGTCTATTTTGCTGGCATTTGTAAAATCTTGCCATTTTTGAAAATAGTAATGGTGTTGCTAACCGTTTTTGTTTTTTTGTTTTTTTTCTGGTGACTGCCACATTATGGCGGACACATTGCCCAATTTCCATACATTTTTGTGACCATTGTCATTAATACAGTGATCAATGCTGTAAAAAATTGTCTTGATTACTGTAAAAATGTCACATGCAGTGAAGGTGTTTTATTAAGCACAAGGGGGCCAAGGAATGGTTTAAAGTGTGTTCTGGGTGAGTGTTTTTCTTAACTGTCTGGGGGATGGGCTAGCAGTGACATGACCCTGATCACTGCTCCCAATGACAGGGAGCAGACGATCGGTGTCATGTGACTAGGCAGAAGCGTGAAATAAAGTTTGTGTTGTAATGTACAATGTTTAATGTGCAAAAGTACTTATTTTGTTTTTTTCTGCTTTGCCTCCCCAGTTTCCTTCATCGCCACAGGAATGGCAGACTGTGGCATCCCATTTTGCCACCCGTTGGGACTTTCCAAACTGCGGTGGTGCGATAGATGGGAAGCACGTCCACATTGTGCCACCACCCCATTCGGGGTCATACTTTTATAATTACAAGGGGTTTCACAGTATTGTGTTAATGGCGGTGGTGTCGGCACAGTATGAATTTCTGTATGTGGACGTGGGGAAGAATGGCCGGATGTCGGATGGAGGAGTCTTCGCTCAGACGGAGTTCTACCGCCGTCTACAGACAGGTGGCCTGGGATTGCCACCTGATTCGGAGAATGTGGAGGAACTACCCTTCGTGTTCATCGCTGATGAGGCTTTTGCTCTGGACGACCACATCATGAGGCCATTCCCCCAAAGAGCCCTCACCCCGGAGAGGAGGGTTTTCAACTACCGGCTGGCCAGAGCGAGAAGAGTTGTGGAAAATGCATTTGGAATAATGGGCAGCCG
The DNA here is from genome assembly GCF_037356315.1 of Lithobates pipiens. Taxonomy (NCBI): domain Eukaryota; kingdom Metazoa; phylum Chordata; class Amphibia; order Anura; family Ranidae; genus Lithobates; species Lithobates pipiens. Next base: position 46,853,395 of record NW_027507788.1, on the reverse strand, counting down.
GTTCCGTGTTTTTCTGATTGCTATAAACCTAGCGGAATACAAACTTAACTATGTCGTACTTACGTGCTGCATTTTGCACAATTTTTTACATAAATACTCAACTACTTATTTATCCACAATAATGCCGGAGGCTGGAGTTGGTCCAGAATCACTGACAGGCCTGGATACTGGCCGTACTGGCTTGGCCCCCCAAAGTGCACGTGAAGTTCGCCAAAGATATGTGACTTATTTTAACGGTAGGGGGGCCATTGCAATGCCACACAATATTTAATTTTTAAAAAGAGGAAAATAATAAAAGAACCTCAAATCTGAAATGTGTTTTCTTGCTTGCTTTTGGTTTGTGCTGTCTCCTATGTTATCCTAGTGCACTTGTAGTGCCAAGTGTATTTTCATTAAATTCAATAAGGCCCATTGTCACTGGATATACAAAATCCCTTTTCCCAAACTGGTATTAAGCATTGAAAGAATACGCCACACATTCTTGATTATTCAAAATTTTCATTTGGCCACATTCACATGTGCCATTGAATATTTAGTGATGTAATTTTTTTTTTGGGTTTATTTAACTTTCTTTGCCAAACATTTTTTCGTTTCCTTTTTTTTCCCATTTTTAAAAACATTTTTTTTTTTTTTTTGTGGTTTTTATTTTTCTATAAAAAATATTAAAAATGTATAACAACAATCAGCCACAATCGTAAAAATTTGGGAAGTAACAATCTTTGAACTAAAACAAGGGAAATGAAGAACATGATCGATATTATGGAGAAACGGATTATATTCTCCCCAAAATATCGATCATGTTCTTCATTTCCAGCTGCATATTGTCAATCTGAGTCTTCATGAGATCCAGGCTAGTTCGCATGTCATCTAGTTCCCCATTCCAGCCCATTATCTGGCCAATCAGCCTTTGTGCGCTGTCACTGGAAAATGGGGCCCTTTCCACAAACAGAACATCACCTACAATAGATGTGAAAAATTGGGTCAAAAATTATGCAGTCATACATGGATTTCAACAAGCTGGGGTGTCAGACACTCACCTGGTGGGGTGCCCATCTCCCCTACTTCCTCCACCTCTCCTTCCTCAACCTCTCCTTCCTCGACATCCTCGGGGGGGGCACTGGTGCTTGGAAATGTGTCGCTTTCCACAACCAGAACATCACCTAAAATAGATGTAAAAACATGTGTTTGGAAATATGCAGGTATACATCGATTACCTGAAGCTGTGGTGTCAGACACTCACCTGGTGGGGTGCCCATCTCCTCTTCTTCTTCCACCTCTCCTTCCTCCACATGCACATCCACGGGGGGGATGGGGCTAACCTCACATTCCTGCTGGCAAGGGTGGCGGTCCCTGGGATCCTGCTTTGTGAGGCTTTTCTCCCCTATGAGAAATTAACAAACAAAAAGGTATACTTTAGCACACAGATATTTAAGGCCAGAACTAGGAAGATGAAACCTTGATTAGAAGTGTTGTACAATTGTCGGTTTATGAAGAGATGCAAAATGTGAAGACATGATAAATCAATTCACTTTGCCAAAAAATCAAATAATTTGCTTTTTGTGCCAAGGTTCACACATGCCCAACCCCCCCCCCCCCAAAGTATACCAGGGAACCCCGTGTGGCGTGTGGTTTACCCTAATAAATGTTCTCTGGTGTCCCACACCTTTGCTCATGAGTGCAGATGTGTTTTTACCCAGCTGCCAAGTGTCCTCTCCTTCAATTACACTGAATGTTCTTTTCTAGTCATTGTATTTTGAAACACATCTTAACCACAATGTCCTAATCATTTGTTGTGTCCTAAAAATTACACAGCCAAAAAATGCTGTTTAAACCCTGTATCATAAACGAGGTTTGCCACGAACAATTTACGAGGGTTTGTTAAAACGATACGATTCTTTTACTGTATACAACATGAAAGCAGCAATTTTTTACATTGTACAAAGGTAAAGCATATGGATCTGTATGCAATAATCATAAAATAGGAACACACGACAAGTACTTACTTTTTTTCAGAACTTTCTTGATCCTTCTGTATTGATCCGGCTCCCTCAATTTAAGGTCGGACCACCGTTTCCTCAATTGGTCTTTTGACCGTCGTACCCCAAAACGATTATGCAGGGTCTTAACTACTTTGGCCATGATTCTGGCCTTGCGCAAGTTCGGATGGGTGTATGGTCCATGCTTGCCATCATAATCCTTACTTCGCAAGATTGCCACCATCTCCACCATCTCTTGAAATGCCATATTTGAGGCCTTAAATCTCCTCTTTCCGGATCGGGACGTTTGTGGCTCCGGGGATTCGTGACTACTGGAGTCGTTAAGATCAAGCACCTGTTGTGTTTCCGCCATGTTTCTCCTACTGCACACCGTAGAGAAAAGGGGGCGGGAAATATTCTTGTAAAAGAACGTCATGGGCGGGCAAAGCAGGCGTAGTTCTACGCGTACGCACTGGATCTTACGCCAAAATGCACATGTCGTACGTACGTTAAGTGCGCAGAAAGGGGCGGGAAAACAAGAACTTGACTAAAAGAACGTCAGGGGCGGGCAACGCAGGCGTAGTTCTACGCGTACGCACTGGATCTTACGCCAAAATGCACATGTCGTACGTACGTTAAGTGCGCAGAAAGGGGCGGGAAAACAAGAACTTGACTAAAAGAACGTCAGGGGCGGGCAACGCAGGCGTAGTTCTACGCGTACGCACTGGATCTTACGCCAAAATGCACATGTCGTACGTACGTTAAGTGCGCAGAAAGGGGCGGGAAAACAAGAACTTGACTAAAAGAACGTCAGGGGCGGGCAACGCAGGCGTAGTTCTACGCGTACGCACTGGATCTTACGCCAAAATGCACATGTCGTACGTACGTTAAGTGCGCAGAAAGGGGCGGGAAAACAAGAACTTGACTAAAAGAACGTCAGGGGCGGGCAACGCAGGCGTAGTTCTACGCGTACGCACTGGATCTTACGCCAAAATGCACATGTCGTACGTACGTTAAGTGCGCAGAAAGGGGCGGGAAAACAAGAACTTGACTAAAAGAACGTCAGGGGCGGGCAACGCAGGCGTAGTTCTACGCGTACGCACTGGATCTTACGCCAAAATGCACATGTCGTACGTACGTTAAGTGCGCAGAAAGGGGCGGGAAAACAAGAACTTGACTAAAAGAACGTCAGGGGCGGACAACGCAGGCGTAGTTCTACGCGTACGCACTGTATATAACGACAAAAATCACATGTCGTATGTTCGTTTGCGAAAATAGGAACGGAAGTTGGGAGCAAGCAAAACGAGGGTAAGGGGGATTTAAACCATTTCCCCAAATAAGTGGCAGATCCTGGAGTCTATATTGGGCTAAGATTAGGAGAGTCTGAGCTAACATTATGGTTTTTGGCTTGTGTATTGTCTTTCAGAAAAATGAATCAAAAATTCAGGGATCCGGAATTTTTAAGTCTGTTTATAGACAAATATAAAGAGATGTCAAATCTGTGGCATGCCAAGCACAAGGATTATTTTAATAAACCAGTAAGGAGGGCAACACTGGAGAGATTTTTGACATTTGTGCAGACTTGGATCCCAGAGGCAGACGTGGACTTTGTGGAGAAGAAAATTCAAATATTGCAAAATATGTACCGAAAGGAAAAGAGGAAAATCGAAAAATCCAAAACATCAGGAGCAGCACCAGGTGATGTGTATGTACCCAGGCTGTGGTACTTTGAAAAGCTACGGTTCCTGGACGACCGGTGTAAACCCAGGGAGTCGCTTTCAACTCTTCCCTCCACCCTTCTCTCCACCCTTCCCTGCAGCATTCCCTCCACCTCAGCAGAGGCTGATGAGCCTTCCATCCTGGAAGAAACGGATGCACCCAGCTGGAGCCAGGTATTTTTTTAGCAAAAATAGTGATATTCATAATATTAATGATGTTAACTAGATGTTATTAGAATTTGTACGCTATTATTGATGTTAAAAAATAGTTAAAATTTGGACATATCAATTTACAGTAGTGGCCACAAATGTTTGTCACCAGCAGAAACAAGAAATAGTGGTGTCATAATGATACTCTTTTATATGTATTAACAGAATTTTGAAGTCAGGAGCTGAAAAATGTTTAGGATTGATGAACAAAAAACTAAAACAATGTCCCTTTTTTATACACAGGATGAGCTCAGCCAGGAGGAAGGTGGGGAAAGTGGCAGGCAGGAGGAGGCTGGGCCCACTCTCAGCCAGGAGGAGTCCATGCCCTCTGTCAGGCAGGAGGTGGCCGGGCCTAGTAGAAGCCTGACAACATCACAAGTGCCTCCCCTCCGTCTTCCATCAAAAAGGGCAAAAAAAAATACGCTAGCACAGGAGGAATCCCTGCGCCTAATTAGAGAGGCTACTAATGTCTTAAACAGCCCCCCTGACGCAGAAGAGGCCTATGGCTGCTACATCGCCAGCCGTCTCCTGCAATTAGAGATGGCCCAACGTCTGCAGTGTGAAAGGCAAATTTTCTTGGCGTTACAGAAGGGGCTGAGTGGAGAATTATCTGCCAACAGCAATATTGTGGAGCAAGTTCCTCCTGTTCCTCCTCCTCCTCCTCCTCCTCCTCCTGCCACGAGTACACCACCGGAGACACAGCCTCCCAGGAAGGCTACAGGGAAGTCTGCAGGGAAGGGTGCAGTGAAGGGTGAAGCGAAGAGAAGAAGGTGATGACCTGGCTTCACTCTGGTCCGACCAAAAAGACGCAGCCTGTTGTACCACAGCCTGGGGACATATATACCATCTGATGCTGCTCTTGATGTCTGGGATTCTGGGACCATATTGGATTTCGTAATATTTGAATTTTCTTTTCCACAGAGTTTCACGTTTGCCCTGGGGCCAAAAGGCTACACAAATGTCACAAGTTTCTCCAGTGTTGCCTTCATTTTTTTGTTTGTTGAACCAGAATAAATGGATATTTTTGTTTGAAAATATAATTGCCTATGTGTTTTTTGGTCAAATACCTTTCTATAAAAGACAATGTGAAATTAACAAGGGACACTAACCTCCTTGAGGTTATAAACAAAATAAAAATGTTATTGTGGTAACTTGTCACCAGAATAAAAATAAAAAGGTTATTGTGGTAATGAAAAAAAAAAAAAAAAAAAAAAGTTTTTGGTGTTAATTGGTGTACACACGAGCGGACTTTTCAACATCCAAAGTCCGTCAGACCGAGTCCGTCAGACTATCCGATCGTGTGTGGGCTGCAACGGACTTTAGCTTCGCAAAAGTCTGACGGACTTTAGAAATGAAGCATGCTTCAAATTTTCCCGACGGAACTCCGCCGGACCCGGTCCCCTTCGAAAAATCCGCTCGTGTGTATGCTACTCCGACGGACTAAAACCGACGCTAGGGCAGCTATTGGCTACTGGCTATGAACTTCCTTATTCGAGTCGGGTCGTACGTCATCACGTTCGAATCCGTCGGAGTTTAGTGTGATCGTGTGTGGCCAAGTCCGTTCGGCCGAAAAGTCTGTCAGAACTCCGTCGGAACTCCGGCGGAACTCCTTTGGAAGTCTGTCGGACATAAGTCCTCTCGTGTGTACGGGGCATAAGGGCGTAAATATTTGACTTCAGTCCTCACTACCTATTATTGTTTTGGACGCCATAAAATGCCAAGATGGCACAAAACCCCCACAAATGACCCCATTTTAGAAAGTAGACACCCCAAGCTATTTGCTGAGAGGCATGTTGAGTCCATGGAATATTTTATATTTTGCCACAAGTTGCGGGAAAATTACAAACTTTTTTTTTTTTTTTTTTTTTTTTTTTCACAAAGTTGTCACTAAATGATATATTGCTCACGCATGCCATGGGCATATGTGAAATGACACCCCAAAATAAATTCTGCTGCTTCTCCTGAGTACGGGGATACCACATATGTGGGACTTTTTGGGAGCCTAGCCGCGTACGGGGCCCCGAAAACCAAGCACCGCCTTCAGGCTTTCTAAGGGCGTTACAGTTTTGAAGGCCATAAAATGCCAAGATGGCACAAACCCCCCCCCAAATGACCCCATTTTGGAAAGTAGACACCCCTAAATTTAGGGGTACACTAGTGAGACTAGGTAATAAATGGCGGGTGCCCTGAAACTATAAAAAATAACTAACCAACCAGCGTCACCTGTAACAGTTATATGGTGATCACTGGTGAAAGGGTTAACTAGGGGGCAATCAGGGGGCTTTATGCGGTAGTATATGGGGGTCCCTGGCGCTATAAAAAGCTGCGGCGAACCTAAATACCTACCTGCCTAACTAGCGTCACCTGTGACACTAATACAGCGATCAGAAAAACGATCGCTTATTAGGCTGGGTTCACACTGGAGCGATGCGGGAACGCCACGAATCCGCGGCGGGTTCCCGCATCACATGCCTCCCGGCGGCAGTTCACACTGCCCTATGCGAACTGCTGGGAGTGTCAGTGAAATGTTAATGACACCCCCAGATCAGTTCGCATATCGCAGTGCGATCTGCAAACTCGGATCGCATGGTGTGAACACCCATGCTATCCGATTCTGCTGCGGACCAAAAAAGGGTCCCGTGCGAGTTTGCGGCGGGTGCGGCGGGTGCGACACGAATTCAGCCATACTATCTGTATGGCTGAACTCGAATCGCACAGAGATCAGATGTGATTTGCACTGCAGTGCGGTGCGAATCACATCCGTTCTCATAAACCGCTGCAATGTGAACCCAGCCTTAGTGACACTGGCGACGGGGGGTGATCACGGGGGTTAAACCTTTATTGGGGGGGTTAGGGGGGTACCTTAGAACTAAAGGGGGCTAACCCTAACTGCCTTAACAGTTATTACAGTCACAAATGACACCCGCCAGGTGATCAGGGGGTTAAACCTTTATTAGGTAATAAATGGCGGTTCCCCCGAAACTATAAAAAATAACTAACCAACCAGCGTCACCTGTAACAGTTATATGGTGATCACTGGTGAAAGGGTTACCTAGGGGGCAATCAGGGGGCTTTATGCGGTAGTATATGGGGGTCCCATGTGACACTAATACAGCGATCAGAAAAATGATCGCTTATTAGGCTGGGTTCACACTGGAGCGATGCGGGAACGCCACGAATCCGCGGCGGGTTCCCGCATCGCATGCCTCCCGGCGGCAGTTCACACTGCCCTATGCGAACTGCTGGGAGTGTCAGTGAAATGTTAATGACACCCCCAGATCAGTTCGCATATCGCAGTGCGATCTGCAAACTCGGATCGCATGGTGTGAACACCCATGCGATCCGATTCTGCTGCGGACCAAAAAAAGGGTCCCGTGCGAATTTGCGGCGGGTGCGGCGGGTGCGGCGCGAATTCAGCCATACTATCTGTATGGCTGAACTCGAATCGCACAGAGATCGGATGTGATTTGCACTGCAGTGCGGTGCGAATCACATTCGTTCTCATAAACCGCTGCAATGTGAACCCAGCCTTAGTGACACTGGCTACGGGGGTGATCACGGGGTTAAACCTTTATTGGGGGGGTTAGGGGGGTACATTAGAACTAAAGGGGGCTAACCCTAACTGCCCTAACAGTTATTACAGTCACAAATGACACCAATGCAAAAAAAAAATGCAATTGGTGTCACTGTGACTGGGGGGGCAGGGGTAATTGGGGGGGTGATCGGGGGGTGAAGGGGGGGTGTGAGGGTGCCTGGCATGTTCTACTGTGTAGTGTCGTGTTGGTGCAACTCACCGATCCTCTCTCCTCGGTGCCGGAACGAAAAATACCGACACGGAGGAGAGATTACATCACTTCCTCTCCTGTGTTTACATTACAGGAGAGGAAGTGAGGTCACGGAGCATTTCTATTCGTCGGGAGCGATCGCGAGGGGGTGGCCATGAATGAATGGCCGCCCCCTCATCCCGGATCGCTCCCGAACGAATACCGACCGCCGCAGGCACCGGGGGGGGGGGCCCGATCGGACCCCCCACCCGCGGGAATGCAGGGACGTATATATACGCCCATATGCCTGCCCGTGCCATTCTGTCGACGTATATCGTCGTGCGGCGGTCGGCAAGTGGTTAAAAAGAAAAGTAGGAGATAAGTACGCCCAAGCTTGTAGTGTTGCTGCCATCCACTCTGAGTGAAGACTGCTGAAGAAAATTAATAGGGAGTTCCCAGATTCAGGAAAGTCCTGAAAAAAAATAGAAGCTTTCTTAATATAAATAATACAGTACAACTGAGGCAGAAGCCATTGCCGCCTTAAAGGGGTTGTAACGGTAAATGTTTTTTCACCTTAATGCATTCTATGCATTAAGGTGAAAAAACATCTGACACTGCCTGCGCCCCCAGCCCCCAGCCCCCAGCCCCCCAGTTTTACTTACCTCACCCCTCAAAAATCCCGTGCTCGCCCCCGCCATCCTTTTCACCGTTCAGCCTGGCCGCTGATTGGCTGGAGTGGATGGATGGAAAGCAGTGCAGCCATTGGCTCGCGCTGCTGTCAATCACATCCACTGACACGGAGCGCCGGGGGCGGGGCTGTGTGATACAGCGAGCGACTATAGCCGCCAGCTGTATCACGGGAGCGCGCCCGCAGTTGCTTCTCACCATGCGAGGGAGCTCGCATGGACGTGAGAAGTACCTGCGGGAGGAAGCAGAGATAGCCACCGAGGGACCCCAGAAGACCAGGTTCGGGGCCACTCTGTGCAAAACGAGCTGCACAGTGGAGGTAAGTATAACATGTTTGTTATTTAAAAAAAAAATCACTTTACAATCCCTTTAAGTATTAAGAAGCACACTTAAAGCGGCAATATAAAATACAGTAATGCTAAGGCAAAAGGCTGTTGCCATTTTAAGCATTAGGAATGCAGTCTCAAACCCATGAAAAGTGAGCCCAAATGAGCCCCCTTTTTCCACGCCAAGCAAGCAACAAGAAGGATAAATACAGGTAACTGACCATAATGGTGTTAATCTCTCCAGTACTACATTGACTGCCTCGGAAATCTCACTCCTAGCAAAGGGTCTTTCCTTTTCACTGTCTGGTCACTTTAACGTATTTAACACATTGCTTGATGTTAATAGAGTTTATACGAAATTTACTAAGGAAACACTTTGTCACTACTTATAATTATTTTTCAGTTTCAGAAAAAAGTGTATCTGAATCTAGCAATTTTGATATCATTTTTGACTTTCAGGATTTAGTTTTGAGGTCCTCGTTAGATAGATTGCATTCTGAATCCAACGGTGGTGTGTGTGGACAAAATACGCAAGGGTGATAGACATTTTTACCCTGTACACACCAGGAGCAGTGAAGTAGAAACTTTCCCAGGCTCTTGTTGAAAGGGACCTGTAAAAGCTAAAATCAATCATCACTGCGGTTTCCACTTTTTCTAGAGACAACCTCACTCTGTCAGAAAGACATGCTATCAAATCACTTAGTTTCCACAGTGACATTGTCATAAGGGAAGCAGATAAGGGTGGACCCGTCGTAGTCCTTGATTCAGAAGATTACAATAGGGTGTCTTTAAGACAGCTCAATGACACCACTACTTACCACATTTTACATGTTAACCCCACTAATATTTTTTAAAATAACATTTTTGAGCCTTTTGGATAGTGAAGTGGAAATGGGAGTTCTCACTTTGAAAACCGCCCAGTTTCTTTCAGTTGATAATCCATTAGTCACAGTCTTTCACCCTTTATCAAAGCTTCACAAAAATACTATTCATGTTCAGGGACGGCCAATTGTTGTGGATATTGGGTCTTTATTTTAAAGACCGGGACAATGGATAGATCAGCTCTTACAACCTTTGGTTACCAGATAGCCTGGTTATATCAAAGATACCTCTACAATATTATCTCATATTGAAAATATTCACTGGCAAGATTATTTTCTGTGGGTCTCCATGGAATGGATGTAAAATCCCTCTACTCCTCCATCCCTCATGATCTTGCATTACATGCTTTGAGATTTAATTTGAATTTGCATAGCATGTATGACAAGAACTTGCAATAATTCATAGTAATGTCTGTTGCTTTTCTCTTAGAACATAACTAATTCATGTTTAACCAATTTCAGACCGAACCATTTTGCTGGCTTAAGACCAGACCACTTTTTGCGTTTCGGCACTGCGTCGCTTTAACTGCCAATTGCGTGGTCGTGTGACGTGGCTCCCAAACAAAATTGATGTCCTTCTTTTCCCACAAATAGAGCTTTTTTTGGTGGTATTTGATCACCTGTGCGGTTTATATTTTTTGTGCTATAAACAAAAAAAGAGCGACAATTTATAAAAAAACGCAAAAAAAAAAATCACAATAAGCAATTATTGATTGGTTTGCACAAAATTTATAGCATTCACAAAATAGGGGATAGTTTTTTGGCATTTTTGTTAATATTTTTTTTTACTAGTAATGGTATCAGTGATTTTTATTGTGACTACGACATGCGACATTATGGCAGACACATCAGACATTTTTGACACATTTATGGGACCATTGTCATTTATACAGCAATCAGTGCTATACAAATGCACTGATTCCTGTGTAAATGCCACTGGCAGTGAAGGGGTTAACCAGGGGGTGGCAGTGTAGAGGTTAAGTGTGTCATAGGGGCATGTTACTAACTGTGGGGGGCGTGGCTGTGTGTTAGTGAACACTTATCTCTGCTCCAATCACAGGGAGCAGAGATCAGTGTCACTTGTTGCTAGGCAGAACGGGGAGATGCTGTTTGCTTCTGCATCTCCCCGTTCAACCTCCCCGTGAGACGATCGCGGGTTTCCTCGCGGCGATAGAGTCCGTGGGGCCTGCGTCACAGACTCACGGGGGTCCTGACTGGCGTGCGTGTGCCACCAGCAGTGCGCATGCGATGGCACAGCGGCATTCTTAAAGGGATGTACCTGTACGCCCATATGCCTGTCCATGCTATTCTGCCAACGTACATCGTTGTGCGCCGGTCGGGAAGTGGTTAATCATACTTACTTTTTGCAATGTAAAGAGGCATCAATGGGGGCCAAGTTTTCACCTTCTCTGGCGAACCTTTATATGGGATGGTGGGAGGAGGAATTTCTCTTCCCTTGCACTAACCCCTGTATTAGAGCCATCAAATTGTATGGTAGGTGCATTGATAACTTAATTTAAGAGTGGGATGATACAACTGGAGACTTGGTGAATTTTATTGCATATGCCGATGACAATTAATTTGGAATTCAGCTTTGAGAGTCATCATTGCCATATTCATTCCTGCACATTTCAAAATGATTGTGTTGGGAATTCTCTGCTGTTTGCTACCAGCTGCCATCCCTCACATACTATCAAGTTGGTACAAGTGGGGGTATTAATTTGAGCAAAACACAACTGCTTGAATAATGAATCTTACCTTCGTGAGTGTGATACCATCACTACCAGACCCAAGAAACGGGGTTACAAACAATGGCATATTGACAGAGCCATTCATCTGGCCTGCACAAAGGAAAAATCTTCTCTCAGAAAAAAACTGAAACAAAAACAAGAAAAAGAACACACTAAGTTATGATGGTAGGAAGAGAGTTTAAGCAGAAGCCTCTGAGCATATTCAAATTTCCATAACGTTTGTCACCGCGTTTTCACTAGAATTTAATTCTGTGAAGGGGATCATTTCAAACTATTTGCCAGTTCTTAATGTTGATCCTGGCCTTGCCCCAGTTTTGTCTCTGGGCTGCAGGTTCTTAAATCGTCAATCTCAAAATTTGGGCAATATTTTATCCCCCAGCCTAATTTCATCCTCTAGTCATGATAGGATATGGCTACATACCCAGGGTTCTGTGTGTGTGTGTGGCTTGAGCTTCTGCCGTTTTTGCAACAAACATAACAACAAACACAAAACTATTGTTGCCTGTGCCACTGGTAAAGAGTTTACTATCAGTAATTACATCAACTGTGGTACTTCTAATGTTTATGTTGTAGAGTGCACATTATGCAATTTACCATATGTGGAAAACACAACACGTCCTTTACGGACTAGAATTAGTAAGCACTATCACTGAGCTTCCTATAACAGTGACAAGGATTTATCCAACGTCTCTAAACATTTCAAACATGTTCATGCTTGCAATGTTGCAGTTAACTTTTGCAGTTTGGAAAAAGTTAGAAGATCTCCTAAGCCTTGTACACACGGTCGGAGAATCCGTTGGAATGCATCTTATCGGACCGTGTTGTCGGATAATCTGCCTGTGTGTGGTATGCATCGGACTGATTCCGTCTGAATATCTGTCGGACCCAATTTTCCAACTTGTTGGAAATATTTCCTGACCAACTGGTTCAATCGGACATACTCCGATCATGTGTAGAGAATTTTGATCGGACCAAGTGCCACGCATGCTCAGATCAAATTCCTACATCAAAGCTATTGGCTACTAGCCTGAATGTAGTCCCATCGTAACTAAATTGCGTCATCACGTTCTGAAAGATCGTATTTTTCAACAACTTAGTCCGACCGTGTGTATGCAACAGTTTCGGACAAGATCCGGCGGACAAAATCCGACGGATTTGGTTGTCGAAATCTTCGACCGTGTGTACAGGGGCCTAGAGGGAGCGACATGCATCGGAAGCTCCTTGAAAGGGAGGCCTGTTGGATTTTTAACCTCCAAACAAGAATCCCCACAGGCATGAACCATAGGTATGATGTGGACCTTTTTTTTTAAAATAATAATAATAATCAGCTAATAGTAAAACGTTAGCTTGTTTGATATTTATTCATAGTCATATTTTGGGTTATATATGGTCTCTCTTTTTGAATATTTTATATATACCTTTCATGTATCCTTTTACATATTTCTTTTCACAATTTCTCTTCGTTTTTTTCTGATATTTGTAATTTTGTATAGTGATTTATTTGATCTTATTTTCTTAATGTCTGTCATTGATCAGACAATCCTATGGTTTCAATTATCATTATTGTTTTTTTGCCTGCCTGGTGAGTGGAGTTCCCCACATGTTATATATAGTTTGTTTCTCATTTAAACTTTTGTGCTGTGACCAAGGCCGTTTGCCCAAACGCGTTAGCCCATTGTACTTTTTTACATGTACCAATAAATATTTCACATGGATTTGGAGTTGCCGGCTTTCTTACTGGAATTTGCATGCTGTCTGGAGGACACCTCAGCTAAAGCCCCCTATTGTGGACTCTATCCTAAACTGTTCTGAGCGCTGCAATTTTTTTAATTTACTTTTACAATAATGTTTTGTCAAGTGATCACTGTCACATGAGAGTGATCACCAGCTAAGAGTCTATTGGGAGGAATCCAATAAAGCTGTTGTGCCACTTTTCTGACGTTAACCTCTTTTGCTGTTAGTAAGTGTCTGCTGGGTGGGGACTACCAATGCAGCATTTTTTCTTGGCACGTGGACCATTTGGTATTCTACCCAGCGCGGGGGGGGGGCGGCATTTTTTCTTTTGTACGGGGGTTCCTCCATTGCAGCCCTTTGGTCCGTGGCTGCGGGCTGGCGACAATTGTTCACAGCCTGCTTGGCCACAGTGGACCACTTAAGGCACTGGTGGGCTGCATCTGCGGGACGTTTTCACCCCAGAGGGTTTGTATCCCTGCGGGGGGCACCCGCACATTTGCTGGCCAGATTCCTGATTCAATGGGGAAGCATTTTTGCTGTCACACTCTTGCTTTAATTCATTAACTATTTCTTTGTTTTGTTTTTTTCAACAATGGCCCTCTGTTTAGGAAGTCTATTGGTTGCTATGGCTATCGTTGTGTTCATTGGCCTTGTCTCTCTGCGGTCTGATACCTGCTTTATGTGTCCCATGGGTTGCTGTGTCAACCGCTGTGTACAACCTTTGTGTTGCCCCTCTTTTTAGTTCTGATGTTTGCTGCGTTTTTCTCCCGAAAAATGGCGCCGGTCATGTGATGGGCGCGATGATGTTGTTACGCCACCCGTCACACCCGGCCAGGTCAGTGGTTACTTTGTTTACTTCCGGCGCTCAGACCAGAGACTATCCTTTCAGGTTTGATACTTTATTGCTTAACTTACTGATTTAATGATCTATTTGACGGCCGCTCTTGATGTCTTTTGTTTCTGTTGGATGTCAGCAATACTCTTCTTTTTTTTATTTATAGATCCTATAAGTGGCTTCACCTTCTGGCTGTGATATTCTGTGGCTTTTGTGGGTAGATAATTTCCCGTATTTAGGTATGTCTATATTATGAAATCCCTTTTCCCCCCTCCTCCGTGGATAGGTTAAATTTCAAATTATATTTGAATTTATTAATTTTAATGATAGTCGTATTAAAAAATATATATATATATATATATATATATATATATATATATATATATATATATATATATATATATATATATATATATATATTTACATAGTTACATAGTTAGTAAGGTTGAATAAAGACACCAGTCCATCCAGTTCAACCTGAGTGTCTACATTTGTCCCTATCCCAGCACATCAATCCCTACCCTCAATATATATATATATATATATATATATATATATTTTTTTTTTTTTTCACAGAATTCAAACCACCTCAAGTGAAGTCTTTTATACCTGCAATTGTGTTGACTTCTTAATAAAACACTAGATAGAGGAGATGGCGCTGTTCAATAAAAATAATAAAAAATATTGGTGTATATTTGAAAAAGTATGAAGTGCAAATGCTAGCACCGATATTAAAAAGTGAATCAGTGCATATACTGAAAGCTATGACACAAGCTAGTGAGAATATATAAATAAAAAGCTAATAAAACTTTTTTATTTATATAGTCTCACTAGCTTGTGTCATAGCTTTCGGTATATGCACTGGTTCACTTCCTAATATAGGTGCTAGCATTTGCACTTTATACTTTTTCAAATATACACCAATATTTTTTATTATTTTTATTGAACAGCGCCATCTCCCCTATCTAGAGTTTTATCAATTTCTGGACCCCACTCTGGTGGTGTTTCTTCATTAGGGAGACTGCAGTTCAGGTTTTTTCCTAAGCGTGCATATTTGCATTTTAATAATGTGTTGACTTCTTGCTACCCATTTGGGAATTTGTATGAATGCCACTTGACCCACCTGTTGCTGAGTATACACTTGCATTGGCTTACACTGTCCCTATTCCAGCAGCTTTCTCACACTATATTTTGATTTTGATGGTATGTCCTTGTCCGATACTGCATGATGTATGCTCTAAGATTGATAATGTACTTATTTGTAATTGTTGTGCCTAACGAAGGGACCTAGTCCTGAAACACGTTGAGATGATTGGACTACGTGGGAATACAATATTGATTTTTATCCAATTTTGTTATTGCTTTTTGATAAATCTGTATGATTCTGTAATTTGAATATTTACATATTTTTATATTATTTAATTAATAAATTTGTATTTTTTTGTGTTGCCTTTAAAGTCCCATGCTATGGGGGGTATTTTCCTTTTTTATGTGTTACATGAGGGATGTTGGCAACTTGCTTGATATAGTTGGATGTTTCTTTTTCTGTTTATATTTACCGGGTAGAAGATGATGTCGTTACTCTGCTCGTCACACCCACCCAGGTCGGGGGTTACTTTGCTTACTTGTGGCAAAATGGCGCCGGTCACGTGATGGATGTGATGGCATCATCACACCATCCACCGTACTTAGGCAGGCTTTTAAATGTCTGGCACCGGAGGGTTGTGTCTCGCCACTGCTCGGGAAGCCCGGTGGCGGTACCGCGCGCCACCGACGCTGGCTGCTCAGACCGGAGACTATCCTTTCAGGTTTAATATTTTATTGATTAACTTACTGATTCAATGATCCATTTGGTGGTCCCTCTTGATGTCTTTGTTTTCTGTTGGATGTCAGTAATACTCTTCTTTTTTTTTATTTATAGATCCTATATGTGGCTTCACCTTCTGGCTGTGCTATTCTGTGGCTTTTTTGGGTAGATAATTTCCCGTATTTAGGTATGTCTATATTATGAAATCCCTTTTTTCCCCTCCTCTGTGGATAGGTTGAATTTCAAATTATATTTGAATCTATTAATTTTAATGATAGTCGTATTAAAAAATATATATTAGGGGGTCTCCTAAGATGGCCGCCGGCATCTAGAGCTCCGCTCCACCGCCGCCCTGATCTATCCACCGGAGCCTTCCGAGCGCCCCCACGCCATACCGGACAGCTAATCCTGGTGGGGGAACACTCAGGGAACCCGCGGATGGCGTCCCCGAGCGCCAGAAAGGACTTATCAGGCCGTATGAAGGCCGAAACCGGCCCTGTCAGTTACGCCAAGATGGCGGCGGCTACACGTTGCCTCCCAGTCACAGCTCCTCAGGAGGAATCCATAGCGGACCAGGACCAGGATCGGATGCCTTTTCAAGGTACAGACTGTGCCCCTCTACCTTCAGTTCACTCTCCCTCCTCCACTGAGTCTTTGCTAGGGGGATTGAGTGCAGGATATCCCACTACACCTATGAGGGATCCCCATACAGGCATGCTGCTGGCAGTCAGTGAGGCACAGGAAGATTTCCCTCCCCCCACAGACTTTCCTTCCATGATGACAGCTTTTTCACATATGCTTTCCAAAAGCCTTGCTATTCAGGCTACTCAGATCACTACCTCCATACATGCAGATCTGCAGCAAATAGGTCTGAGACTGGACACTGTGGAACGGAAAACTGACCAGGCTGTATTACGGATCAATCAAAATTCTGCTAGATTGGAGGAGGTTCAGGACCAACTAGAGACTGCGTTTGCAAAAATCGATGACCTCGAAAACAGGTCAAGAAGATACAATTTTAGGGTACGGGGGATACCAGAATCTGAAAAAGAGGTTCACAAGGTGGTGAGATCTCTCATTAAGAATTTGATCCCTGACATCCCGGATCGCCATCTGGAACTGGATAGAGCACACAGGGCTCTCCAGGCCCCCCGCTCTGACGGTTTACCCAGGGACATTATAGTCAAGCCGCACTATTACTCGGTGAAGGAGGAGGTCATGCGAAAATCCAGATATGCAGAAAATCTATCGTTCCAGGGTCACAAGATCCAGCTATTCACTGACCTCTCCCCATACACTATACAGAGGAGAAGGTCGTTTAAACCTTTACTACAAGTTTTGATGGACAAGGAAATCGCATACAGATGGTCGTTCCCTTTGAGGCTGAACTTTTCTTACAAGAACAAAAGCTTTGGATTCTCCTCATTCCAGGAAGGCGAAAAACTTTTGACTCGACTAGGTCTGATACAACTGGAACCCGCAATGGAAACTTCCAGCAAGGGCACCCCAGCTTCAACCAAGAGGCCTCCCCCAGCGAGCCCGCTGCAACAGATCTGGCTGACGCAAAGCTCCAAACGATCCAAAGAAAATCTACCACCCTGAGACTATTTTAGTTTTCCCATATGGGGGCTGAACTCACACTTTTTTGGGGTTCCCATGGTTGAGGCCCGGGCCACGGGACTCGGGGGTCTTACGGGACTCTCTTGGCCCCCTCCTCGACCTAGAGGGTTATGGTTGGGAAGTCTTCCCATGTTCGGAAATGTTCTTTTTGGGGGACTTTTTCCCCTCCCTAAGTTGCCTGATGTTCTGCTCTTTTTTCGCCATGTATCTGTATGGAGGAGGGCTTTGGCACTTTTTGCATTTTTTTACATTTTTGGTATTTTTTATAACTTTTGTTATAAAATTTCTTTTTGCATAATAACTTTGGTCCGGGTTAACAATTTTTTTTTAGTTTCAGGTTGAGGTCTCAGGCCTCGCTATTACGGACTCGAATGACCGGTACAACGAACTCTTCTCATATCAGACGGGCCTGTACAGTATATGCATTATTGGGAAAGTTACTTAACTGTATAAGGTAGCAGGGAATGTTTTCGGGGATATGCTCATTTTCACAATCCTTGTTTTGAACAGTCCTCTTCGGCCATTAGATACTGGTATGACAAGGGTATGGTCATTTCTCCACCATCTCTATTTGGGGGGAGGGGGGGTGGGGGAAGATGGGTCTGAATAGGAGATTGGGCCATTATTTTTGCCATAGGTACAGGAGTGTTACTCCATGGTCAAAATTTTTGAGGGGCGCTCGGTTTAAATTCTAGATAGGAGCTGGTGACAGCTCCATAGTTTATATATTTAAGGTGGCGGGGCGGTGGTGGATTTAGTGCGCTCCCCCTGGCTCAGAGGTAATGTTTACGCTTCTGGGCCATTTTCGGGGTAACCTTTTCTGGGGTTGTCCCGTTCATTTACGAAGAAGAGTTGATTGGAGGGGTTCCGATCGCTCAGGGGGGAGAAAGGGGACGGGGGTCCCCTGTATGTATTTTTCTGTCAACGCAAAGATGTTACAACATGGTTCTCCTCATGCTGATGTTCTCTCTCTCTATGATGGTTTATTCTTTTTCTTTTTCATCTCTTTCTTTCTCCTTTCTCCTCATGTTTATTGCAGACAAGACAACTTCACATACGACATCCGGCATGCACTCCTGGACATTTATAGGATCTCTTGGTGGTTCTTACTTCGCACACAGCGTGGCTCTCCTCATGTGAGCGGTGAGTTATTTTTCAGTTGCGTGGGTTCCCCCCCTCTGGTCCATGGCTGACACACCTGCTAAAGTGCCCACCCTTAAACTAGTTTCGCATAACACTCAGGGCCTTAACTCTCCACTAAAACGC
Source organism: Lithobates pipiens (assembly GCF_037356315.1). NCBI lineage: Eukaryota > Metazoa > Chordata > Amphibia > Anura > Ranidae > Lithobates > Lithobates pipiens. Next base: position 46,834,820 of record NW_027507788.1, on the reverse strand, counting down.
AGGAAGATTCTAGAACATTACCGATCCATACATGCAGACATTTTATTGCTACAGGAGACGCACTTCCCTTCCTCTTTCAAACCCACATTTTTACATCAGCACTATCCTCAGTTCTTTTTGGCCTCCGCGGAAAACAAGACTAGAGGTGTGGCAGTGTGTTTCTCCAAACATATAAACCTCTCTCAACCTGAGATTGTTCAGGACCCACAGGGGCGATATATTCTGGTTTCGGGATACATAGACGGAGAACACTACACATTTGTTTCCTACTATGCACCCAATAAGGGCCAAAGCTCCTTTTTTGCATCCATGCTGAGGAAGCTTCAGATCCATCTTCAGGGCACGGTATTTATTGGAGGTGACTCAAATGTTGCATTTGACTTTTCTCTGGATAAATCGGGATCTGGGGGGTCAAAACCCAAGCGTCCATCCAAACAGAGCAATAGCATAGCTCGCATGCTCCACGCGGATGGTCTGATTGACTCTTGGCGGGAGATGAACCCTCGGGCGAAGGACTATACGCATTTTTCGGCGCCGCACCGCACCTACGCCAGAATAGATCACATATTTACGAAATCTCAGACGGTTCCTCTGCTAGTTAATGCCAGGATTTTGGACTCGTCCTTATCGGACCACTCCATGGTGGTGGTAGTGTCCAGGAGACCTGTGGGCTCCGGGAACCGCCCATGTTGGCGTCTCCGGGAATCCATTCTGAGTGACCCTGCACATAGCGCTGTGTTGGAGGCTGCTATTCGGGAATACTTTGAGCTGAATGATACCGGGGAGGTATCGCCAGTTACTTTGTGGGCTGCACATAAAACTGTAATGAGAGGCAAATTAATCCAGTTATCCTCTAATCTCAAAGCGCAACATCGGGCTGACACCCTTAAACTCACGGAGGAGTTCCGTTCCCTAGCTAAAACACACAAACAGCGTCCTACGGCAGATTCATTAGACAAACTAGACGAGGTCAAGGCCCGACTGAATATGTCCTTAACTACAGCGGCTGCTCAACATCTTTCCTGGACGGGGGCTAAATTTTATGCACAGAAAGACAGGGTAGGCTCACGCCTAGCAGTAAAACTGACTTCCAAGCCACGATCCCAGTCCTTCCCTAAGATCAGGATTCACTCAGGGGACCTCTCTCAGAATCCTGTTAAAGTAATGGACGCCTTTTTGCAGTTCTACTCGGACTTATACAAGCAGGGGTCTAGTCCCTCCAAAGGTGTTCGGGAGAGGCTCCTGAGTGATCTCCCACTGCCCAAGCTCTCGGAGGATCACAGGGACCTTATGGAGGATCCGTTCACTCAGGCAGAAGTACTTGACACTATTAAAACGCTTTCAAGGGGTTCTGCCCCGGGTCCGGACGGATTCTCCAACGGTTATTATAAGAAGTTTGGCCCTTCTCTGGCTCCTTATCTGGTGAAAATGTTTAACTCTCTCAGGGATGGTACCGCCATGCCTCTGGACATGAACTCGGCATTTATATCGGTGATTCCAAAACCTGGTAAAGATGCCAGCGTGGTAGGCAATTTTAGGCCTATATCGCTTATCAATAATGATATTAAGATAATGACGAAAATACTGGCGAATAGGGTTTCAAGCTTTATCTCCCGGTATATCCACAAAGATCAGGTGGGGTTCATCCCTGGGAGACAAGGACCAGACCAGATTAGACGTGCAGTAGATGTTATTTCACTCCTACAGGCACAATGGGACGGAGGATCCCCGCAACAGGGGTTCCTGCTGTCCATTGACCTTCATAAAGCCTTTGACTCTATTGATTGGCGGTACCTTACGGATATTTTGGAGAGGTGGGGGTGCGGTAAATACTTTCTTAACCTCATATCGGCTCTGTATTCTAATCCGTCGGCTCAGGTGCGTCTGTTGGGCAGATATTCTAACAAGTTTGGTATCGGTAGGGGGACAAGACAGGGGTGCCCATTATCTCCACTTCTTTTTGCCATAGCCATAGAAACTTTAGCCATTGCCTTACGTTCTAACCCCGACATTAGGGGGGTCAGGTGTGGGTCTGGCGAACATAAATGCGCCCTATATGCTGATGACCTTCTTCTTTTTGTTACATCACCTCTGACCTCTATGGCCATCATTAATCGGATTTTATTAGATTTTAGTAAGATCTCGGGACTCCGGGTCAATATGGAGAAATCTTTAGCCCTGAATGTTACGCTCCCTACTGATGTGCTAGCTCAACTTTCGAATAATTTTACCTTCTCCTGGGCACAATCTCAGCTCCCATACTTGGGAATAAAACTCACTTCAGATATACACACTCTATTCAAAGCTAATTATCCCTACATGGCGCAAAAATGCAGAGAGGATTTAGTACGTTGGTCTGGTTGTGGCATCTCCTGGATGGGTAGGATTAATGCGGTGAAAATGACACTTCTACCACGTCTATTGTACTTGTTCCGTTCGCTCCCAATTCCAGTCCCCAAAACATTCCTTGACAAAATGCAAACGGATATAGTGAGGTTTGTCTGGGGGAAGAAAGGCTATAGGTGCTCCTCAGCCACACTCTACCGATTGAAATCTCAAGGAGGGTTGGGCCTTCCCAATTTATGGGGTTATTATCAAGCGGCACAACTGGCCCAGATATCAATGGCTTTCTCGGTTTCTGTAAAACCGGACTGGTTATTGATGGAAAGGCAATCTATTCCTCACCACACAATAGATTTCCTGATGGGATGTTGTCCTAAACGCAGACCAGCGATTCTAGCTCCCACTCTCTCGCATTCATTGGCGCTTTCTTCCAACCTATTCAAACGGGGCTCTTTGATCTCTCCACTGAAACCTCTGACTCACATTTTTCATAATGGGGATTTTCCTCCGGGGGAAAATATAGAAGCTTTTAAATGGTGGACGGATAAGGGGTTATACAGAATCGGTCACTTCTTTTCTCCTTCCGGCCCCCTTTCTTTATCACATTGCCAAAAGAAACTAAATATGCCTGATTCGGAAATGTTCAGATTTACACAAATTTCACACTTTTTGAATTCCATTTGGACTTCAAAACCTCTTCCTCCTTTTATAACGCAATATGAGCAATGGTGTGCGCAGGTCACGGACCAGAGGGGGGGCATTTCCCTGATTTACGCGGCTCTCATGGGGAAGGACAACAAACCTCCCTACGCTCTCGCGTGGGAAGCTGATTTGAACAGCTCCTGGGATCTGAAACAGTGGTTCAGGGCCTCGATGAGAGCTCACAAAGGTATACTTAATATCTCGCTAATAGAGGCAGGTATCAAAGTACTGTTTCGTTGGTACTATGTTCCTTCCAGGCTGGCAAGAATTTTTCCGGGTTCTTCACCAGGGTGTTTCAGAGGATGTGAGCTGGGAGGAGATATGTTTCATATCTGGTGGTCCTGTCCACGCATCCGTTCCTTCTGGAGGAAAGTGTTTCGTACAGTTAGTACAATTACGGGGACCGCTGTACTTCCGCACCCCAGTTTAGCCTTACTTAATCTTTCCATCCCGGCGTTGTCCAAACATTTACAGCAATTAGCGTTTTTTGTTTTCCTTGGGGCTAAAATTACGTTAGCTAAGGCCTGGAAGAAACATACAGTTTCGTACAAGATGTTCAGATCCAAGGTAACATGGATTATGGTGCAAGAACAAATAGTGGCCAAGTGGCATGACAAAACGGAAAGATTCCGGTTGATCTGGGAACCTTGGGCGACATTGTGTAATATCTCTCTTATTCCAGGAGTGCAGCCGGGTGCTTTGTCTTCTAGGACAGGTAACATTTGATTAAGCTTTTTACATTGCCTTTCTTTCCCCCCCCCGTTTTTGTTTCCCTTTTTCTCACGTTTTCTCTCTTCTCTTCTTCTCCACCTCCCTTGGTGTTTTGGGAAGGGCCCCAATTGGGGTTCTAAGGGAAATGGCAGTGAAGTGGTAGGCCGGTCTTGGCCCGATATATTTTTTTTGGGTATCCCAGGTTTCTGAACTTGGTTGAGATGAGTGGGGGGGTATCCTGGTCTTTGTGGGCGGGCCCAGCCCTTGGATTGCAGCTTGATCCCGTTTGGGGCACCAGGGGGTCTGTGGCTCGTGTGCTTTGATTAGACATAACACCCCACGGGGGCATAATTGCTTAGGATGGGTACAAGATAATACTAATGTTTTTACAATGCACTTCCTGTTGGCTTTATTGTTTAATTTGTCAATATTCTGATCTAGTGACATATATGTCTAGCTCTGCTTAGCCTATGTATGAGTGGATTTAGCTTGTATTGTATTGAGGAGTATTTTCTCTATTTTTTTTTTTTGTTGTTCTGTTCAGATGCAAATCTTCAATAAACATTATTAAATTAAAAAAAAAAAAAAAAAAAAAAAAAAAAAAAAATATATATTAGACTTGTGCACAATGGAAAATTTCGTTTAGTTTCGGTTCGTTGTCATTCATAAAATACATCATTTCGTTCTGTTATATTCGTTATGTTACGTTAATACGTTTTCGGATAATTCGTTATTATTCGTAGAGTGTCAAATTCATTCGTTCGTATTCGTTGAAATTCGCTATTTATGGATGTATAGACATTCATGATAATGATTCGTAGTTTGGAAAGTCGTTTGTTTATTGAATCTTTTAACACACACAATGACAACGTCTCTTCTCCTCGGCTCAAATACAATACAACACCCTTCTAACTCAGTTCTCAGGAATGCACTTTGCCAGTAATCCATCCTCCGGCACAAAATTAATTAGCTGATTGGACTATAAGATTTACTTTGAGCTGACCTTTTGTTTCATTAGGTCTTTAAAGAATTACTGAATCGTGTCGAATTCATTTGAATTAATTCGTTATATTTCTTTCGTATTCGTTGTTATTCGTTATTTTTTTATTCGGACATTCGGATGCATCCGAATGTCCGAAAAATGCAAAATTCGGCCGAATTTCGATTTGTTACGAAACAAATTGCACAAGCCTAATATATATATATATATTTTCCCCAAGAATTCAATCCACCTCAAGTGAAGTCTTTTATACCTGCAATTGTGTTGACTTCTTGCTACCGTTTCAGGAATTTGTATGAATTCCACTTGGCCCATCTGTTGCTGAGTATACGCTTGCATTGGATTACATTGTCCCTATTCCAGCAGCTTTTTCACACTATATATTTTGATGGTATGTCCTTGTCCGATACTGCATGATGTATGCTCTAAGATTGATAATGTACTTATTGGTATTTTTTGCAATATGTATTTTTTTGATCTCATACAGTGAGTCCATCTGATTGTTGACCCTGACGAAGGGACCTAGTCCCGAAACGCGTTGGGCTTATTGGACTACATGGGAATACAATATTGAGTTTTATCCAATTTTGTTATTGGTTTTGATAAATCTGTATGATTCTGTAATTTGAATATTTATATATTTATATATTTATATATTATTTAATTAATACATTTGTATGTACTTTGTAATTTTTTGTGTTGCCTTTAAAGTAACACCCTATGGGAGGCATTTTCCTTTTTTCTTGTTAATGTATTGCACCATATTCATGAAGTATTTGTGACACTTTTGATTTTTACAGCAACCTATGCATCACATGCAGATCAAAAGTTCAAAAGTGGCAGAACTTTTACATTGTGTTGCATTGAATACACCAAATGTGTAGCTAATTAAGACCAACTTTCTATTTATGTACATGTCTCAGACAGATTTTACAAAAGTGTCTCACATTCATTTTAAAAGTGGATTAACATGGGCTAAAGTTCTAGACGGGTACATGAATTTGGCTCATTGTTCATCACTTTAACTACTGAAGGACCGCCCGCCACAGATATAGTACCCGTATGTCGTTTTGTGTAATAGATACTATGGCCGCGCCCATGCCTGTGGCACGATATGGAAGCCCATGTATGGTTCCGACAGCCGTGATGTCTGCTGGCCACCCGCAATCGCTCCACAGAGAGGCAGAATGAGGATCTACCTATGTAAACAAGGCAAATCCTTGTTCTGACAGGGGAGTACAGAGAGATTGTTTGTTCCTAGTAATCAGGAATAGCAATCTCTGTGTGTTCCCTGTCCACCCCCACACAGTTAGAAAGCACCTCCCTAGGACACATGTAACCCTTTGATCACCCCTGGTGTTAACCCCTTCCCTGCCAGTGTCATTTATACAGTGATCACTGAGCACTGATTACTGTATTGGTGTCACTGGTGCCCAAAAAGTGTCACTTAGGGTCAGATTTGTTTGTCACAACGTTTCAGTCCTACTAAAAATCACCGATTACTGCCATTACCAGTAAAAACAATAAAAAAATGAAAAGTCCCTAAATCTATCCCCTATTTTGTAGACGCTATAACTTTTGTGCAATCAATATTCGCTTATTGGGATTTTTTACCAAAACTATGTAAGAGAATACATATTGGCCTAAACTGATGAAGAAATTTGTTTTTTGGATGTGTATTATAGCAAAAATGTTAAATATTGTTGTTTTTCTCAAACTCGTTGGTCGACAGTTTTGAAAAAAACACAATATTTTGTACTTTTTCTATAGTAAATATCCCCACAGCAAATTTTTTCTCAGTTTAGGCCGATATGTATTCTTCTACATATTTTTGGTAAAAAAATGCAATAAGCATATATTGATTGGTTTGCACAGTAATATCGGCGATCTGCATTTTTTATCATGACTGCGACATTATGGCGGACACATCGGACAATTTTGACACATCTTTGGGACCATTGGCATTTATACAGAGATCAGTGCTATAAAAAATGCATTGATTACTGTAAAAATGGCACTGGCCGTTAATGGGGTTAACACTAGGGGGCGATCAAGGGGTTAACTCTGTTCCCTGGGAGGTGATTCTAACTGAAGGGGGAGGGGACTGACTAGAGGAAGTGACGGGTCATGGTTCCTAGCTTATATGAACACATGATCTATCACTCCTCTAAGAACAGAACAGGGATGTGTGTGTTTACATACACTCATCCCTGTTCTGTGTCTCCTGCTCACAATCGCTCGTGGCCAGTGGTCATCATGACCGTCGGCCATGAGCATTGGCACCCCCTCTATGTAGTGGGGTGCGCGAGCGCGCCTGCTATCCCGATGCCGCAAGCTGACATATAGGGGGATTGTGCAAACCTGCCACAGTAAAATGACGGCAGATGCTTGGCAATGGGTTAAAGTACATGCTTGTCTCCCTCCGCAGCTCCCTGCACACAGACACGATGGAATGTATGAGAAACTTTTAAGCTGAAGTGGGGGAGCTTGGAGGAAGGATTGATCATATTGAAAAGAAAATGTGTGAATTTTGCTCCTCTCATAACTCGCTGGTGGATGCCCACAATGATTAGTCTGATGATGTAACATGGCTTAAAGCTAAAGTGGCTGACCTCGAGGACAGGTCAAGGAGGAACAATGTAAAAATATGTGGGGTATCAGAGGCCATACAACCTGCACAATTACAGCAATATATAGAAAGGAGCAGTTTATGATAGCTTTTCGTAAAAATTCGCAACTACTTCAAAAATTCGCAAACATTTAGCTATATGTGGACCTCTCGCAATACACGATGCAAAAACATAAATCGCTATTGCCCATAACAAGGACATTATGCAACTACACCATTGTTTATTGCTGGGGCTATCCAACAAAGCTAACTATCACTCGAGACGGAAACACCTCAGTGATCACAAACCTAGAGGATGGTCTTCTCTGCTTCTGGGACATTATACCTGACCAAGCACCTGGGAGCTCATCCTCCCCTGCCAGGCTGAACGCCCAGGCTGATTAGCAAATGGTGTCACATAAGAAGAAAAACAAAAAGCATAATAAATAAATACCCCTCTCACTAAATAATTCTCAAACTACTTGATTCCTGATGCACTATGGAGAACATAGAGCACACATTTTCCCCTCCTAAGTAATTGGCAGTTATCCTGCCTCCAGATTCACGTTTGAATTTACCATTTTCCTTCATGTTATTTTCCGTTGTTATCCTTTTCCCTCCTATTTTCTTCCTCTCTTCCTTTTTACCGGTCTGACCTACATGAAATGAACTTCAATTTTGGAAGGAATTGTCTTTCCATTCCCGCTTCCACCCTTAACCCTCTGGAATTGAACGCACGTGGAACCATGGAGACCCATGTAAGGTACTGCCATTGTTTCTATTTACTCTCCACCTATGGTATTTAAAATAGTATCCTTTAATGTACACGGGTTAAACTACCCATCTAAGAGAGCGTCAGCTTGGAAGAAAGCTCTTAATCTCCACACTGATGTGCTGTGCATACAAGAGACACACTTCTCGACCTGTAATACTCTCTATTTCCAACACAAAAAATTTCACATATTTTTATGGCATCTGAACCTATGAAACAAAAAGCTTACTCATTGCCAGTAGAGATTCTGTGGCCTTCGGCCTACATGAGATCCAAGCTGAGGGAAGATAAATAATCCTGATAGGAGAACTAAACAGACTCTACACTATTGTTAATTTCTCTGCTCTTTATTCCCACCAAATCCGTTATTTAAAGAAATTGTTTCATAGGGTGAATGAAATTCAAATGAGTGCTTTAGTAATGTGTGGAGACTACAAGCTTTCAGTGGACTACAAGATGGACACTACCTCCAAATATAAATGTCCCATACCCATATTACAACCCCTACTCCATGCTGACTATGTTTACAATGTTTGGAGTTTCCAACATTCCAACGAATGGGACTACACCTCCCACTCACCCAGACATAACTCTTACTCAAGAATCAACTTGATTCTGGTTGACAAAATGCTGCTACAAGCAGTGTCCTCCTCCACCATACACGAAATCTCATGGTCTGACTACACACCTGTCTCTATCATAGTGGTGGAGGGACACAGGCCGAGCCCTGCATCTGTGTGGCATGCTAATTTACATATACTTCAAATGCCTTCCCATGCTACTACCATTACTAAAAATTTGAATTCATTTTTCTCCTTGAACACTCAATCTGTATCTGACTCTACTATACTGTGGTGTGCCCATAAGGCCTTTAATAGAGGATGCAAAAAATGAATTGAATCCTTGGGAAAATTAGGACTTTAGAGTCCCTGAACAAGAACACTGCTGATAAACACACAGCAGATAAACTTTCCAAACTTCACTCTGATCTCAGGCTCCTGCTCATTGAACAGTACGACGGGCATGTCAACTCCCTCAAACTATCCCATTACTCATCTGGTAATCAAGCAGGCAAATTTCTTGCTCAAAGGCTTAAAGAATGTAGAATCCAAACAAAAACCCCATACTTAATCCACCCCTAAACAAAAATAAAAAAAAAATCTTCAATCCAAAAGATATAGTAAATTCCTTTGCTGAATACTACTCATCACTGTATAATCTGTAAAACGAACCTAATACCCCACAACCCATAGAGAAAACCATACAAGCCTTTCTGAAAGGTATCAATCTCCCTTCTCTCTCACAGGCACAACTAGCATCTCTCAATACTCCCATTACTGAGCCTGAAATCATGAAAGTGATTAAAACTCTCCCTTCTGGCAAATCACCAGGACCTGATGGTTTAACGCATGACTATTATAAAATCTTCCAAAAAAAAACCTATCCCCAGCATTACAGTCGGTGTTCATGAATTGCAATGACCTCTGCCTCATTTCCCTTTGAAATGCTTAAAGCATATGTTATCACCATTCCTAAACCCAGTAAGGATCCTAATATCCCTGAGAATTTCAGACCCATCTCATTACCCAATACAGATGTCAAACTGTATGCTAAGATCTTGGCTCACAGACTTCTGCCCATCTTGCCTATGCTCATCAAATCTGATCAGAAGGGTTTTACTACAGGTAGACAAGCATCCGACGCTACAAGAAGAGTTATCAACATTATTCAATATGCTAGGTCCTGTCGAGTGCCTTCTCTGAATGCGGAAAAAGGCATTTGACAGGAGACACTGGGACTACATGACACACACCCTCCAAAAATGTGGCTTCACAGGACCCATACTATCCATCATTCTAGCCCCCTGTGCACAGGTTTATACATCAAATATGTTTTCAACTCCCTTTATCATATCCAACAGTACAAGACAAAGGTGTCCCTTGTGCCCCTTATTTTTAATCTTCTCATATAGCTGAGAGGATTAGATCCCACCCCAACATAACAAGCTTTCTCCTCCAAAACAGGTCCTACGTATAAAAATATAAATTTGCTGATGACATTATTTTGTTTTTAACTTCTCCTGCCACAACCCTACCTTATGTCCATACCCTGCTTAAAGCGGGAGTCCACAGGGACTCCGCGTTTTTTTTTTTTTTTTTTAAAAGCCAGCAGCTACAAATACTGCAGCTGCTGACTTTTAAATAGTGACACTTACCTGTCCAGCGCGCCCGCGATGTCGGCACCCGAAGCCGATCGCTCGCTCGGCTGCCGGGTCCCGCCGCCATCTTGGGTATGGGAATCAGGAAATGGAGCCTTTCGGCTTCATTTCCCGGTTCCCTACTGCGCATGCGCGAGCCGCGCGGCGCAATCCGGACGGTCCCCGCTGCCTCTGGGAGCTGTGTGTTTCCCAGCAGGCAGCGGGGCACTTGCTGAAGGGGGCGGGGCATTGCGGAACGGGGGCGTAACCTACGCTCGTTCCGCAGACAGCTAGCCCGGAAGTGGGTGCAGTTACCTGGATTATCCAGGTAACTGCACCCCCCTCCCCCCTGAAAGGTGCCGATTGTGGCGCCGGAGGGGGGGAGGGATCAGATGAGCGGAGGTCCATTTTAGGGTCCTTCTATAAAGTCAATTTCACAAAATCACTAATTTTGGAACTAGGTCTTTCTCCATCCTTTCAATTGCAGCTACAATCCTCTTTTCCCTACACATGGAGTAAGTCCAGCATATCATATTTAGGACTACAACTAACAGCAGACCCCCAGAAATTAGCTGATGCCTACTACTTACCCTTGATAGTCAAAATAACGAAAGAAACAAAAAGATTATCTAAATAGAACTGTCCTGGTCTGGCTGTCTGGTCTCATTCAAAATGCTCCTACTCCCTCAAATATTATACATTTTCCATACACTCCCATCCCACTTTGCAGTAACCACCTTAGATCTTTAAAAACACAGACTTGCCGGAAGTATGGAATTATTAAATATTCAGGATCATTTTTAGGCCTATATCCTCACCCAACATAAAAACTGGTTCACGCCCTCCACCAATATCCTTTGGAGTGGTATTGAGGAGGCCTTAAGCCCTACTAAGGACTTACGCTCTGTCTTGCTCCTAGACATATGGCGACCATTTCCTATACAACACCTTCCACCTACTATACATGCCTCTCTTAAGGCTTGGAGAGACCTGCACAAACTGCCACCTCTAACCCTTACTAAATCAGACATCCCTATACCCATTACTATTCTTGAAAACACAATTCTGAACTTCACAAGCACAGACTGGCAGACTAAAAGCATAAAGTGGATTGCCGATTTATATGACAACAACACCCTTCAATCGTTCAATACACTTCAAAAACAATTCAACCTAACGCCCATAGATTGCTACAAATACAACCAAATTTCCCACCTTCCGAAATCCATTAAAACACACCATGTATATCTCCCAGATGCAAGATGGAGATTCTATACAAAAAAAACATCTTAAAGGTATATCCTACTTATATAATTTCTTCCAGCAAAAACTCATCTTCAACAAATCCCAACCTTACCAAAAATGGGAATCTTATTTAGGTGAAAACATCACAACTTCACAATGACAATACACACTCAAAACAATCTACAAAGCCTCCAAATGTGTAAGCGCTAAGGCAGACCCTTCTTCATATGTTCTGGACCTGTAAACACCTGACTAGTTTCTGGTATAGCATATTCCGATCTTGACAGCCCCCAATCCAAGTTTAGCTATATTAAATATAGGCATTGAGAATTTCCCCCCTGACTTACGAGTTGTGATTATACGTATTCTTCTGATTGCTAGAACATTGATATGGAAACACTGGAAATCTGATAAGGCACCCAATACTTCTGAAGTCTCAATTCACTCCCACTATGTTTATGAAACCTTATTAGCTAGTAGATGTGGTACCAGTAAAAAGTTTGATATGCAATGGAAAATTTGGAAATAATGGTTTCAAGTGAATTGAGTTCATCCTCTGTTATGAATTATTCTCATCCTCAGCTATTTTTCTCCGCTCGAGTAGAAGTCAGACCAAAGTTTATTTTACTGTTAATCTTGTTTGTAGTTTGAGTCTTCAGTTGCAACATATTTTAACCATAACTACCAAGACCTGTGGTGTGCCTCGGTCTCGCTGATCGGTACGCCTAAAAGAGGGCAAAAGACACAAGATAGGTAAAGTATGAAGCTTTAATGAATCAATGACAATTAATCCAACAACGTAACAAACGCCCTACTAACCTCCATGTGAGGAATGTACCTGCTATAGCAGGATGGCCTCCAGAGTCCCATGTGCTTAATGATGTAAGATGGGACCCCTTGTTTAGAAGCCGCAGACGCTGCCCCGATCCTGAATGAATCACCAGAGAAGCGCCTTGGGTCTACATCTAATCTGGCAAGTAAAATCCTTACATATGAAATTAACTGTTTTGAAGTAATAGGATGTGTGGGAAACGGGAGCAGAGGCCTATGAACAGGAGTTGCTACAAATAGATTGCAAAGTGAGTCGAGAACTTCAACCGGGCAACAAGCGATATTAGTTCGGTAATATTTCACCACGAACCGCTGACCAGTTTGTCTATTCTTATTGTTGGGCAGCTGTAACTCATAGTGCTCAGGGAATCTGGCAGCTAAAGCCAGCTCACTGTGGCAATACGCAGCGAAAGACATGACATGGTAGATGTCCTCAGGGCCATCGGAAGGGTATAAATCCGTAAACCTGAGGAAAGTCTTCCAACCCGTCGTGTTTGCTTTTAGCATCTTCCTGGACAACGATTTATTGGCCAGGTCAATCGCCTGAGCCCGGAATGTGTTTAGTCCATGACCAACAGCCAGTACGGGGGGACAGGCCGGCCCCTCCGTTCTGCCTCCGGATGCTGCAAGAAAAAACGAGGCATATTAAGACGGGATAAAGCATCAGCCGCACCATTGAGATTCCCACTGATAAATTCACCCCGAAAATGAAATTTGTACGTCAATTCCAGCCAAGTCAACCTACGCATGAATGACATGATCAGAAGGGACCCCAATCTGCCTTTATTGGTAATTTTGGCTGTAGCCAAATTATCCGTAAAGAAGATGACTGAATAACCTGACCAAACCGGCCCCCAGTGATTGCTGCTTCCAAAATCGGATACATTTCAAACAAAGCTGAGGTCAGAGCAAACTTTGGCAGGTGGAAAACCTCAGGGGGCCAACGGCTGGCCAACCATTGACAACAAAAAATGGCCGAAAAACCGACTGACGTGGCGGCATCCGAAAAAATTCTGGGGGAATTATCTGATGGCTGGGGAATGAACATGGAGATGCCATTCCAGTCACACAAGAACCGATCCCACATGATAAGATCCTCTAGGGCATCAGCTGGAAACTTAACTGCCGTGTCAGAATCATGATAAAGTGGAAGCAGAGACAGCAACCTGGACACAAACACCCTACCCTGCAGGATGATTCTCATCGCATGATTTGACACCCCCAACAGAGACTGCAATTCTTTCTGAGAACATACTGGTGACCGGACCAACAGATGAATGGTCTGCTGTATCCTAACCAACTTCTCCAAGGGCAGGCTAGCCACCATGAGATTGCTATTGAGCGAAATCCCCAAAAAAGTGATGACTATTGACGGACCCTCCACCTTGTGAGCAGCTAAAGGGACATTTAAATCTGAAAACAGCCCTGTAAGCGCATGCATATCCCTGGCGGTTCATCTGGTTTCTCCAAAAGTAAAGAATCATCAAGATAGTGGATTACCTTCTGACAACCTTTGCAATTCTCTAATATCCAGTGAAGGGCCTGGGCAAAGGTATCAAACAACTGAGGGTTGCTTTTTGACCCAAACGTTAATCTGGTAGCGAAATAATATTGACCACGCCACTTGACACCATGCCATTGCCAGAGAGCAGGACTGATGGGAAGTAGTTTAAACGCATCAGTAATATCAGCCTTGGACAACCAAACACCCCTGCCTAACTGCACCATATGCTGAATTGCCAAATCCACTGATGAATACTTCAGTGAGAACTCTTCAGATGGGATGAGTGAATTGAGACTAGGAATATGAGATGAATGAGGCGCGGAAAAGTCATAAATCAAGCAAAATTTATTCGAACATTTTCCACAGACCACCCCAATGGGGCTGACCCTCCATATACAAAACGGTGAAGATGGGAAAGGTCCAATCAGGAACCGCTTGGACACTTCAACCTGAAGCAACTCGTCGACAATGGCAGGGTGATTCTCCGCTGACCTTAAATTATTGCATTCACATGACTCGGTTGGAAGAGTGATGAGTCCAGTGTGAGAGCCTGAAGAAAAACCCTCCAGCAAAAATTGCTCAAAATCTGGGGATGGGTGGCCATCTAAGTAAACCCCCAGCAAGGAGATATTGATTTGGCATAGTCATGACGTGCTGAAAGGCTTAACATGGCAGGCGGACTTGGGGTGGGCTCTGAAACAGTTAGCACAAACGTGCAACAACCTGCATTGGTTATAGTTGCACCCAGTGTAATTGTAATTATTGCACAGCTGAGCTTTGCCCAGATAATGGATAGGTCTACCCATTTTGTCCACCTGACGAAAACTACCAGAAGAACCACCCGCCACCTGTTTGAAGGCCCCCGGTTGACTGGAGGCCTCACAGTTTGGACACCAAGTTGTGGTGTGTGCCGATGACTGGCAGTTGGCACATACAGGGGACTTCTGATTAGCGAAATGCCTACAAAACAGTTCCATGTCGATGTTGCCCCAACATGTCACCACCTGAAACTGGGCCCAAGTAGCCGCCACCTTTGCCGCAAAGGAACGATGATAATCATAAAACCACTGGATCCCCCGCAGTAGCTTGCGCCGCAATGATGTGCCCCCTACCCCCAGCTGGGATGCCTTGCCACGAGGCGACTAGATGAAGGAGGCTTCCTTACGGCGATCCTACAACCAGACGAATAGCGCACGCAAAGGAAGTCAGAGACACCCGGAAGTGACGAGCGTCAGGTGCTACCACGGAAAACCAGACCCGAGCCGACAAGGGACTTGTAGGAGGAGGAGGGATATATACCCCCTCAGACTCCTCCTACAAATCCTCCGGCCAGCCTTCTGACTTATATCCCAACCTATGTTCCATTTCATCTAATTTAATTTACCGTAATTTTTTATTTTCTTTGCCATGGCTAATCTGAGATTAGCAATCTCAAGTATAGATCCTCTCTCTTATCATTGATTCCCTTCCCTCAGTTTAATGCAACCTCTGCAACTATCTAGTGCTAGATGTAGGTAATCCATGGGCTGTTGAACGTTTGCATATTTGTGCCTTATGAGGATAGCTTTACTATTATATACATTTTGAATTTATACCTTTATATTTTTAGTAATGCCTGTACTCTGTGTTTTATTGTGTAAAATATTTCAATAAAAAACATATATATAAATAAATATATATATATATATATATATATATATATATATATATATATATATAATTAAATTAAAAACAAGGAAAAAGGACACAGCTTCACATGCATTACCCACTGTCACACCAGCAGCCAACCCTATGCAAAAATGAAGGCACTTAATAAGAGACAATGGTGGCCAAAGGAATTGCTGAAAAAATGTAAAGATTCTAGCTAGACCATTATTTTGGACACATCAAAAATAGTCCCTGAGGACAATAAGGGGAACCAATCCCTCCGTATTGAATGGACTGCTTGCTGATTCTACAGATGCCTGCAGGCGCTTAATGGGAGATAACGGATTAGTTCAACTGGCATGTGAAAGGGCTGACAGGGGAATGAAGGTAGGAGAGACCATCCATTGATATTGCAGACTGATATAAGGGATATATAAGGGAATATCCACTCGGCGGTGGTAACGGCAGTGCAGTGAAGGATGGGAAACCCGGGAGCAGTGTCCCTGGAAGAAGCTCACCCAAAGTCGCGCTGATGCACCATTCTCACTGACAGGTCTGTTCACGTTGGTGTCAGGCTGCCAATGAAGTCTCCTTCCAAGTGCCACGAACCACCAGATCAGCGAGGAGGCTGATGCAAACATGGAGGTATGTGAGATGCTAGCAACACCTCTGCACTTTTCAGAGCCCAAATGGCTTAGTGCGTGCCAAGGGAGCAAATGGCTGTGCGTACTGAGAGTTGACCAGGTGGGGAGGCAGGTGGCATCTGGATGGGGCCTCCACTGATCACTCCCTGCACTCCTCTTGGTTGGAGGCTCATCTGATGATCAACCCCTGCACTCCTCCAGACAGATAAATACCACCATTCCAGCACTTCCCCCCTAGGCCTGTAGAAGGAGTGGTTGCTCCGAGCGCGTAGCCTCTGTTATCCAGTTGTTCCTCCTCTGGTGTCTCTCTGCTTGCTGGTGACGTCATTTCCCTGCGCTCCATGGCGGCCTGGACCGACTTCCTGGTGGCCACAGGATGGATTGAGGCTCCCCCAGTCATCTGCCAGATACGTGGATGCTCATTTTGGATGACAATCTACACCTGCAGACACCACTACTTACAGATGAGCTTGTTTTTATGTTATTTCTTGTAAGTGCATTACTTACTTTTCTAGTAAATCACGTTTAATATACTACACTCAGGTTGGCGCTTCCTGTATCTCTCTCCCACTCCTCCTGGATGGCATGCCCCTTTGATCCCCCCCCCCCACACACATTCTGGATGAGGGACCCTCTGGTCACCCTCCTACATTTCTCTTAGGTGGGGGACCCCTCTGGTAACCCCTTAGAATTCCTCCTGGAGGGGGACCCCTATAATCACCCCTCTGAAGTACTTTTGGATGGGGGTCCCTCTGATGACCACCCCCTTGCACTCATCCTTCTGGATGGGGGGCATTCCTCCTGGGTGGAGGCCCTCCCTCTGATCACACCCTTAAAACCTCCTGGATAGGGGCCCCTCGAATCACCCCCTGCAAATCTTCTGCATGGGAGGCACCTTGGATTACCTTCTTGCACTTCATTTGTATAGGGGCCCCTCTGATCCACCCTCTGTACTCCTTCTGGATAGGGGCCTCTCTGATCACCCCCTGCTTTTTCCCAGGATTGGTGTCCCCTCTGATCACCTCCCCCACGCTTCCTGAATAGGGGCCTCTATGATCATCCCCTTTCATTCCTCCTGGATAGTGATCACCCCATTTATCCTGGATGGGGGCCCCTCTGATCACTGCTTGCACTCCTCCTGGAAGGTAGTCCCTATGATGATTACCCCCCTGCACTCATCCTGGATGGGGGAACCCACTGATAACTCCCTCCCCCACATACCTCTTGGATGTTGGACTCCTCTGATCAACCCTTAGCATTCCTCCTGGATGGGGCACCTCTCTGATCACCCCCTTTGCAGTCCCCTTTGATAGGGGTACAGCTGATAATCACCCCCTGCACTCCTCCTAGATGGGGGCCTCTTTGATCACCCTACTGGATAGGGTACCCCTATGATTACCCCTTGGCATTCCTGCTGGATGGAGGTCCCCTCTGATCACCCATTGCACTCCTCCTGGGTGAAGGCCCCCTCTGATCACCTCCTGCACTCCTTCTGGATGGGGCCCTCTTTGATGATCACCCCCTGCACTCCTCCTGGATGGGGGTCCCTATTATGGTTACCTCCCTGTACGCCTCCTGCATGGGAGGCCCCTCTGATCACCCCACCTGCACTCATCCTGGATGGGGGGACCCAACGATCACCCCCTGGCACTCCTCTTGGATGGGGTCCTCTTTGATGATCACCCCCTTGCATTCCTTCTGGGTGTGGGGCTCCTCTGATCACCCCCTTGCACTCATCCTGGATGGGAGGCCCCTCTGATCACCCCCCCACACTCATCCTGGATGGGGGGACCCACTGATTACCCCCACATTCCTTTTGGATTTGGGACCCCTCTGATCAACCCTTGACAGGTGGATGGGGTCCCCTATTGCACCCCTTGAACTCCTTCTGGATGCAGTCCTCTCTGATGATCACCCCCCCTGCACTCCTCTTGGATGGGGGGCCTCTCTGATTACCCCCTGCATTCATCATGGAAGAAGGGTCTCTATGATTACCCCCCACATTCCCTCTGGATGTGGGAACCAGCTGATCACCCCTTAGCATTCCTCCTGAATGGAGGCTTTACCTCTGATCACCCCCTTGCACTTCTCCTGGATGGAGTCCCCTCCAATCACCCTCCCTTTGCACACCTCTTGGATGGGAGCTCTTCTGACCATCCCCCTGCAGCACTCCTCCTGGGTGAGGGCCCCTATGGTCATTCTCCATCATTCCTCCTGGATGGGGGACCCTCTGATCTCCTCCCTACTTTCATCCTGGCTAGGGGGTCCCTCTGATCAACCCCATGCAATTTTTTTTGGAATGGGGCCCCTTTGATCACTCACCTCTGACTACTTCCCTGAATTTGTCCTGGATGGAGGCCCCCTCTGCTCACCCCTCTGCACTCCTTCTGGATATGGGTCTCCTCTGATCACCCATTGTGCTTCTGTTTGATGAGGCTTAACTTCTACAAGGGTAAATATGGAATACCTGTATTTCTAAATGGGGTCTTTCTGTTCTTGCCTATATTCATGGATAGATAGGAGCCCCCCACCCCGATCACCCCCATGCAATCCTGTCTGAGGATTTCCTCTTATTTATATTTCTACTGAGGAGAGGACATTCATTATTCCATTGTGGAGCACACCAGTTAATATGTGTTCTAAATTGTGGGAGTCTCTGATTATCTCATTATGGTAGCTCAGTCCTCCAGTACAGGGTATTCCTGTTATTCTGCATCATCTAGCACAGGTGTCTCCCTCAGGACCATGAAACAGAAGGAGGGATGAGTTTGCATGTGCTCTGGGCTGGTTGTTATAGAGAGAGAAATTTACTGGTAGCTTGTGGCAGGACCATTCTCTAGCCGCCTCATTGATACTGCAGTGTCACTCCTGTCAGAAAGAGCAGGGGCTCCCCATAGGTGCTGAAAGGAGGACGCTCTGGCATTTTTACCTCACACCAATGCCAAGGTATTAATTTGCTTTTGTTAGTGCCATATTTTTCTGTGGAACAGAATGTGCACAGCTATCAAACTCTTAATTTGGTTGTGGTATGCCACCACACCATTGGCAATAATTTAGTGTATGCCATAACCATTACATACGTTTCAACTCAGCACAATGTGTGCTGTCATTAGCTCCGCCTACTATCAGAACCAGGGGGGCACAGTTTGATATCCTTGCCAGATGACCTTCTCCCAGCACTGTGCATGTTAATTCTAAAGTAGGCTATAAACATTTTGTGAACAAAGCTGTCACAAAATTAGCCTGCAGTTTCCTGCTTGTGTATACTTACCTCCTTGCTGCAGTGCTTCTCTACCCCAGTGTTTCTCAACTCCAGTCCTCAAGGCTTTTCAGGCTTTCCATTATTTTGCACAGGTGCTTTGATCAGTTTCACTGCCTTTGTAATTATTTCATCTGAGGGAAATCCTGAAAACATGACCTGTTAGGGCGCCTTGAGAGCTGGAGTTGAGAAACCCTACTTACCCTGATTCCTTTTACATGTGTGGTTTGGCTGTGGTCACCTATGGGCATCACCTGCTAGGCTGTGGGCTTTTATTTACTTCCCTACAATCACTTCCTGGCCTGCCTTTTAGTTTGCTTGCCTATACATTAGCTCACAAAAGAGTAAACCCCTCACATTTTTGTAAATATTTTATTACATCTTTTCATGTGACAACACTGAAGAAATTCCACTTTGCTACAATGTAAAGTAGTGAGTGTACAACTTGTAAATTTGCTGTCCCCCTAAAAAAAACTCAACACACAGCCATTCATGTCTAAACCGCTGGCAACAAAAGTGAATACATCCCTAAGTGAAAATGTACAAATTGGGCCCAATTAACCATTTTTCCTCCCCGGTGTTATGTGGCTCGTTAGTGTTACAAGGTCTCAAGTGTAAATGGGGAGCAGGTGTGTTGAATTTGGTGTTATTGCTCTCACTCTTTTATATTGGTCACTGGAAGTTCAACATGGCACCTCATGACAAAAAACTCTCTGAGGATCTGAAAAAAAGAATTGTTGCTCTAGATAAAGATGGCCTATGCTATAAGAAAATTGCCAAGACCCTGAAACTGGGCTGGAGCATGGTGGCCTGGCCAAGACCATAAAGTGGTTTAACAGGACAGGTTCCACTCAGAACAGGCCTCGTCATGGTCGACCAAATAAGTTGAGTGCACATGCTCAGCATCATGCCCAGGGGTTGTCTTTGGGAAATAGACGTATGAATGTTGCGCGCATTGCTGCAGAGGTTTAAGAGGTGTCAGCCTGTCAGTGCTCAGACCATACGCTGCACACTGCATCAAATTGGTCTGCATGGCTGTTATCCCAGAAGGAAGACTCTTCTAAAGATGATGCACAAGAAAGCCTGCAAACAGTTTGTTGAAGACAAGCAGACTAAGGACACAGATTACTGGAACAATTTCCTGTGGTCTGATGAGACCAAGATAAACTTATTTGGTTCAGAAGGTGTCAAGCGTGTGTGGCAGCAACCAGGTGAGGAGTACAAAGACAAGTGTGTCTTGCCTATAGTCAAATGTCATGGTCTGGGGCTGCATGGGTGCTGCTGGCACTGGGAACTACAGTTCATTGAGGGAACCATGAATGCCAACATGTACTGTGACATACTGAAGCAGAGCATGATCTCCTCCCTTCGGAGACTGGGCCACAAGGCAGTATTCCAACATGATAATAACCTCAAACACACCTCCAAGACGACCACTTCCTTGCTAAAGAAGCTGAGGTTAAATGTGATGGACTAGCTAAGCATGTATTCAGACCTAAACAGTATTGAGCATCTGTGGGGCATCCTCAAATGGAAGGCGGAGGAGTGCAAGGTCTCTAACATCCACCAGCTCCATGATGTCATCATGGAGGAGTGGAAGAGGACTCCAGTGGCAACCTGTGAAGCTCTGGTGAACACCATGCCCAAGAGGGTTTAGGTAGTGCTGCAAAATAATGGCGGCCACCTGACACTTTGGGCCCAATTTGGACATTTTAAGGGGTGTACCTACTTTTGTTGCCAGCGGTTTAGACATGAATGGCTGTGTATTGAGTTATTTTGAGGGGACAGCAAATTTACACTGTTATACAAGCTGTACACTCACTACTTTACATTGTAGCAAAGTGTCATTTCGTCAGTGTTGTCACATGAAAAGATATAATAAAATAATGTGAGGGGTGTACTCACTTTTGTGAGATACTGTATAAGACATGCTCAGTGTAACCCACATTGCCTGAGCAACTGCACAGTTCTCTGAACTCCTGTTCACTTGTCTCTTGTTTATCCTGTGCTTGACTGCCCGTGTACCTACCCCAGCTTCATTTACCATCTATGATTGTTTGCTACCTGCCCTGACCTCAGCTTGTCTCCTGGATTTCCTGTTGTCTCCTGCTGCTTGTACTCTGCACAGGTGTGTGATCTCCATATCCTCAACTGAGTGTACCTGGGGATTGCGACCTGCTCCAGCTTGCTGCAAGTCCATCCCCACCATCAGGGGCTCTGGTGAAGAAGCAGGCTGGGGTTTAGGCTTTGCACCCTTGGGAATCCTGAGTTGGCAATCTACAAAGGCTCACTACCACAGACACTTGACAAAATCATACACTTAAGGTAGAAACAGTTATCAGACCTTCACATTTCCAGCCATCCTCATCCCTGATGAATGTGACTAAACAAGCCTTTATTGTAAAGTTGATCCAGGAAATATCTAATTGCCTCTCGGGATCAGGATTTTTTCCCCTGCTGAAGCAAATTGGATCAGGCTTTGCTGGGGTTTTTTTTTACTTCTTTTGGATCAACTATGGGTATAGGGATGTGTATGTGGAATTGTATATAAGGTATATACTGTATCGATTTTTTTTCTTTTTCCCTTTTATAGGTTGAATTAGATGGACTTTTACAACCTGACAAACTATGAAACTATGTAATGTCTCACCACTATTTTCATACCTCAATTGAGCCTGCTGATGCTACCCAAAATTGTATCTCGTTCTTCACCACAGACCCTGGGTCACCCCTATTATTGCCAACCCCTATACCTAGTGTGCGAACTTAAAGTGTTAGTTCACCTTTACAGAAAAAATATAATGGTGAACTAACACTATACTCTCTCCGCACACCCAGTCCCCATTGTACTTACCTCCAAGGCTGCTGAGCTGACAGTGCCCATGCAGCTGGTCCAGCAGTCTGGGGATTAGAAATCCCTAATGTTTATTCTCTTCTCTGTGTAGCACTTCCAGGATGGATCAGAGCGATGCTCTGTGATGTTGCTGACTGCTCAAAATTGGTCTTAACCATCAAGGAACCGCTGCACAGAGCAGAGGGAGAAGAGGGGGGATTTCCACTGGACTGGCTGCATGGAAACTGACAGATCAGGAGCCCATGAGGTAAGTACAGTGGGGACCATGGGTGTGGGGTGGGTGTAAGGTTATACTTCTTATTTATATATTTTTCTGTAAAGGTGAACTACACTAACTTTTTAAAGTTTATGATGTTTTACTGTGGTGTCGTTGCACCTTGTCAATAGATTTTTGCCCTGAATGTAAACGTAGATTTGACATTGAATAGTATTTTATCTTCTACCTTTGAGCATTTTTGGATTTTTTCGTCCAGTCTATTAGGTCGGATTTTATAGACTTTTTCAATCTTGTCAATCTTATGCCTAATATTTTGACTGAAGTGATGCTGCCTAATTTCCAAGAAGAACACCTCTGAAAAACATAGAACGCCTCTGAAAAACATATTATTCACATAGTTACTTAGTATAGTTACTTAGTTTCACTTTAGGCAGCATCATTTCCACAAAAATATTGGGCATAAGACTGATAAATCTGGACCAGCACCTGCTTGACAAATGGGACTCCACCCCAAAACGTGTAGTTTTTCCCACTTTTGCCCAATATGTGATGTCATTATGGCTGACCCCACTAGCCAATGATCTTGCTTCCTGCAGGCCACAGTTGCTTCTAATCATACACACCAGTGAGGGTTCTTCCAGGTTCTCATCCTATGAGAGTCTATAGTACTTCTTGCTATACTTTTCCACCTATGAAAATCCAGGACTGACAATCCATTAGGACTTATGATATAATGCTATCGGCTGGAAGTTTTTCTTAAATTGCCTGTTGCTTTACTTACTGAATGTGAGTGCATTTTTATCATTTATCTTTTTAATTACTAAATAATATTACCCTTATAGCAGCCCACTCTTTGTTTTTTTGTTTTTTGCCAACATATTTTGACATCCACTAATAAGATCATCCACCTGGAGCAGCTTCCTATATTGGTAACCATCAGAAGGATGCCACCTGCTGGACACATTAAGTAATGACTGTGTTACGCTATCTTCATTTGAGTGCATCTCTTAATAAATGTTTGTATGTTGCCTTTTTAAATACAACAATGACAATGGTGCGCTTCCCTTCTCTCCACTTTCTTATTGTTTTATATCCATCTGGGTATTCTTGAGAAGCTGCCATCCATTGATGTGTCCACTGAACATATTGATATGCTGTGTTTTATCCATGTGTATATGTGCAATACTTATCATCCATTTTTTTTATTGTTTTTTTTCTAATACTTCTGTTTAGACAGTGGTGCTCTCTTTTCCCCTCACCGGTTTTCTGTTTTTATAATTACCTGCTCCGCACAAAAGTATTGCACTGAGCAATCCTTTATTCCTCTTCTGGCACCCCGTCCAGCACTCTCAACCCTCCTCTTCTGTGTGCGCCCCCATAGCAAGCTGTGTGCACAGGCTGTGTGTGTCCATAGACACACTAAGCAAGCCTCGACCCTGCCCCCTTCTCCCTCCTCAATGGATTTGAATGATAGCAGCAGGAGCCAATGGAATGGAGCAGCTAGTGGAAGGGTTTTTGCCTTATTGCAAAGAAAGCATTAAGGTCAAAAACCTTTTGACTTTAGAACAACTTTAATTTTCAGTCTGGTAAAACATCGACAACAGGACAGAAAGTAAGGGTAAAACTCTCCACCTGAGCCCTGGATAGAAGTAAAAACAGAGCTATAAATCTCCCTCACTTTGTCGCAACCTAGACAAATGTTTTTGGCTTGGCATACAGTTTTAAAATAATTATATGTGCTTTCTGAATGCAATATTTTAAATTATGAAGCAATCATTTTCAGATAAATCTTGAATTCTGTTCATTATTTCATATGTTTACACACTTTTTTTCTAGAGCTGCAAAATTAACTTGGTAATACCTGTATTGTCCATTTGCCAAAAGGAATTATTGGGACTTTCCACATTGAAATCAGACTTTCTTATAACAATAAACAAAATAAAAAATAAGAATAGAACTATAACTTCAATATTCATTGAGCTAATATAGAAGTGGAAAGTCTGTCACTTGATAGTTGTTGCTCTATAATGTAGTTTTAAAGAACCAATAAACAATTGGTTTATATGACGTACATAAACAGAGTTTTTAAATATAATCAAGGGGGAGGTGTAATTGGCATTAGATACTACCCAAATAAATATATATAAAGTATTTGTCAGGGGAAACAAAAATACAGTACATCCAGGGCCAGCACCTACCACTAGGCAAACTAGGCAGCCGCATAGGGCCGCTGATATTCTTACTCTCCTCTGCAGCATGTAACTAACTCAACAGGCAGCCACTCCATCATTACGTAGGGTTAGAAGGGCAGCGACGGTGGAGGACTGTGTGACAATGGAAGCAAACATCCCCTGCCTCTATGACCGCACTAGTCTCACTAGTCTCTGAATTTTGTTGTCCGGACCGTCCTAGTACAGCCAGCAATGACTCTCTCCCCAAGCCCATACATGATTCCTATACTAGGCCATGTGACTCCTGACCCCTCCATGCTAGAGGCCTCTCTCCCACCTGGCTTGTCCTGATTAGCGGCAGCGTCACTCACGTGCTATAGTGCCTATCAAATCAGAGTAGTGGGCGCTACAGGCTTGGTGACAGGTGGAGGCTGGAGGAGGCACTGAGGCAGGTTTAGAAATGGTTCCTCAAGGCAGGGTCGCTTGGTCAGAAGCAGTGCAGAGCCCCTGACGCGGTGAGTCAAACACTAGCTTTGTCATGTAATCTATCTGGCCAGCAGTCTACTGTAGTTTGACAACAGTCACTTTCACTTCCCATATGATCTGTCAGCAGTCTCCTGTGACTTGGCAGCAAGTTTTAGCAGTCTCCCAATACTCTGCTGTAGCCTGGCTGCAGTCTTTAGGCTGTTTCCTGTAACCTGACAACTACCTTCAACACTCTCCTTGAACCTGGCAAAAGTCTCTAGCAGTCATCTGTAATCTGGAGACAGTCTCTAGGCAACAGCTATATGGCAGACATTCCCAGAAATTGGAGGTTTCTGACAGTCACCTGTCGTCATCATCATGCCAGCCAATCCTGGCCCTTTGTCCTGCAGCCGGTGTTTCAGTTTTAGGTGGATGCCAATGTACTCAATCAATGGTCAATTTTAGGACAAATCTTGGCAGACTCCAATGGTGAGATTTCTGCTTCTGAGCTCCCAACTCTGTCCCTTGAAGTCAATGCAGCAGGAGGAGGGAGACTGAACACATTTGCAGTAGTCTCTATTCCAGACAGCGTGTGATCTCATTGGACATTGGGCCTCTCATAGTGTCTGCTGGCCCCAATGAAAACCTACATACAGTATACATGACGGGTACATGGGCACTTCGCCACACTGAGCAGAAAGTCTCTTTTCATTGGCTTCTTCCACCAGCAACTGCTGAGATGAAATCAGTACAGCACATTGAGATCATATTATTCTTAGCCAATCACTAGTGAGCAGAATGTACAACCTATATCCTATATCAGGGGTCTCCAAACTATGGCTCGCGAGCCACATCTGGCCCACAGCAACCCTGGCTGGCTGGCTGTGGATACACCACTCTGTGTATTGTAATATGAGACATACAGCCAGCCAGGCATGCCTCCCTGATTGTAAGAGGGAATTCTGCTGGGCATTCCTGGATGTAAGCATACATGTAAGCAGATGTAAGGGGGAGGGGGTGGGACTATGCTGAGTACTCCTGGTTCTAAGGGAGGGGGAGGCACTTCTGGGCATACATTGTTGAAAGAGGTAACCCTGCTGGGCACTCTTGGTTGTAAGTGGAGGGGAGGGGGATATGATGGGCACTCCTGGCTGTATGTCGGTGGGGGGACACTGCTGGCACCCCTGTATGCAATGCAAGGGGGGTTCTGTAGGGCACTCCTGGCAGTGGTCAGGTGAGTGTAGGAATCAGGTAGGTCTGTGTAGTTTCCACCTCCACCATATACATAAGCAGGGCAAAGGGGGTGGCGTCAGGGGCAAAGCCAATGGGTTTGGCAAAATGAGGTTTCGTCTAGGGTTTAAAAAATCCTTGCTCTGGCCCTGCGTACATCTCTGCAATACATGCACAGTTCCCTGTTTTATTTTTTTTAAAATGCTGTAAGTGCAGAAAAATAATGTTGATCTGCCAAAAAATCTGTGTGCTCTTCACTTGCTCTTTGCTACCTTTACTAGGCTAAAAACCCAAACAGCATTGTTATCTCTGCATGCTAGGCTATATAACGCTGCCTATTGCCACCTCTGTCCTACTTGACATGCATACATTAATTTCTTTTAAAGGAAAACAATGCTGATGTCTTGAATCCCAAGCATTTACTTACACAATGTTTGTAGGGAAATGACTCTGAAGAGATGTTTTGGGGTGTACTTATGTTACCTGCAGCTAAGCTCCCAGCAGCTGCCCCTGAGGGAATTTTACCATCTTTGGAATATTTTCACTGTGTCTAAAAAAGACGGTTTCTTCCTACATGAGGAAGTTAATAGAATAAATAAATAAACAATACTGGACACACTCTTGAAGGGGTGTGGGAGGTTTACAGGTGAATCTGCATAATGCCTGGACATAGACTTTAAATCAGTAATAGTAACAGTAATCATGTTTATTGTGTTGAAAATTAGTGTGCAGATTTTTCTGAATTTCAAGTGATCATACAAAACATAAAACTTGATGACCTGGATTAGTTAAAGTGAGTTAAAGTGAAGTCAGAAGTTTTTTTTTTTTTATCTTAATGCATTAAGATAAAAAGCCTTCTGCGAGCAGCAGCCCCCCCCCCCCCCCCCCGATACTTACCTGAGGTCCATCTAGATCCAGAGATGTTACAAGTGTGTCGCGGCTGCCCGGGACACTCCTCCTCATTCACTGAGATAGCAGCACTGCGCCATTGGCTCCCTCTGCTGTCAATCAAATTCAGTCAGCCAATGAGGAGATAAAGGGGCCAGGCGTGAGTCTGAGGAGACACAGGGAGCTGTGGCTTGCCTCGGGTGCCCCCATAGTTTGTTTTGGGGGAACTTAACTAGAGAGAAGGACCAGAAGCACCGAAGAGGGAGCAGAGAAGAGGAGGACATGGGCTGCTCTGTGCAAAACCACTTCACAGAACAAGTAAGTATAATGTTTGTTATTTTTAACAAAAAAAAAAAAAGAATTTAGTATCAGTGATTTTCAAACACTGGACTCATCTATGCAAGTATAAATAGGAGAATCCATTTATGGTTCACAGAAAAGAACCTACTTGGCTTGAGCTTTTTGACTCTCATCTATTGATATGGCACTCCTATTATTCTATAAACCCTGGAGTCATATATAGACTTGTAGCAGATGACATTTGGGATTAAATGTCACACGCATTTAAATTTCATTTTTGCCTCAGAACAATAAAGATTCTGAGGGTTAATTGTGTAGGTAGGCCTTAACACCAGTCTGGCCAGGCTGTGTTTGGAAGTTCTGCCTGGTCATGTGCACATGACAGGCCAGAACCAGGTCTGGATGGATGCTTAGGTATTGCTCTTCTCGGAGCCAATCAGTGGTAGTGCCGGGGCCCACTGAGGAGTCTGGGAAGGGGTAGTTAAGGGAGTGTGGGTCACGTGTTCGGGGTTCCGGAGTTGTTCTTGAGACCCGTGTGGTCTGGTCTGGTTCCAGGATCAGGGTAGCCCCGTGAGGGGTCCCGGTCACGGGGTGTTCGACACCCCACAACATGTTCCTGTCAGTGGCCCCTGATAGACCTGCCTGGTCTGGGGTAGGGATCTGTCTGTTCCAGAGTCTCGGAACCGGTTGGTCCGAGGCACAGTAACTGAGGGAGGATTCACAGTGTTCGGGTGTGCTCTTGGCTTGGAGGGACACCACAGCTCATGGAAGTGACCAGGGGAGGACTCTTCAGAGGAAGGCTGGCAAGTGGCATCCTGAGAAGTGCCTGATTACTGAGTTGGGAAGGACATTGACGAATTTACACTTTTCCAGTACCATTGAGGAAACAGGAGACATTCTAGGTATGGTGGAAAGAGGTTCCTGTTCAGCCTTAGTTGATCGTTCAAGTTCTGAGTCAACGTGCTGACTGCCATGATCCCTGGCTAGAGATCTGTTCAGCCTTGAAGTACCCAGCTGCGAGTGGCTACTCTCTGGGTGGAAATAGAGACTTTGCTAGACCTGCAGTTCAAGGTGCCTGAGTTCTTCACCCGTGCCCTCTGTCCCTAAGAGACTGTGTTATTTGTAAGTTCTACTGCAAAATAAACCTTTTTAAAAGGACTTCATCTGTGTCAGTGTACAAGTCATTGGGTATCAACCCTGGGAACCCCTAGAACTAGAAGAGCAGGTCAAGAGAAGGTAACCAGTAAGCCCATTAAGTTAAGGCCGCCCTGCAACGGGTTATGGCCGCTGCAGACTAGATTTTTCTTGTCTATATATGATTCTAAAAGCTCAGCTGTACATTATGCTGCAGTTGTCCATTATGCTGTTCCAGTGGAATAACTACTGTCATAGCAACCCATACAGCTACTATGGTTTCCAGGGAACAAGGGTACCAAAGAGCTGGTAGAAATGTCAATTAGAGTAGACTGAGCCATACAAAAACTCATTCTCTGGTGTTTATCAGTCCCCTCCCTATGTGAAAGATTGTCCCAAATCATGGTTTTGGTTTAAAAATCCTTCAATTCACTTACCTGCCCATGACAGCATAACAGTGGGGGTGGGGAAAGGGGGTATGAAATGTCCCCACCCACCACATATGGGATGCTGGTAGACAAATAATTTACAGTTTAAACCAGTTTATGTCAGTTTATTTACCTATTTACCTATGACTGGCTTATCAAGGTCATCAACGGTCCTGGCAAGAGCAGAGATCTATAAAAAGGAAAATAAAGCATCATTAGCAGAGCAGTCAGTGGGGATTTGAAGAAAGAGGCACATTGACAGCTGTACATAGCTCATCTACAGCTGTAGAGGCACATCTACAGTCCTTGTTGCGTCAAGTGATGGAGCGAGCTGGATCTGATGATGGCGAATGATGGCTGCGGCTGTGTCTCTCTCTTCCTCCTTCTTTATCGGCATCTTACACGGCTTACCCTCCAGCTGATTCAGTATCTCAGTCGTCTTCATTTATCCATGGCCCCCCATTTTGCTGTCCTCCCACCTCTGCCTCCAGATCTTCCTGCAGATAAGTCGGGATATTCCTTCCGTTGGAAACCTCCTATTGACCTCATGATGCAGGATTCTACTTACGGAGATTGCAGTGATAATCTCAGATATTCTCCAGTCTCTGAGGATGATGCATGTGCAGAACGTCCGGAGGCTATATTTAAGAGGACCTGCAAGAGGCCACGCAGGTTTGAATCCCCATCCAAGCCTAAAGGTGCTGGACAAGAAAAATATTGCAAAAAAAGTGGTAAAAAACAATCTTTAAAGACAAAATTTTATGATGACAATACTCATTTATCTTCTACAGACGTATTGCAAGCTAACCCACCAGTTACCAAAGTGCTTTTAAAAGATATGTCTGAGAATAATGTGGTTGCTATGGCATCCAGCAATGCACAAAGTCATATGTCTGCTAATGTTTCCAGGGTTACAGATCTGATGCCACAAAGCTTTATTAACCCTTCACAGTCAGAGTTGCAAGTTTCCAGAGGTGAGTCTTTTGATGCCTCGATTCTGCAAGAATTTGCCTTGTCTATGTCAAATGTATTATCTCCTGCTCTCTAGCTCCCTTGTTACCTCCTCCCATGCTCACCTTCAAGACTACTCCAGAGCCTCTCCAGTCCTCTGGAGCTCCCAGCCCCAGTATATCCAATCAGCCCCTACCCTGTCCACCTTTAGGAGATCCCTGAAAAATCATTTATTCAGGGAAGCCTATCCCACACCCACCTAACTGTCCCTAAGCCACCCCCATCAAATCATTCTCTGCAGCTATTACCTTTTGTACCACCCCCTCCCTTTATAATGTAAGCTCTATGAGCAGGTCCCTCCTGTACCTTTTGTAATGAACTGTACTGTAATTGTAGAAAGGTTTTCCCAAATTTTGTATACTTTCACAGGGTGACACTGTGGGTACATAGGTAGCAGTGTGCCAACGTCCCAATAATGGACATATGAAAACTAGAAACTAAGAAAGTGGACTTTTAAGGCACACGGGTAGACTGTCTAAAAGTATTTAGATTAATTTATTGAATACACAGTTAATTGAAAGAAATTATTACATATAAATACATATAAAAATTCATGAACTCAGTATTAAATGCCACACACATAGACTCTGACACCATTACACCACAGTGTAGTAAAAAAGTACAATAATAATACAATCTTAAAGAACGGAAATTAGATTCCTGTAACAATATCTAGACGAGGATGTGAAAAAGGACTTGTGGGTCAGGATCCAGGCAGGAATAGTTTTTTCATTTGCTCGACATGTTGCGCGTAGATATACGCTTCTTCAGGAGTATACAGAGGTTCATGTAGCAATGAGACGCAGAGGAACTCACGTAATGGTAAGCAATACTGCCTAGGTACATCCGGAGGCAAATAAGTATCAACACAGGCACCAAAAAAGCACAAATACTGTTGGAAGACCAGCGTGCATAGAATAATAAAGTCTGTTTGGGTATGATAAGGAAACAGACTGGAGACTCGGAGAGGCTGACACCTTCGAGAATTGTTAGAAAGCCAAACTGTATAAAATCGGTTCCTCTCCTGATGACCATTCAGCGTCTGCTTGGCACTATATAAATCATGTATAATAATAATAATAATAATATTATCTAAGTTATTATCATCTTTTTATGTATTACCTCAACCCTCTAATCCTTCAGGACTAGCTTTTGCATGGAGAGAAAATATACATAATGCTGTTGATTCTCCTATAGTATAAAGTGTTTTGTTGTCTGCCCCTGCTCTGTCTGCGGGGCCTTTCCCATAAATCTGCATCTCTTATACCAGAGGCATGTATGAAAGAAGTCCTTTCACACGAATTGTCGCTTTAAGGTTCCACTTAAATGTTGCAATTAAAGAAAATATATGGAAAGGAGACTATATTGAATTGCCGTACTTTTGCCCTCTATTGCCCTCTAATAAGAACAATAAACTTAATAAAAAAGACGAAGATACATGTAGCGGCGGGCTCCTGAAGAGCATGCGCTATGTGTTTTTCAAAATTAAACTTTACCCAAACTACAGTTTGGTTTGGGTCTATTTGCCTAAATTAGACTTCTGTATCAGTCTGACTGGACTGTGATATGTTCAGCCTGGCCACAGGGTGCACTGTCTCGGGTGGCAGGCGTGGAACTATGGTCTGGCCAGGCACTTAAGTTACTCCCTTTCGGAGCCATGTCATTGGGAGTGGCCCTCTTGCTGTGCCCTCTGGGTGAGGGTATTTAAGATGTGGACGTCACGTGGTTTGGTGTTCTGGTCCAGTATGATGTGCTGACTACTTTGTCCTGGTCCTCCTGACCAGCACCCAGGAAGGCTATGGCCTGGGGTGTGGATCCACCTGACTTTTATGCCTCGGGCTGGCTAGCCCCGGGCAAGGAAACTAAAAGGAGGATTCTGAGGTGGTTGGGTGCCGTCTCCGGTTCGGGAGAGACCCATTGTACTTCAAGCATTCCAGGGGAGGACTCTTTAGAAGAACACCACGTACGGGTTGGTTTTCTTAACAAGAGCTTGGAAGGGCTGAAGTCACCAAAAGAATCCGATCTTGTGGATATCGCCAAGCAGGCTGAAAGATCCAGGTATCCTACAAGTGTTCTACAGCTTAGTTTTCCTACGTGTTCTGCAACAATGTCTGTGACAAAGACTTTGTTCCTGAGTAAACACCTTGTTGGCGGCTAGGCCTTGTGAGAGAAGGACTGTCCAACCTGAGTGTTCATTCAGCTGCAAATGGCTATTCTCTGGATGCAGTCAAAGTAAGCAAGTTCTTTAACGTTTTTGGACTTTGACATTGAGAGTACCTGAACTACCTTTTCCAACTCTCTGATCCCAAGTTGAAAGACTGTTCAATGGTTTGAATTTTTGAAAATTAAAATCCATTCAAGTGGATCTATTGTCAGTCTCAAGTTACTGGGTCATCTACCACTGGACATCCCCTAGACTTGTCACAAGGAGAACGGAAGGTAACGGTAAGCCCAAAAATAACCAGCAGCTCCTTCGGGGGTTAGTGCTACATACAGTAAATTTGAAGATGATAGACGCAGGTCAGTTCCTCCTAATTTCAAAATTCATTACAAGCTTTTTGCATATATACAAGTATTATGGGAGGAAGGCGATCTGATTTATGCAGTTGTCTATTCCGACGTGTATAGATAATTTTGGAAACGTATAAAAATTTTCCAGTTCTTTCCTGGCTTTTCTATGATGAACCTTCAAAGCAAAAGCTTTCTATACACCAGTCTTTGATATGGGGTATTAAAGATGTTGGCCTATCTATTTTTGCCACAGAAACAATTAATTAAACCAATTACATCTACTGCTGGACCTTTTCGTAAAGGATTATGTTTTAATTTTAACAAAGGTCAGTGTAAATGGCTTACCAATTGTAGATACAAGTATGAATGTGCTCATTGTGCTGTTTGTTACTTTAAGAAGCTAAGTCAACATGCACCGTCTACTTTGAGAGATATTTTTCTTTAAAGTGGTAACTCCAGTGATATTGGAAAACATGTTACCATGGCTTCATTTATACCCAGATTTATTGTTTTATTTTACCTTCTTTTTCTGGTATTCGTTGCATAGCTTTTAAGAATTTGGCTTTGGTTGATTTGCATCACGATATAGCTCCAGTTAAAATTGGTAAAGAGCTTGAAGAAGGGAGAATTGCTGGCCCCTTTGATTATCCTCCATTCAATGATTTTAGGGTCTCTCCTTTAGGGGTTATTCCAAAAAAGGAGTCTGGCTCTTTTCATATTATACATCATTTATCTTTCCCTGATGGTTTTCTTTGATCGATAAAATTGCTACTGATATGTTTTCTGTATCTTATTCCTCCTTTGAGGATGCTTTGATTAAAATTTGAGCTGTTGGTGGGGGGGTGTGGCTAGCCAGCGGAGCGGATGGTCGCATGTTAGAGAAGCTCCGCTTCATCCCAGGCTTCAGCGGCGATAAACACCGACTGCAACCCTCGTTTCAGCCCTAAAACGATCTGACCACCTGCGGGCAACCCCTGAGATGCCATCCAGGAAAACAAAAGAGGCCAACAGACCGGGCAAGATGCTAAACTTTTTCGGCCACCAGCGTCCGCCCTCCATCCAAGATGGCGCCAGCAGTCTCGGCCGCGCACGAGATCCACAAGGCCAGCGGGAGAGGACAGAGAGCCCGGCCAGCGGAGTGAGTACCCCGTCCTTACATCCCTCACCATGCCCATCACCACCCTCAGCTTCGTCGAGTCCGGCGAAAAGCAGGCTGAAAACGGCGGCGGCAGCTACTGACATGGGGGAGGTGAGTGACCATAACTCATCACTAGATGACACCAGGGAACTGCAGGACTCCATTACTGAGTTCCCAACCCTGAACCAACCTGTATTGGACACCACACTTAAGGACATTTTAGTGTCCCTCCGCTCCACCTTACATGCGGACATAATATCCATGACACAGCAATTTAAAACTGAAGTGACCGCAGTTGCCAACAGGGTCTCACACATAGAGGTGAAAATGGGTGAATTTGCTAATACATTTAACGATCTAGTAGACGCTCATAATGACCGAGACGATGAGATCGCAAATATTAAGGCAAAACTCGTGGACCTTGAAGACAGGTCGAGACGTAATAACGTTAAGATCCGTGGAATCCCTGAGTCGATTAAACCGCAGGAGTTGAGAGACTATTTCATTAACATAATGCGGGTGGCGCTCCCAGATACTCCGGCAGAGGAACTGGTGGTGGACCGTACCGAGGCCTAAAAACATCCCGTCCCACTTGCCTAGAGACACTATAGTACGGGTGCATTTCTAACACGTAAAGGAGAGATTTGTGATGGCGACTAGACAAAAGGAGAATCTGCCCACTGATCTTAAGGACTTGTCCTTCTTTGCAGACCTCTCGGCCTACACCATGCAGCAACGCAGACAGCTGGCTACCATCACAAAGCCCTTGAATAATCACCCTATCCCTTATAGATGGCTACATCCAGCTAAACTACTAATAACCCAAGATGGGGAGTCGCACCTGATTACAAATGTTGAGGACGGCATCTGCCTCCTGGAAACCTGGCAGATTCTTCATCCGCCACATACAGCCCAAGGGAAATCAGGGCCTCCTCTGCCCATACGCCCCAGCTCAGTGGCTGAAATAGGGTGAATCTACTTCACATAACTGTGACTTAACCACCTGGATGCCTGGGAGGAAGGTTTAAAGAAATCTATTCAAGTTTCTGTATTTTGGATTACAAAACTGACCGCTCCTGCCCCCCCGAGAGTTAGCGGTTCTACACCAGCACAGATTCCATCAGGAATCGCAGTATATCTTTTTATCTTTGTTCTTTTTCCTTAGTTTGTTTTTGTTTGACTCTCATAGTTTGACCCTCCCTATATCTATCCTCCCCCTATCCCCCTATTGCAGTTATCAGCACAGCCTGTTTTTGAAAGAGAGGTTGACTCAATGGGAAGCCCTTGTTCCAGCCCACAGCGCCGTCCATATCACAACCAGTGGAACGTCTCTGGACGGAGAGTGAAAGACCAGGTATTAACACAGGGTAACGTAACATGGCTTTTACCATTGCATCGTTAAATGTCAAAGGCCTTATTAGCCCCCAGAAGCGCCAGTTAGCCTGGAGGGAAGCAGCTATACTGTGCTGCGACATTATATGCTTCCAAGAGACACACTTCATGATGGGCAAGCACCCTTCCTTCTCCAATCGCAAATTCCCACATGTGTTCCTAGCATCCGGCCCTAAGAAAAAAGCAGGAGTAGCAATCGCTATTAAGGACTCTATTTCCTTTTCCCTCATGGATACTTACCTGGACCCATCTGGTAGATTTGTAGTCCATCTCTGTGAGATTGCCCAACAGAAATATACTATCGTTAATGCGTACCTACCAAATGGTAATCAACTCAAATTTATGTGGAAAATTTGGAGAAAGGTTTCTGAGATGAGACAGGGCCATGTTCTTATCTGCGGTGACTTTAATTCGTCCCCAATGGTGATCTGGATGTCTCCAGTTACCGGCGGAGAAGGTCCCACAGACCCAACCTCAGGAACTTTCTCTCCACCTCTGGTCTCCACGACGTTTGGCGATGTCAGCACGCCTCTGAAAAGGACTTAACTTTTTTTTCCAACGTCCACCATACTTACTCACATATAGATTTCTTTTTGGTAGACAAATTTCTGCTGAAAAAAATTGTAAGATCTGACATACATACTATTACTTGGTCGGATCACGCTCCGGTGTCCCTGGGGGTGGGGGGTCGAAGGTGCCGAGACAAGAGCGAACAGGCGGAGGAATGACATCTCCATCATTTCTCAGCCTACAAATTTGAAATATTTGCGGGACAAACTAACGGAATTTTTTGAGATTAATGCTCCCTCGGTATCGGACCCCTTCACCCTCTGGAACGCCCACAAGATCTATATGAGAGGCCTACTGATCCAGTTAGGAGCGCAAGTTAAACGGCAGCGGAAGAAGCGGCTCAACTCTCTGGGGGAAATACACACCTTAGAATCGTCCAACAAACAGCTGTCCATGCAGAGGACAAGGGATGCTTTGTTTTCTGCGCGACAAGAGCAACGTGCGTTCTTGGTCTCCCAACAGGAGAACCATTTTTGCATTTTGAAAGCTAATAACTATCGTTATAGTAATATAGCAGGGAAATTACTGGCAAGCCAACTCAAAGAAAGATTTTCCCATCAGAGAATTGGCAGTGTGCTCAACCCCAATACTAAACAAAAGGTATACAACCCAAAAGACATCGCTGATGCTTTTAGTGATTACTATGTATAGGGCCATACAACCTCAGCGATGATCCTAACACTCATCAACCCTCGGACCACATGATTACAAAATTTCTAGGGGAAATTTACCTACCCAGTGTCTCTCAGAGCGAATTAGAAAAGCTGAAATTTCCGTTCACAGTCCCCGAAATTCAATCAGTGATTAAGAGTATGCCCCACAACAAGGCCCCAGGACCAGATGGTTACTAGTCGGAATATTATCAGTTGTATCAAGCTGAACTATCCCCGTACCTAAAGCAGATTTTTGATGCCGCGATGTCCGCTGCCGCCTTTCCAAGAGAGATGCTGACGGCCTCAATCATTACCATACCCAAAGCGGGTAAACATACCTCTCTACCTCAAAGCTATAGACCGATATCTTTATTGAATGTCGACGTTAAAGTGTATGCAAAGTTAGTGGCTAATAGGCTAGCAGAACTTTTACCAAGACTTATTAATCACGACCAAGTAGGCTTCGTTTTGGGACGGCAGGCACACGACGCCACTAGGAGACTGATTAATCTTGTTCATTCAGCCGAAAAGTCGGGAGGGCCTTCTCTGCTTCTATCCCTGGACGCAGAGAAGGCCTTTGATCGCATTCACTGGGGGTACATGACTAAGGTACTACAGAAATTCGGATTGACGGGACGGATTCAGCGGGCCATTCTGGCGCTCTATTCCTCCCCGTCGGCATTTGTGTTTGCGGAAGGGATGTTCTCCAAAAATTTCAATATAACAAATGGCACCAGGCAGGGATGCCCGCTGTCTCCGATCATTTTCGCCATGGTGATGGAACCCGTGGCGGAGATGGTCAGGAGGCATCCGGGAATACAAGGCATCTCCTCCCGAGGTATACAACATAAGATCTCGCTCTTCGCGGATGATGTCATTTTGACAATGTCCAACCCCTACCAATCCATGACAGCAGCGCAGGAGGTGTTAACAAAATTTAGTAAAGTGGTCTTTAACAGGATTAATGAGAATAAATCATGCATTTTGGGGATGGGAATTGATGTCCATTTAAAAGCAAAATTACAAAGGGACTTCCCGTACCCCTGGTCCTCTGACTCTATTCAGTACCTAGGAACCCAAATAACTCCTACCACAACGAAATTATTTCAAGCGAATTTTCCCCCAATGTTGGAGAGTCTCCAAGGTGAAATAATTAAACTCCAGAAGCATTATCTGTCCTGGCATGGCCACCTGGCAGCCTATAAAATGCTACTACTCCCCAAACTAACGTACTTGTTCAGGGCATTACCGATAGTTATTCCCCCCTCCTTTTTTAAAACCCTTCAAAGGCAAATGCTAAACTTCATTTGGGCAGGGAAAAAAGCGAGATTTCCATCTAGTATGTAGGGTAAAAGTAAACAAGTGGGGGGTATAGGGATCCCAGTTCTCCAAGACTATGCTACAGCAGCAGTGTTAGATCAACTAAGAAGCTGGATCTCTCCAGCAGAACCCAAGCCTTGGTGTCAACTAGAGCAGTCGTGGGTGCAACCTAGATCATTAAGCTCTCTTTTATTAGCTCTTAGTGTTGAACAATCCCACTTCGGTATAGATCACCGGTATAGATCACCATACAGGCCTCACTACAAGCGTGGAGTAGGCTCCTATCATCGTCCCGTAATGTTGAACGATTAACGGCAGTTCCCATTCCCTTAAAATCGCTTCAATGGTTGATACCTAATATCTCATTGAATGTGTGGCTTAACAAGGGGATCAATCTAGTCCAAGAGCTTACGGAAGGAGAACGTATTCTATCCTTCGAGGACTGTTGCACTAAATTTAACATTCCCCCATCTGAGTTCTTAACATATTCTCAGATTGTGTCCTGGCTCCGTCAATCAGGGACCTCCAACTCCTTGATCCCCTGGGGGGCGTGGGAGTGTTTGACCTCGTCAAGTCCCAAACCTAGAGGGATAAACAGTGGCTATTAGTGATTAAAGACAATATCCGCTTCTCAAGATGCTCGAACTACGGGGAACTGGCGATTAAAATTACAGCTAGATGGCACTTTACGTAGTGTGGGGATGTCCCTTGATTTCCAACTCTGCACTATCAGGGACCTTGCTGCTAGTATGATATTCATAGCTGTGGCTCTCAGTGGTAAGGGATAGACCGACATACCCATGCTCAACAATGCTTTTTCGGGGGATGACCTGTTCAGAACACCTGTGATTCTCGCTATCAGTTTGAAAACTTCATTCCAGAAGCTCCGCAAATGTGGGCATGACCACCACATATGGACTAGTGTGCCCACCTGGCCGCATCCTCTCCAACATAGGTTGGATTTTCTTGGTGTGCAAATTGACAGGGTAGCCATGGAATTTCATCTTCCTATAGAAAAAATGGAAAAAAACAGACTAATGTTAGATTTTATTTTTATCTAAACAGAAAGTTCAATTAAAGATGGTTCAGTCATTATTGGGTTTGTTGGCATTTGCATCTAGAGTGATACCTATGGGAAGAATAGTCTCAAAACACCTTTATAGATCTATTTCAGGATTTACTTCTCCTAGACATTTTGTTAGAGTCACTGCCGACATTTGTGATGATTTATTAATTTAGCACAAGTTTTTATTCTCTTTTAACCACTTCAATACAGGGCATTTATACAGCTTCCTTACCAGACCATTTTTTAGCTTTCAGCGCTCTCACACTTTGAATGCCAGTTACTCAGTCATGCAACACTATACCCAAACAAAAATGTTATCATTTTTTTCATACAAATAGAGCTTTCTTTTGGTGGTATTTAATCACCACTGGGTTTTTTTATTTTTTGAAAAAAGAGCAAAAATTTTGAAACAAAAACACTTTTTTTAGTTTCTATGATAAAATTTTGCAAATAAGTAATTTTTGTTCATAAATTAGGGCCAGCCTCATTTCTTGAGGCTCTGAAACGTCAGCATAGTACAAATACCCCCCAAATGACCCCTTTTTGAAAAGTAGACAGTCCAAGGTATTTAGTAAGAGGCATGGTGAGTTTTTTGAAGTTGTAATTTTTTCCCACAATTCTTGGTAAAAAGAAGAATTTTTTTTTGTTTGTTTTTTTACAAAATTGTCATAATAACAAGTTATTTATCATACACAGCTTATGCATACTTCCAATTACACCCCAAAATACATTCTGCAACTCTTCCCGAGTATGGCGATACCACATGTGTGGGACTTTTACACAGGCTGGCCACACAGAGAAGTCCAAAATGCAGGGAGCGCCGTCAGGTGTTCTAGGAGCATAAATGACACCTCTAATTTCCTAACGACCTATTACATTTGTGAAGGCCCTGGAGCACCAGGACAATGGAATAACCCACAAAATGACCCCATTTTGGAAAACAAACACCCCAAAGTATATTCTATGAAGCATTATGAGTCTTTTGAGCAGTTCATTTTTATTACACAAGTCTTCAGAAAACTTGGAAAGAAAATTAAAATCTTTTTTTTTTACACAAAGTTGTCCATTTATAAGATATTTCTAACACATAGCATGTATATAGCAAAAATTACACCCCAAAACACATTCTGCTACTCCTCCTGAGTATTGCGATACCACATGTGTGAGGCTTTTACACAGCATGGCCATATACAGAGGTCCAACATGGAAGTGGTACCTTCAGGAGTTCTAGGAGCATAAATTACATATCTCATTTCGTTCCTACCTATCACACTTTTGAAGGTCATGGAGCACCGGGACAATAGAATTACCCACAAAATGACCCCATTTTGGAAAGCAAACACCCCAATGTGTATTCTATGAGGCATGGGCTGCAAATAGGTACTCGGGTACTCTGATGGGCTGGTGACAGGTACTTTGTTACTCCGACGGGCTGGTGACAGGTACTCGGGTACTCCGACGGACTGGTGACAGGTACTCGGGTACTCCGACGGGCTGGTGACAGGTACTTGGGTACTCCGGGCTGGTGACAGGTACTCGGGTACTCAGATGAACTGTGACAGGTACTCAGATGGGCTGTGACAGGTACTCAGGTACTCGGGTACTCAGATGGACTGTGACAGGTACTCAGATGGACTGTGACAGGTACTCAGGTACTCAGATGGGCTGTGACAGGTACTCAGGTATTCAGATGGGCTGTGACAGGTACTCAGGTACTCAGATGGACTGTGACAGGTACTCAGGTACTCAGGTGGGCTGTGACAGGTACTCAGGTACTCGGGTACTCAGATGGGTTGTGACAGGTACTCAGGTACTCGGGTACTCAGATGGGCTGTGACAGGTACTCAGGTACTCAGATGGGCTGGGACAGGTACTCAGGTGGGCTGAGACAGGTACTCAGGTACTCAGATGGGCTGGGAAAGGTACTCGGGTACTCAGATGAGCTGACAGGTGCTTAGGTACTCGGATACTCAGATGGACTGTGACAGGTACTCAGGTACTCAGATGGGTTGTGACAGGTACTCGGGTACTCAGATGGGCTGACAGGTACTCGGGTACTCAGATGGGCTGACAGGTACTCGGGTACTCAGATGGGCTGACAGGTACTCGGGTACTCAGATGGGCTGACAGGTACTCAGGTACTCAGATGGTCTGGGACAGGTACTCGGGTACTCAGATGGGCTGACAGGTACTCAGGTACTTGGGTACTCAGATGGGCTGGGACAGGTGCTTGGGTACTCAGATGGGCTGACAGGTACTCGGGTACTCAGATGGGCTGACAGGTACTCAGATGGGCTGTGATGGGTGATGACAGGTACTTTGATGGGTGATGACAGGTATTTTGATGGGTGGTGACAGGTCCTCTTTATTGGGGGGGTTAATCAGTGTGATTGGTGTGTACATTGAGTGGTAACGAGATGTTACCACAATCTCCTTCTCACACACGATCAGTGTGTGAGGAGGAGAACACGGTAACATCTCGTTACCGCGGTTTGTTTACATTCTGTGACCGACTGTGATTGGACACAGCCGGTCACGTGGTAAAGAGCCAATTTCATTGGCTCTTTACTGCGATCGGGGTTGGGCTGTGTCAGGGTGACAAGCCGCATCCCTGATCGGTGCTCT
This sequence comes from Lithobates pipiens, assembly GCF_037356315.1. Classification (NCBI taxonomy): domain Eukaryota; kingdom Metazoa; phylum Chordata; class Amphibia; order Anura; family Ranidae; genus Lithobates; species Lithobates pipiens. Next base: position 46,793,384 of record NW_027507788.1, on the reverse strand, counting down.
GCATGCGCCCTAGGTGCGTGCATGAGCCCTATAATGGCACAGTACATGTGACTGGCTGTGATTGGACACAGCCGGTCACATGTATCGGGGGGGTCGATGGGGATGGAAACCACACAGATTGGGGATGGGCTGTGTCTGAGGGACACAGCTCATCCACGAGCAGCGAAATACCGAGGCCGTCATATGACGTCCACCCAGGATGGGAGATCCCACCTGTGGCCGTCATATGACTATGGCCGGGTATTGAAGTGGTTAATGGGTGCTCTTCATGGCAAGCACCCAATTTGTGTTGCATCAGCTCTTAAACTTTAAACTTTTTACAGATGCTTCTGGAGTTTGTGGATATGGAGCCTTTTGGCAGGGTCATTGGTCGGTGAATAAATGGCATTCTTTTTGGATTGATAAGGGTTTTACTACTAATAATGTCCTTTGTGGCAGCACGCAGGTAAAATCACCTGGTTGTATTCAGGATGGGAAATATGTGTGTCCTAGATTCAGGCTGTATGCAGACTTTCACAATTAGAGGGGAAGAGTTAATGAGCCCAGCTGTAGTAAGTGGGCTCATTAAGACCTCTACAAAAAACCCCAGCATGCATAGGGAGATGCTCCATCCTGGAACCAGTTTTGTGTGTATAGACTGGGGAGTCTGAGATCTGTTCTGTGCGGTGAGTTAACGCCTGTGTGGCAAACCCCTACAATAGAGACAGGGATTGGGGCAGCACAAGGCTGCACCCAGTTGTTAGACAGGGAGTCTACGTGTGTAGTTAGAGGTCAAGCTGACCAGGATTTATTTTCTTGTTTTATTTTGTTTGGCTGTTATATGTATCACTGCATGTAGCCTAAATAAACCGGACCTTTTGTTTTTTGCACCTACACCGTTGTCTGCTGTGCCTGACTTTGTGTTGTGAACCCATCCAGGGGGTCACACACACCCGCTACCGAGCGAACCCCTCACAGTTGGTGGAGAATTTTGGCAGTTTTTTAAAAAAAATTTTTTTAAAAGGCCAGCATGGAGGAGATACTGAGACAGCTGGCTCTAGCAAATGCAAATCAGCAGCAAGCAAATGCAAATCAGCAGCAAACAAATGCGGCTTTACAAAAGAGCCTTGCAGCTCAACAACAAGCCCAGCAGCAGGCAAATGCAAATCAGCAGCAGACAAATGCAACTTTGCAGCAGAGTTTGGAAGCCCAGCAGCAGGCAAATGCAAATCAGCAGCAGACAAATGCAACTTTGCAGCAGAGTTTGGAAGCTCAGCAACAAGCCCAGCAGCGATCTGAAGCCCACTTCATAGACCTGTTGCAGAAGCAAGAGCAGAATTTTCAACAGCAAATAGAGACATTGATACAGCAACGTCCGCAGACCAATGAAGCAAGTGGGTACAACAATACCGCATCCTTTGGTGTGAGCCGTTTACTGACAAAAATGACTGGAGAGGATGATCCGGAGGTGTTTTTGACCACATTTGAAAGGACTGCTGAAAGGGAAAAGTGGCCTAAGGAGCAATGGGCTGGACTGGTGGCCCCTCTGTTAACTGGGGAATCGCAGAAAGCTTATTATGACCTAGAGCCTGACCAAGCAAAAGACTATGTGGTGCTAAAAGCAGAAATATTGGCACGGCTGGGTGTCACCCTGGCAGTCCGGGCTCAGCGTGTGCATAACTGGACTTTTCAGGTTGGAAAACCTTCCAGGTCTCAAATGTATGATCTCATTCACCTGAGCAGGAAGTGGCTGCAGCCAGAGATTTTGACCGCACCAAACATTGTGGAACGTGTGGTTATGGATCGTTTCCTGAGAGCTCTTCCTACTGTAAGCCATGGAGACCCAGAAAATGCAGATAAACTTGTGGATCTGGTTGAGAGGTACTTGGCTACAGAGAACTTGACCACCTCTTCCAGGGACTCACGGACGTTCCCCCCTAAGACCAGATCATCCCCAGTGGCGGGTAAGATGACTCCAAGGGGTGAGGGTGGAGAGAGTGAGAGGGTGGGAGTTCTACCTAAGGTCTGGCGGGAGCAGCCCAGGAAGCCCATGCTGCAAGAGGCAGCGAAAAAAATTATTTGCTACCGCTGCCGGCAAGAGGGACATATTGCAGCCAATTGCCTAGTTGTGGATGAGCCTATGCAATGTGACTTTATAAGGGAGAGACGTCAGTCGCTGTTTGCGACAGTTGCATGCACTGCCATTCGGGGACCTGAGAGACATTTATGTAAAATGTGTATTAATGGTAGACATGTTGATGTGTTGCTAGATTCAGGTAGCCTGGTAACATTGATAAAAGCTGAATTAGTTACTACAGAGGTCTCTGGGAAGAACAGGGTGGCTGTTATTTGTGTGCATGGGGACACCCGAGAGTATCCTGTAACTTCAGTGTTTTTTGAGACCCCCAAAGGTAACCTCTCTCATCAGGTGGGGTTAGTGTCTCACTTACCACATGATGCTATTGTGGGAAGGGATTTTCCAAAATTCTGGGAACTCTGGGATTGTCCTGAGCCCCCCACTGGTGCCCCTATAGACCAGGAAGATGACCAGAATTCCTCTGGGAGTGGTGAGGACTCTCCTGAATTTCCCTTGTCGGTATTGGCGGGGGAAACTCGAGAAACTGGGGAGGAGCCAACATCCTCAGTTGAAAACATGCCGTCTGTGGAGTTTTCGGATCTTGAGGTTCACAGGGAAAATTTTGCCACAGAACAGTTAAAAGACCCCACCCTAATAAAGGCACGGGAAAATGTGGTGAAAATAGATGGCGAGTTAGTGAACCCAGATAAGACTTGCACTTATCCTTACTTCACTATGGAAAGGGACCTGCTGTATCGAGTGGCTCAAAGGGCAGAAGAAACCATTGAGCAACTTGTGGTGCCCAAACCTTACAGGGAGTTGGTGTTAGAATTGGCTCATGGACACATTCTGGGAGGTCATCTGGGGACAGAGAAAACCAGAGAGAGGGTATTGCAGAGATTCTATTGGCCTGGGGTCATGAAGGAAATAGAAAAGTATTGTTCATCCTGCCCTGTGTGTCAGAAGTCGGCACCTATGCCACATTTCCGTAACCCACTGGTACCTCTTCCTATCATTGAGGTCCCCTTTGAGAGGATCGCAATGGATTTGGTAGGTCCGATAATGAAGTCTGCTAGGGGGCATCAGTACATTTTGGTTATATTGGACTATGCCACCCGTTATCCGGAAGCAATTCCTCTCCAAAATACCTCGGCCAAAACCATAGCCAAAGAGCTATCCCTTGTTTTTAGCCGCGTGGGTATTTGTAAGGAACTGCTTACGGACCAAGGTACACCCTTTATGTCCCGGGTTATGAAAGAATTATGCAAGTTGTACAAAGTGAAGCAATTGCGTACATCTGTGTATCACCCCCAAACAGATGGGTTGGTTGAAAGATTCAACAAAACCCTAAAACAAATGTTAAAGAAGGTGGTGGATAGAGATGGAAAGAATTGGGATTGTCTAATACCCTATCTGATGTTTTCCATTAGGGAGGTACCCCAATCCTCTACGGGTTTCTCACCCTTCGAGTTGCTCTATGGGAGACACCCAAGAGGGCTGCTGGATATCGCCAAGGAAACTTGGGAAAATGAGAGTTCTCCTCACAGGAGTGTGATTGAGCACGTCGCCCTGATGCAAGATAGAATTGCACAGGTAATGCCAATTGTAAAGGAACATTTGACCCAAGCGCAGTTAGCACAGCAGAGAGTGTACAACCGTGGGGCCAAGACCCGTACTTTTTCCCCGGGGGATAGGGTCTTGGTGCTAGTCCCTACGGTTGAAAGCAAATTTCTGGCCAAATGGCAAGGTCCATATGAAGTAATTGAAAAAATTAGTGAGGTGAACTACAGGGTTAGACAGCCAGGAAGGCGAAAGCCGGAGCAGATCTATCACGTCAATCTGCTGAAAGCCTGGAGGGATAGGGAATCCCTAGTCGCAGAGACTTTGTCACAAGTACAGCCTGATTGCTTAGTTCCTGAGGTTGGAATAGCAGACACCTTATCGAAACCCCAACAACAGGAGGTTAAAGAGTTTGTACTTCGTAACAAAGAGATTTTCTCTGAGCTTCCGGGACAAACATCTGGCGTAGAGCATGACATTATCACCCCGCCAGGAGAAAGGGTAAAACTAAAACCTTATAGAATACCAGAGGCCCGACGGGAGGCAATACGTGGGGAGGTTCAAAGGATGCTGGAATTGGGTGTGATAGAGGAGTCCCAGAGTGACTGGTCCAGTCCTATTGTACTAGTGCCCAAACCTGATGGGAGCTGGCGATTTTGTAACGATTTTAGACAATTAAATAAAGTTACAAAATTTGACACCTACCCCATGCCACGTATAGATGAGTTGATTGACCGGCTGGGAACAGCCCGATATATGACAACTCTTGATCTCACCAAAGGGTATTGGCAAATTCCCCTGGCCGAGTCGGCCAAGGAGAAAACTGCGTTTGTAACCCCAGATGGGGCATTCCAATATAAGAGAATGCCGTTTGGGTTACAGAATGCACCGGCAACATTCCAGCGGAAAATGGATAAGATTCTGAGGCCCCATCAGAAATATGCTGCAGCTTACCTGGATGATGTGATTATCCATAGCACAGACTGGGTCTCACATTTGCCAAAAGTACAAGCAGTCCTAGACTCTATCCGGGAAGCTGGGTTTACGGCCAATCCAAAGAAGTGTACCATTGGACAGGAGGAGGCCAAATATCTTGGGTACACTATTGGGAGGGGGGTGATAAAACCCCAAGTCAATAAAGTCGAGGCCATACAGAGTTGGCCACGTCCCAACAGCAAGAAACAGGTACGAGCCTTTCTGGGAATCGCTGGCTATTATCGACGATTCATTCCCCATTTTGCTTCTCAGGCTGTGCCCCTCACCAACCTGACAAAAGGGAAAGAGTCGGTTATGGTTAAATGGTCCCCAGAGGCTGAGGAAGCATTTCAGTCCTCAAAAACAGCCTTATGTAGCCAGCCAGTGTTGTACTCACCAGACTTCTCTAAGGACTTTGTTGTACAAACTGATGCGTCAGACGTTGGGTTAGGAGCAGTGTTATCCCAGGTCTGGAACGGGGAAGAGCACCCAGTCATTTACCTCAGCAGGAAGTTGAAGTCCCATGAGGTAAATTACTCCACGATTGAGAAGGAATGTTTAGCAGTGAAGTGGGCTCTAGATTCCCTTCGGTACTATCTGCTAAGTAGGCACTTTGACCTGGTGACTGATCACGCTCCTTTAAAGTGGATGGCTCAAAACAAGGAGACCAATAGAAGGGTAAATAGGTGGTTCCTGGCCCTACAGGAATTTAACTTTACAGTTAAGCATCGCCCTGGTGTTAAAATGGGGAATGTGGATGCTTTGTCTCGGATACATGCGTGTCTGGCTACTTGTGTTACAACCCCAAGGTTGAAACAAGAGGGGGGGGTATGTGGCAGCACGCAGGTAAAATCACCTGGTTGTATTCAGGATGGGAAATATGTGTGTCCTAGATTCAGGCTGTATGCAGACTTTTACAATTAGAGGGGAAGAGTTAATGAGCCCAGCTGTAGTAAGTGGGCTCATTAAGACCTCTACAAAAAACCCCAGCATGCATAGGGAGATGCTCCATCCTGGAACCAGTTTTGTGTGTATAGACTGGGGAGTCTGAGATCTGTTCTGTGCGGTGAGTTAACGCCTGTGTGGCAAACCCCTACAATAGAGACAGGGATTGGGGCAGCACAAGGCTGCACCCAGTTGTTAGACAGGGAGTCTACGTGTGTAGTTAGAGGTCAAGCTGACCAGGATTTATTTTCTTGTTTTATTTTGTTTGGCTGTTATATGTATCACTGCATGTAGCCTAAATAAACCGGACCTTTTGTTTTTTGCACCTACACCGCTGTCTGCTGTGCCTGACTTTGTGTTGTGAACCCATCCAGGGGGTCACACACACCCGCTACCGAGCGAACCCCCTCACACCTTCTAGAGTTTTTTCATGTTATTGTAGCTCTTGAGCTATGGGGAAACAGTTTAAAAATAAGATAATTCTGTTGCATTCAGAAAAAAAAGGAGTTACTTTTGCAATTACCGTATTTTTCGGACTATAAGGCGCACGTAAAAGCCTAAATTTTCTCCCAAAAACGACCGTGCGCCTTATAATCCGGTGCGCCTTATATATGACCTGTTGACATCGCTGGAGTTCTTTGTTAACAGTATCTGTCAGATGGGCGCGCATGGAGTCACAGATCAATAGGGATGGAGATTCGTGGAAAAAGCCACCCGGTCTCTTGACGTAAACCTTCGGACTATAAGGCGCACGTAAAAGCCTAAATTTTCTCACAAAATCGACCGTGCGCCTTATAGTCCGATGCGCCTTATATATATGGAAATATCCATTTTATCAGCCGGTCGTTGCTAGTGCGCCTTATAATCCGGTGCGCCTTATAGTCCGATGCGCCTTATATATGGAAATATCCATTTTATCAGCCGGTCGTTGCTAGTGCGCCTTATAATCCGGTGCGCCTTATAGTCCGAAAAATACGGTAACTGTTTGGTTTCCAAATCACTACCAGTCATTTCTATCCTTCATTATTTAGTATTTAAATGTTTAGAATTTAATATTTGGATAAAAGCTAAATATGTTCCGGGCATTGATAATCTCATTGCTGACTCGTTGTCTCGTCAACAGATGGACAGATTTCGAAAATGAGTTCCAGCTGCAGACCAGATCGGACTTTTGTGTCTTCTGCATTTATGGAAACTGATATGATTCCAGGGAGGCTTGCTTTTTTAAATTCATTGTCTCCCTCCACATGGGCATGTTATGAAGCTACGTGGAAGCTATGGTGTTCTTTTTTGGAATATAACAAGGTGTCAAGTAACTGCGTTACAGAAGATTTGGTATTGTCATTTTTGAATTGTTTAATGGCTAGTAAATACTCTTATGCTGTGTACACACGATCGGAATTTTGGCCAGCAAAAGACAGATGAGAGCTTTTCATCGGAAAATGCGACTGTATGTATACTCCATCAGAATTTAGCTGGCCAAACTCCCACCAGCGAAAATTTGAGATTGTGTTCTCAATTTTCCCAATGGAAAAACTTTCAGAAATTCCGATTGTGTGTATGCAATTCCAACACACAAAAAATCACGCATGCTCAGAATCAAGTACGAGACGAAACCGCTCGGTCTGGTAAAACTAGCGTTCTTAATGGAGATAGCAGATTCTTCACGCTGCAAATTTTTAAAGCTTTCAATGCCGTGCATTCTCTTCTTCTTTATAATGCTCGAAGAATGAAGTTGTTTTGCTGCTCATATTCACACAGAGTTCTCACAAACGTATTTCTTTATTATTTCAAGGGATCGCCTGAATAGTCTTTATTTTAATTAAAGCCAAATCTCCATAATAAAGTTTAACTTTTTTTTTTAAAGTCCTTTTTTTTATCATCATTTTTTTTTTCATTCTCCTTTTTATTTATTTATGTCACGTTTCCACTACACCCTTATTATCTTGTATTTGTAATTGCAAGGAGGTTGCTTAGTGTTGGTGTCCCTTGTTAATTTTGTCATTGCATTTTTGAAATGTACATGCCTACTCACCAACTAAATTTGCTATTTGATGAAAACCACATAGGCAAGTATTTTCTGAAACAAAAATCACAATTTATTTTTCCTCATAATAACAAAATAAAGAGGAAGGCAACACTAGAGAAACTGCTTGAATTTGCAAAGCCTTTGGCCCCTAATGCAAACATCAACTTTGTGGCTAAAAAACTTGGTAGGTTGAGAAGTCCATAGGGAAGGGAGGTAGATCTGGTCCAGGACTCCCAGGACTCCCAGAGAACAGGAACAGCAGCAAATTACATATCTGTACCCAGGCTGTGGTCCTACAACAAGCTGCGTGTTCAGTCAGACCAGACTGAAGCTAGGCAATCACTTTTGACTCTTCCGTGCAACTTTCCCTGCAGCCTTTCCTGGAGGCTGTGGCTCTGGAGGTGGACTTGTGGCTGGAGGAGGAGGAGGAGGATGAGGAGAATGGAGCTCACACAGGTGGACATCCTCTGTCTTTTGGCCCCTCGACCCCTTTGTTAATGGCCTCAAAAAAATTTTTTTCACAGTTGAGGAGTTGGCCCTCCTCCATTTTCTGTAAATTAGAGGCTTTTACTCCCCTTCCTGGGCCCTTTGGGTGAAAGACGGATGGGAGGGACCTGGGATTGGGTGTGACTGGACCATGCCACCTCCTGGCTTACTTACCTCTGCCTCCTCCTGTGTGCCACTTGCCAGAGCCTTGTCCTGGCTGAAGTCTTTGGTTCATCAATCACACACAATTTTCAGCTCATGACTGTTGCAAACTGAATGTTAATAAATAGAAAAGACTATCATTCTGAGCCTAGCATTTTTTATTCTTGTCACAATCATTTTTGGCCCCTACTGTCTATTGATATGTCAAACCCTTTTTGTTAAATCATTCATTTGTTATCAATAATAATATTTAGTTACCAACAATCATTTTCCCATAAAAAATACATCTAAAAATACTATACCAGGCTCCATCTGGGCTCCTCAATCTCTTCCTGGATGGAAGGCCCAGGTTGGTCCTCAGAAAGCCTCAGTTGGGGTTGGGGGGAAGGGTGGATGGAAGGCTGGATGGAAGGGGGGCCAGAAGAGTCGAAAGAGGCTTAAATCTGGTAAAACGCATCTTGCTGTAGTACCACAGACTGGGTACATAGACATCATCTGCTGCTGCTCCTGACCTCAGGGACTTCTGGACCCTCTGATACTCCTTCCTATAGGTGCTTCTCAAGCTACCAATTTTACTTTCCAGAAACTTCATGTCTGCATTTGGGGCCCGAGTCTTTACAAATTCAAGCAGTTTCTCCAGCGATGCCTTCCTAGCTGCTTTATTGTGATATAACGGGTTTTTCACCTTCCATAAATTTCTCATATCTCGATATTTATCAAGGAATTTGCCCAGGAATTCTTGACCTTTAAATAAATACATTTTCTCTGCAAGACCAAACAAAAGACAAAAACACTAATTTCATGCTAATCTTATCCCAATATAGGCCTCAATCTAGATTCAGTATAGGCTGCTCATGTCCCAAGTTAAAAATCTTACCTTTGTTGTAATGTTCATTGCTTCCATTCCTCCTTCCTCCGCACACAGAACATATTACAACACATATGTGTTAGCTTTATGTACACTGCGCATGTGTGAAACTCCACCCACGTGGCCTGCCCCTGACGTTCTTTCTAGAATATTCCCCGCCCCGTCTTTTTTGTTGCAGTGGGAGAGGAACATGGTGGAGACACAGCAGGTGCATAATAGCAGTAACAAGGATGAGGAAAGCCCGGAGCCAGAAACATCACGATCCAGGAGGAAATTTAAGGCCTCCAATATGTCCTTTGGTAAAATGTTGTAGATGGTTGACATCTTGAGGAGGAACGACTATGATGGGAATCATGGTCCGTACCCAAACCCAAATATGAGAAAGGCCAAGATCATGACTAAAGTTGTGAAAAGTCTGCACAGGAATTTTGGGGTACAAGGATCCAAGGATCAACTGAGGAAACAATGGTCAGACCTCAAATTGAGGGAGCAGGATCAATACAGAAGGATCAAGAAAGTTCTTTGAAAAAGTAAGTATTTCTCGTGTGTTCCTATTATTATTACTACTTGCATGCTGCGCCATGTGCTTTTCTTTACTGTTGGACATTTTAAAATGTTTTAAAATTCTTTACTGTTGGCCATTTTAAAATGGCTACTTTCATGTTCATGGGCACATCGTTTGTTTGCCAAATAAATACAATGTTTTTCCCAGATACAGGATTAAATACATTTGGTCATGCTAATTTTTATTTTCAAAGAGGTTTAGGACCTTGTTGTCTAGATGTGTTTGAACCTAGAAGGAATAGCAAACAATATTCAGTGTAATGTAAGGAGAGGACACTCAGCAGCTGTTTACACATCTGGACTCAGGTGCACTAGTGTGTGACACAAGAACTAACTTTTTAGGGTGTCCCACACAGGTACTCCGGGGATACTTGGGGTGTCTACAGGTGTGAAACTTGTCCAAAAAAGGTAAGTATCTCAGCTTTTTTATGGAAATAAATCATGTCTTCAGCTTGGAACTCTGCCCAAACAGACAATTGTACCCCACTTAAAAGCAATGTTTCACATTCATATTTGCTGCCTCAACTATCTGTGTGCTAAGTATACCTTTTGTTTCATTCTCGTAAGGGGAGCAAAGACTTGGTACGTCTTAGCACACCAGGGACCCCCCATTTCCTGAAGAAGGGGAACAGAGGTCACAACCTCAGGATGTGGAAGAAGGAGAGGTAGTGAAGATTGTCACCACAACAGGTGAGTTTCTGACACCATAGATTCAGGTAAGAGATGTATGCCTGCAAATTTATAATACATAGTGTGTATTTTTATTTTTAGGTGATATAAAGGTTGTGGAAGAACAATCTCATAATTTAACCGTGACAGTGCCCAAAGGCTAATCCAGGTCATAATGTGGTGTAGTTGGGATTTAGACTTGATAAAACAAAAAACTCTGGAGATTGAACAAATACTTAAGAACATGATTGAAGAATGTAATTTCCCCAAAAACTGGCACCATTTTTTAAATTTTTTTAATTTCGGAAACATTTTATAAGCAAAATTTTGAAGATGCACACAGTGTGTCAACATGTGCTATCTGCCATCAGGGGATATCAATATACGCGTTTTGTGCCTGCAACCCCTTCCTCGAAACTAAAGTAGGAGAGAGGAAGTGGTTGCACCCCCAAAATACATCCATTGATCCCCCATGATGAGAGATAGCACATGTTAACATTATGCATCAGGATGGAAAATCCCCAGTTTGACCCTCAATTTGTGTGCATCTTCAAAATTTGGCTTTTACAGGGGTGACATCACCCCATCTGTTGAAGGCAAGATCCACACATTTTGGACAATATAATGTCTGATCTTGCCCTAAAAGTTTTTCAATGTTGAACTTTGTAATTTCCAGAGTTGTGTATGTTATGTTTTGAAACATGGCTGTAACTTTAAAAATGATTTTGATAACTCAAAATGTGTTACTTTTTAAAAAAAAGATTTTACAACGCACATGTGAATGTGTATGGAGTAAAAGGTTTTATACTCAACAATGTGTGGCTTCTTCTTTCAATGATCAATACCAGTTTTTGTGTTGAAGTTGGTGTTTACAGTGATAATGGGTGTTATTTAATAAGGGAAAAACCACTTGGCACTAGGGATGAGCCGAACACCCGCCGAACGGACCGAAAATTTGTTCGAACTTTAGAGCCCCATTGTAGTCTATGAGACTCGAACGTTCAAAATAAAAAGTGCTAATTTTAATGGCTAATTTGCAAGATATTGTCCTAAAAATGAGACATGGATCGATGCCAATTTTTTTTTTTTTAAACGGCAGTTTTTTTCGGTAGCACTGATTTTAATGACGATTAAAGTGAAAAAAAAGTGAAATATTCCTTTAAATATCGTGCCTGGGGGTTGTCTATAGTATGCCTGTGAAGCGGCATGTGTTTCCCATGTTTAGAACAGTCCCTGCATCAAGAATTATAATTACATGCCATTGTTGAACAGTGGTAGAAAAATTGGGCCTTTGGTGGTTGTAATGCTGGTGGTGGTGCTGGTGCCACAACACACCTCCCAGATACTCTAGTTGGAGTGCAGGAATGAGCCCTGCTGCAAAGCATTGCATCCAAAATTGTAATTACACACCCCTTTTTAAAACAGGGGCTGAAAAATTGGGCCTTAGCCACTTGTGGCATCACCCAGAACTAAAAATGTTCTTCCAAACTATCAGCAGGATCATTGAGGAGGAAGAGGATAGTCAGTCAACACAACATAACAGGACAGTCACTCAGCATCAGCATAGTCTTGAAGGGATGTGACATTTAAAAAAAAAATATTTGGTGACATCAGCTTCAGGTGCTTGGTAGCTGGTGGTGATCCAAGAATGATTCATCTTTATGAAGGTCAGTCGATCAACCGAGTCGGTGGACAGGCGCACCCTGTGATCGGTTACAAAGCCACTAGCAGCACTGAAGGTGCATTCCGAAAGAACGCTGGATGCAGGACAGGCCAATAGCTCAATTGCATACTGTGCAAGCTCTGGCCAGTGATCCATCCTCAAGACCCAGTAAGCCAGAGGATTTTCGGTGGGAAAGGTGTCCAAGTCTGACCTTGCCCCTAGGTATTCCTGCACCATGTAAATCAGACACTGGCAATGGTTGCTGGAACCGACCACACCTTGGGGCTGCGGACTAAAAAATTGTCTGAACGCATCAGTCAAACGGCCACCTTCTCCACCGCTCCGAAGCCTCAGCAACGCGTTGTCCAGGACCAGGAGTTTGTAACCCCCCTAATTTCTGGGAACGCATTGCACAGACCTTTCTGCAAGGCCTCCCGAAGATGTCTCACCCTCTGATGGCAAGATAAAGACCGCAACCTTACCCTTGTACTGTGGATCAAGGAGAGTGGCCAGCCAGTAATGGTCCCTTTACTTGATCTGAAGAATACGAGGACCCTTCCGCAGGCTTTGCAGGATCAGGGAGACCATGGAGCGTAGGTTAGCTGAGACATTCAGTCTGGAGTCCTCTGGGTCACTAAGGACAACATGATCCGCAGCCACTTCCTCCCAGCCACGTACAAGTCCACAGGTTTCTTGAGGCTGTAAATCATTCCTAAAAGACTGCCGCTGCTAATGCTGAGTGCCAGGCTCCACCTCCTTGCTGACACAAGCTACCTTCTCCTCCTCAAACTCTTCCTGTGTGATGGGTGGGACAGCAGGAACACTGTCTGGATAAAGGGGGCCTTGAGAGGCAAGGAAGTCCTCTTCTTCCTGCCTCTGTTCTGCCTCAAGTTCCCTGTCCATTATTCCATGCAGCGTATGCTCCAACAGGTGGACAAGAGGTACAGTGTAACTGATGCATGCACTGTCACTGCTCACCATCCTCATGGCCTCCTCAAATGGTGACAGGACAGTGCATGCATCCCTGATCACGCCCCACTGTTGTTGTGGAAAAAATCTCCCCTGATCCTGTCCTGGTGCCGTAGTCGCACAGGTACTCATTGATGGCCCTCTGCTGCATGTGCAGCCGCTGCAGCATGGCCAACATTGAGTTCCACCTGGTGGGCATGTTAAATATAAGGTGGTTCTTGGGCAGGTTCAACTCCTTTTGGAGCTCAGCCAGCCAAGCACTGGCATTAAATGATCAGCTGAAATGCACACAGACTTTCCTGGCCTGCCTCAGGACATCCTGTAAGCGGATACCTGCCCAAGAACCGTTGCACCACCAGGTTAAGAATGTGAGCCACACAGGGCACATGGGTCAGTTGTCCCTGTCGGAGGGCGGAGAGGAGGTTGGTGCCATTTTCGCAAACCACCATTCCTGGCTTAAGCTGGCATGGCATCGACCACCTCTCGGCCTGCCCCTGCAGAGCTGACAAAATATCTGCCCCAGTGTGGCTTCTGTCCCCCAAACAAACCAGCGCAAGCACGGCATGGCATCGTTTTGCCTGTGTACTTGCGTAGCCCCTTGAATGCCTACGGAGCACCGCTGGTTCTGAGGACAGAGCACTGGAAGAGGCCATGGAGGAAAAAGAAGAGGAGGGGGTGGAGGATAGAGGTGTGTCACAACCAGTAGTAGCATTTTGGAGGCGTGGTGGCGGAACGATCCTGTCCATGCCTGCTGGACCATGAGTCAGCGGTAATATGCACCTTACCGCTGACCGCCCTGTCCAGCGAGGCAAGGACATTGCCTTCCACATGCCGGTAGAGAGCCGGAATCGCCTTCCGTGAGAAAAAGTGGCGTTTGGGGACCTGCCACTGAGGAAGGAGGTTCCACCGCTGGGCAAATTGGGAAGCCACAGTCTGCCATTCCTGTGGCATTGAAGGAAACTGTGGAGTCAAACAAGAAAAATTAAATTTTGCACATAAACATTGCAAGCAGATTAGACGCAAACATTCTTTGCCAACATCAGTAAAACATTTATTGTAAAGAATATTTAAAGGCTAAAATATAAGTCCCACTTATCAGATCCCCCCCTCCCCGATGGCCCAAATATTTTAGGAGTGGGGTCGGGGTATGTTTTGGACAGGTAACTCTCTCCACTAAGTAATGTCGTAACAAAATAATGTGTATTACTTTGGACCCTCCTTAATTACACTATTGACAGCCCACCGGACTGGTAGGTGGCATAATAAAACAAAAAAAATAAAATAAATACAAATAAATAAATAAATGGAAGCTCCTTTTTAGATTCTGCAATTACCTATCAAGATAATAGGAGAACAAAATTTTAAACAGTGCCATTTAAAAGTATTCAGGCAAGCCCTTGCACTACATGCTTTGGTGAATTTATCCATAAATATGACCACAAAAGAGGTAGTAGGTATAGTGTGTATGGGTTTGGCAAGGTCAGCAGAGGATTGGTATCAGCTGACTTAGCGGTTGGGGGAGAGGGATGGTTCCAAATGATTTTGGGCACCAAAAAAAAGCCTCTGGCACGCTGCATGAATTTAAGGACAACAATAAAATTTGTACACATTTTAGGTGGTGTTTAGGTTAAAGCACTACAATGGAGCTGACAATATACATTGTTAAGTGACTAGGCAATAGGTGTATATGGGCCCAGGAGAGCATGCTGGGGAGGTTAATGAAGTCAAATATGCATGAAGGACCAAAAAAGGAGCATTAAAAAAATCCAACATGTATGAGGATAAAGGGGACATTCACAGCATATTACAATCATGGTAATTATATAATGATGAAATAAATTCAATACATTAGCAAACATTAAATACATAGAATGTGATGTTAAAGGAAAAAAACTTACCTTCATATAGTCTTTCTGCAGGACCTGGATGATGGCAGAACAGGTTTCTGGAATAATGATCCCCAGAGCCTGGGGGGAGATGCCTGCTGTCACATACCTTGGAGGAGACTGAATTGATGAGGCCGGCCTCTCTTGTATCTCCTGCCCAGGTCCCACTGCAAGTGGAACAGAGGAATCCAAGGGCCAGGAGGAACACGAGTGCCAGCAGCTGTGGACCCAGAGCCTTGCAGCAGAGGAAGTGATCTTGGACAGGCAGGAGAGCCATCAGGACAGGATGGGTCATCTTGTACCAAATATCAGCTGGGCTTAAAGGGAAACTCTGCAAGAACAGTGGCACTGGAACGTGCGGTGTAGTTAAGTCATTGATAGGCTTGTGGCAGGAGATCGCAGTGGGTCACAGGATCAAGGTAGCAGGCACGTGCAGAATGGTCAGAAGCGAGAGCATAGTCTTGAGGGAAGCCAGGTTCAGTAACAGGTGGGAGGTGAGGTACAAGGCAGCAGGCAAAAGCGAGGTCACAAGGATAGCCAGGTCAGGGAACTGGAGGGCGGTGCAGCACCGCACAACAAGCAGAAACGGAGTCCAGTGAATAGCCAGGGTTGGGAACCAGGAATCAGAGCAAGGATCCAGGAACAGGGTCCAGGCAAGCCGGGTTCGTCAGGAGGTATCGGGCAGGAGAATAGCGGATGCTAGGTATCAGGATAAGCCGAAGATCAGTCAGCAACCATCTGGGGTCTGAGCACTTCTTTAAATAGGCCGTCTGGCGCACGCCTGTGTGTGCACACAACCTGCCGAGCACACGCCTGTGCATTGATGCACACAAGCATCTGCGGGCGCCCATGTGCGAGCGCGAGTGCGCAATGGACAGAAACTACTAGTCCTCTTACACCTGTTGAGAACGTGAGGTCCTGCAGGCTTCTCGCAGTCGCCAAGTAACGCAACGTAGTGACTAGCCTCTGTTCCGGAGTGATGGCTTGCCTCATGCAGATATGCTGCCTGCTGATATAAGGGGTCAGCAAAGCCAACAGATGGTGAAAAATTGGGTCCGTCATCCTGAGATAATTCCTGAAATCATCAGGATTATTCTCCTGGATCTCACAAAGCAAAGGCATGTGCGAGCATTGGTCAAGCTGGGGTAACCAGTTCTTCATCCATGAACTCCTCCTCGCCCTGTTCATGGACTGGGCTTGTGTCAAAGCTAGAAGCCCAACACCAAGCCTCCACACAGCATGAACTCTACAACAAGCACATACCCCCAATATGGCTTCAAAACGGTCGGCTGGTCAGAACGAACTAAACAGAAAGCACTGAAAAACAGCAAGGCCTGAAAGAACGAGCTGAAAATCAAAAACGAGTGGACAAGAATGCACTGAGAGTCAAATACGGTACTACTATAAATAGCACGCACTGACAAACAAATGCGAACTGACTACACGCACTGAAAACCAGATACGAACCCACAAGCACAAACTGAAGCAGCAATGATCTGAAAAGCAGGAAAGCTGAAAAGAGTGAATCGTCTCTCACCAAACTTCTACTAACACGAGATATACACGAGATTAGCAGAAGGAGCCCAAAGGGTGGTGCACTGGCTATTGAACTCCCCGTACATGGTGTACGTAAACGCGTTCTTGGCGGTCGAAATTTGGTGTGACCATGTGTAGGCCAGACAGCTTGAGCAGAATTCCGTCGGAATTCCGTCGGGAAAACCATCAGACCTTTTTCCGACCATAACTCCGATTGTGTGTACGCGGCATTATTCTCATATTGTGTAGACATTGGCAGGAGTGTCTTTTTTTAGGAACATTCAAGGATACTCTTCCTGCACTGTTTTTTTTTTCAGTAAAACAATTCTGAAAGGGCTATTGTAAAAAACACACTTTACCTGATAAAAGACTGCCAATTACTGGAGATCTATTGTGTCAGTTATGCTCTGCTACTGTGGTAGTGTGTTTTTCACCATTTGAATCAATATTATTTAAACTTGCATTTGCTATGGCTCTTTTAGGCCCTCGGAGCTGCTTCTCCCTAATCAAACTGCTGGTTCAGGTGTTCTGTTTTCTTCCATGGTTCTTCAATCCAGGGTTCTTCACATGTTGTTACACAAGTGCTCAATTTGGCCATGGCTGTTGGATTACCATCCACAAGCACATAGATATATCTATATGTGCAGTGTCTATGGCTCAGAGTTAATTAATTAGCGTTATGGTAAGCAATTCCTTATACATGCGAATAGTAGTCCTTTGACAGTTTATCAATTTAATTCAGTTTTGAGCAGATGTCTCTGTAGTTTAAAGCTGGACCACCTTCCAATTTCCTCCCGCTCTTTCCGTAATAGCGCTGCTACTGCTGCTGCAAATTTGGGTTTTTCAGAATCTCTTATTAAAGATATTGGTGGGTCGAAGTCAAAATGCTACAGTTCTTATGTGCATCCTAATGTTTTCATTTGAATTTCAGATTCTACATACATTACTTCTATCAGCAGACATTCTTATATATATTGGGTGCATAGAAGAGCTGAATTTCGCTGTTATGGTCTGAATTTATATTTACCTGCATCGCGCGTTGCCATATATTGGTATGGGCAATGAGGCTGGACTGAGTTACGTAAAGTTTTATCCTTATTATATTTACAGTGGCCTGTTTATTGTCCTCCATTTGGCTGGAAACGACATTGGTCTGCGCAGGACTTTAGACATAATCTCCTGTATTAAATCTGATTTGATGTGCATTCATAATGTCCTTCCTAATTGTGCCTTGGTCTTCTCAGAGATTATGCCTCAGTTTAACTTGGCTTTGCCCCGAATGGAAGCATTTTGATAAAATCTGTAAGAGGGTTAATAGAGCTGTGGTTAAGTTTATGCCTGTTTTGAATTGGTTGTCTTATGGCCCGTACACACGATCGGACTATCCGGCAGACGTAGTCCGGTGGACCACCGGACAATTTGATCGTGTGTGGGCTCCAGCTGACTTTTCCTTCCCGAAAGTCCGGCGGATTTTGAAAGAAGACTTGACTCAAAATTGTCTGCCGAACTCGGCTTTTGAGCAGACAATCTGCTCGTCTGTGTGCTAGTCCGCCAGACTTTCCAAATGAACGGACTTGCCCACACATAGACTTAAGTCTGTTCATTTTGAACGTGACTTCAGGTATGATGGGACTAGAGAAGGAAGTCAATCTCGCCGCCTCCATCGGCGAAACTGAGACCTTGCAAGTCCTGTCGCATGGTATGGGTTTTAAGGGTAACCCCTACGCCGAAAAATGGGGATGCTGGGACTATGACATCATAAGGGGCCGTGTGACATCAGCCGGTGACCCCGCCCCTTATGCCTATATAAGTCACTGCATACTGTGTACAGCGGGAGAGAGCGTCCTGTCAATATCGGAAGAACAGAAGAAAGAAGAAGAAGAAGGCAACGGCGACGACGAAGACAACTAAGGAGAAAGTTGGGCTCCCCCGCTAGCAAGAGAGAGGCAAAAGAGCAGAAGATAGCGGAGGAGCCCGGCGAGAAGAACCGGAAAGCACGGAGAAGTTGGAAGAAGACCCCCGAAGTTGGAAGAAGACCCCAGGACAACGACGATGACAAAGGAGAAAGCCAGGCTCCTCCGCTAGCAAAAGAGCGGCAAAAGAGCAGAAGATAGTGGAGGAGCCCGTGAGAAGACCCCCAGAGCTGCCTAATAAACCTGTGTAGTGTGTTTTTTTTATTGACACTTTTTCCCTCAGGTGAATGGGTAGGGGTATGATGTAGCCCCCTGCCCGCAGACCCCGGCAACCAATGACCAGGGTTGTCGGGAACAGGCCCTTGTCCTCATCAACATGGAGACAGGGTGTTTTGGGGTGGGGGGGCCGCAGGGCGACCCCCTTCCCCAAAGCACCCACCCTCCATGTTGAGGGCATACGGCCTGGCACAGTTCAGGAGGGGGGCGCTCGCTCATGACTAAGTCCGCCGGATAGTCCAATCGTGTGTATGGGGCATTACAGGCATATAGACTTGGAGGGAAGTATTCTAGGTTTTTACCGTCCTGACAAAATCCACTTTTCAGATATCGCACTGGACATCCTGAATATGAATTTACAGTCATGTGTGGAATTGGCCATGGGCTGGTTGGGGTGCCATGCTTATGTTATATAAGCTCAGGGTGTGGGACTTTAAGTTATTGTTTTATTAGCTTGAGCTTTAATAGCTAAGCTAAAATGTGTTGTTGTTGATATAATTAACATCGGTATTTGATGTTATGCTGTTAATGTAATTATTTTATATACCCATAATAAAAGGTCACGGCCAGTTAAATCCACACAAATATGAGTCCAGTGTTGTATATTATATTTATAAGTTACAATTTTATTGAAATGTTCTGCATAGCATACCATAACAGTGGAGGTAAGGGCATGAAATGTCCCTGCCCTCCACATATGGAATGCTGGTAGACAAATCATTTGTAGTTTAAACTAGTTTATGTCAGTTTATTTACCTATGATTGACTTATGAAGGTCATCAATGGTCCTGGAACAAGCAGGGATCTATAACAAGAAAAAAATGTGTCATTAGCAGTGCAGTCGGTGGGGATTTGAAGAAAGAGGCACATCCCACCCTCCCTCCCATGTCACGGCTCACATTATGAGGTTTTGTCCTTTTCTTTAGAAAAGGGATTTTAAGTTATTGTTCTATTAACTTGAGTTTTAATAGCTAAGCTAAAATGTGTTGTTGATATATTTAATATCGGTATTGGATTATATGCTGTTAATATAATTATAGGGCTGTGAAAATTAAAGATTAATCATTCGATTAATCGTTAATTTTTTTGATCAATCAAAATTCTTTTGACCGGTACTCACCTCTCCGCCGACTTCCCGGTTCTGCCGGAGATCCAGTGACATCCCCGGACTCCTCCCCCCTTCACCAAGTGCCTCCGTCTGCTAACGAAGGGAAGGGGGGGAGGAGACCAGTGACGTTGAAGTTTCTCATTGAACGTAACGTGTATGGGGGAGAAGCTATGCATGACGCCACCCGCTGCTGCCCTACGGAACTAACACGATTGTCGGCTTTACATGCTGTGTTTTTTATCATCTTTATGTGAGTAGTTTGTGTTTGAACACAAAAATTTAATCTAATACTTAAGCGGTGAGCACTTTGATATTTTCTTTCTACCCATGACCTGAGATTGTGAGAGAAGTTTATGGTCCGTGTTAACGCTTTTGATACCCGCATGCATGACCACCTGTTTGCACAGGGGTCCATGCCATAAGGTGAGAGTGAATAGTTAAACCGGAGGTGGAGGGATTGTCACGCTACTGTGGAAAACAAAAAAAATTATGTCAGTGCTACAGCTTGAATTTAAAACGTTTGTATGAACTGTGAAGTTAAGTCATGGATTGTGGAAACTAACTAGTGTCAGGTGATTGTATATAGTGTATACCACATTTACCACTGACTTATGCAGAGTTGCAATGCAAGAAGATCAGCTAAAAGTAGTTGGATTTGTATGTGCGTTATAATTAATCGAAATTAGTCGATTAATCTATTTTAAAAAATCGATTAATCGAACACAACATTTTTAATCAGTAACAGCCCTATATAATTATTATATATACCTATAATAAAAAGCCCGGGCCAGCTAAATCCACACAAATATGAGTCCAGTGTTGTATATTATATTTATACGTTTTATTGAAATGTTCTGCCAATAGTTTTAGCCAACAAGAAAAAAACTACTGCTACTAGATCAAGAAAATGTGATAATTGTGCCACTTCTCACCATTGTAAAAAGGTACTCTAGAGACACTGAAATAGAAAAATTTTCATCTGATCACCAATGTTACAGAAAGCTTTGTATTGACATGCATTTTCTTCTAATCAATGTGTGGGTACATTTCTGCTGGCTAGCAATTTTTACAGGACATTTCTGCTGGCCACCAACTGTCAGACAAACTGGTTTTGGTGTGTTTTAAAACTGGCACAACCAACCTATTTG
The DNA here is from genome assembly GCF_037356315.1 of Lithobates pipiens. Classification (NCBI taxonomy): domain Eukaryota; kingdom Metazoa; phylum Chordata; class Amphibia; order Anura; family Ranidae; genus Lithobates; species Lithobates pipiens. The sequence continues at coordinate 46,772,571 of NW_027507788.1, read as the reverse complement.
TGTTGGTCTGAGCACTATTCTAAACATTTAGAGAGTACCTGTACTGTGTAAGCTATGCTCCAAAGAGGTATGTGGAGGGCACAAAATGAATCAGCTGCATTTCCTGTAGGCTTCCTATAGCTAAACTGATCTCCATTATTAACGTACAATACCCTCTGGTACACTGTGGGGTTGATTTACTGAAGTGTGCACAGTTCTGTTTACCTTGCAAAGTACATTTTTATATCTGAAGAGTATTTTCACTTCTCTTAGTGACTGTGGTGAAAACTCAGTTTGCAAGGAATACCCAATCACATGCAAGCCTTCCTGGTAGAGGAAGGGCTTTGTTTACTCGTGTTATATAGACCTCCATTCCTTCAATGACGTTGGATGATCGGTGGGGTAATGGCTAAAGCCATAAATTGGTCAGTTTTTTTTTTTTTTTTCATTTAACCAGCGGGATGAGCGAAAAAAAAAGAAAAACTGACCTTATTGTCCCATCCACATATTCAAGGCGTGTCATTGTATTCTGACAGCTGGGAGACTTCCCCACTGTCAGAATACACAGATTGAAGCAGCAGGCTATAGCCTATAGTGTTGATCGAGAGGAAATATTCTAGCAGGGTGATTATACAGAAGTCAACCGGTAGCTTGATTTCTGTACAACCACAGTTCCCATACATCACAATTTGTCCAGTCCCTGCTGAATTTCTATCAATCTATGGGCAGCTTCAGCAGCGAAAGGAGAGATGGAGGAGGCCCAAACCCACAGAAAGAATGAAAGTAGTAGCAAAACCAAATCTCACTCAAAATCTTGTGCGACTAATAGAAATAGCAGTGCTGATATTATCTCACTATGCAGATGTAAAGCTAAAAGGATATAGAACATGAGTGCCTAGGCATAGTCACATGTCATTAAGTGCACTGCTATTTATCAGAAGGAAGTCTGATAAAATGCATAAAATATCTTTACACTTTAGATATAGGTTAACTTTTATTGTGGCATAGTGTATTTGTACCAATACGCCACTGAGGGTAAATGTGCTTTATATGCCAGAACTTTTGGGTTTTATGCCAAGATAGATAGATAGATAGATAGATAGATAAATTTGCTCTGCTTTTCTTTGTACTTTGGAATATTTCAAAGCCCAGTGTTGTTTAAAAAAAAAATACAATAGAGCTATGCAATTCTTATTACACCTATATAAACAGCAGAATATCTAGCTGCATTTCCTCTTTGCAAACTTGTTGCGACAAGTTCTATGACATTGCCTTTGGCACTGAGCTATGGTCTAACTGTCTAACACACAATAGGTGCTCCTTTGTTTATGCTGGAAAAGAGAATTGCCCTCAGCTCATTGTGCCAGTCACTAGTACCTAATGTAATTTCTGAGAAGAATACATTATAGTATAACACAAGACTGAAAAGTAGTGATTAGCTAGATGTATATAGACAGTCAGAACTGCCTTAGCCCACGTACACACGGTCAGAGATTTTGCCAACCAAATCCGTCGGATTTTGCCCGTCGGATTTAGTCCGACAGATTGTGTCCGAAACTGTTGCATACACACGGTCGGGCCAAGTTGGCGAAAAATCCGATCTTTCAGAACATGATGACGTAATTTCGTTACGATGGGACTACATTCAGGCTAGTAGCCAATAGCTTCGATGTAGGAATTTGATCTGAGCATGCGTGGCACTTGGTCCGATGAATATGCTCTACACATGATCGGATTAGGTCCGTCCGGCCCAGTTGGTCGGGAAATATTTCCAACATGTTTGAAAATTGGGTCGGACGGAGATTCGGACGGAATCAGTCCGATGCATACCCCACACAGTCGGATTATCTGACGACATGGTCCGATAAGACTCATTCCGACAGATTCTCCGACCGTGTGTACAAGGGCTTAGGCATTATTGGTTGTCAATGAAACAGTTCTTAATCTATTTACTACCAAAATTATTAAATAATAATAATAATTAATAATTATATTAATACACCATACCAAATTATGGAGTAAAGTATTTTTAAAAATAATAAATTCCATGGCACGAGCATATACATAATTAAAACTCATTTGTGGAGAAATTGGCTGAGAATATGAATTACTGAACTGGAGGCCTCTACCGTCCAAAAGAGAACAGGAATTGCATCACAAGGAGAATTACCCAAATAGTATTAAAAAAGAAAGGGGGGAGCCCTTAATATATAATGTTAATGACACAGAAGGGGCCTATGACCATAGACCAAAAATACTTGCCTCAATATTGGGTTCAAGGACAACCTTCCATCAGTTAGAGCACAAATTCCCCCAAGCTAGACAACCCAAAGCGACACACGTTTCAAATAAAGAAAAGAGATCATGTTCACAAAATAATACGACACCTAACATGCCCTTGTCAGGCAATGCACTTAATCATTCCTTGATGTCACTTATGTCACTTTTAGCTAGTATTAATTTGGTCGCAACAGTTGGGTGAACAACGAACACACACACAAGGTCCCCTCATATTGCACCTCCGCCTGACCTTCTGTCCGGATGAGGAGGCAGATAAGTTTGAACTAATACATTACTTACACCTCTTTGCCAGACGATTGATGTACAAGGTTCTTTATGATAAGGATCAATGTGACATTCCAATCCAGGAACATAACAACTCAGCCTTGGAGAACGTTACCTTTGAAGATCTAAAGGTGTTACAGGATTCAATGGAACTCTGGGATAGACATAAGCATTCGTTTTCGTCCAAATGCATTTTCGTCTGAATTTCAGATATTTTCGTTATCGCTTTAACAAATGTTAACGAACGTGCAGAATCCAAAAACTGAAAGATCTGGCATAAACAAATGCTTTATTTTCGTTTTCGTGGCGACAACAGTTCGACATAGATAGGAGATTTGACATGACGTTGACAATAGCGATCTATGTCCATTGAACCTGTGGTCGAAGGTGCCTAACCTTAGCTCTATTAGTCCAAGATTATTCTACATAGAGAGAAAAGATTTGATGTAGAGAGAAAAGATTCAACATTATAGAGACAATAGCAAAAAAGGTTGAATGTGCCTAACCTAACTCTATTAGTCCAAGATTATTTGACATAGAGAGAAAAGATTCAACATGAAGATTCATCGAAGCAGTCGCCATGAGCGGACATTTATGGTCAAATGCTCCACCCATAGGTAATAATAATTAATAAATATAATTATTACTAGTGTCATACAACATTAGAATTCTACTATAGCTTGTAGGCAGAACATTCGACCTAAACATTTACGATTGCGACATTGTACAGTTTAGCTGCTCCGTCAAATCTTCTTAGAACATTTGACAGACACCATAAACCTTCAATGACAGATTCAACCTTAATTATTTTGGATTTTCAGATGAATGCACTTTTTAACGAAACAAAATAAATAAAAACTAATTTCAGGAGTAACTAAATACATTTATTTTTCGGATGAAAGCGAAATTCAGAAATATTTTTTTCTGAATTTCGCTTTCGTCCGAAAAATAAATGTATTTAGTTACTCCCGAAATTAGTTTTTATTTATTTTGTTTCGTTAGTGTGCACATGTCTACTCTGGGATGAGAGTAACCCTGAAGAGGAAGGATGGACATTTACTCCCTCCCTTCCACCCTCTTTCCTAGTATCTGGTGCACCTAAGATATACAAGCAGAAATCAACATCTTTTCCCATTTTACAGGGTAATTCCAACAAATGGGCATTTGTCATTCAAGTCCCTAAAGAAATAGAAAAAAGCAATTGGAAAACAGGCCCTCATCCAAATTTGTCAGACCATTTGAAACAAGCATTGAAATCTCTTAGTTTTGATAAGGGGGGGGAACCTTGTTGTCATGGATGTGGGTGATTATGAAGAGATGTGTCTTGATATCATTTTTAATACACAAGGGTATAGACCTGTTCCAATGTATTGATTATTATATCAAACTATATAGGGACCTTTTAGCTAGAGCACATTATAAGGGCCTGATTGATACTGAAACCCTCAAATTTTTGCACAATAAAAATCCTACCACCCCAACATTTTATGTGCTGCCAAAAGTACATAACAGTTTGTCTCACCCTCCGGGCCGACCGATCATATCCGGGTGTGGGTCGTTTACAGAGAGAGCAAGTCAACTCATAGATGAGTACTTCTATCCACATGTCAGGGGACTGTTCTCTCATGTGAAAGATACAATTGAATGTTTAAAAATTATAGATGGCCTACAGGTCCCACAGGGGGGGCCATAGACATTGAGGCTTTGTATAATTCGATCTCACATGTATGGGGGATCCAAGTGGTGTGTGAATTTATAGATGATCGAGATTTGGATTCATGGAAATATAACGATTTTATTGAGGAAATGTGGAGTTTCATTCTCCCACATAACATTTTTGTCTTTAAAGGGTTCCCACTACTTCCAGGTACAGGGGGTGGCTATGGGGGCCAAATGTGCCCCCTCATATGCCAACCTGTACCTGGGGGGGGGTGGGAACGACGTGACTTATTTGTGGATGAGTCAAAAGCTCTGGCAATAACAAAGATTTTGTCTTGGCATCACTACATTGATGTCATTTTTATGGTATAGGCAGGATCAAAAGATGATCTGACTGAATTTTTTAATAATTTGGAACAGAATCTTTACAACCTTAAATTACCTTCACATTTGATCAGGAAAGGAGTACATTCCTCGATGTGTACATTTTCATCAATGAGATGAGTGTCCTGTGTTCACCACTATATAGGAAACCATCAGCGGGGAATAGCATGCTGCATGCCAGTAGCTCTCACCCAAAACAACTAATCAAGAGCATCCTTTATAGCCAGTTTCTGAGAATCAGACGGAATTGTACCCAGTATGAATATTTCCAGAGGGAGGCCGACTCATTGAGGGAATGCCTTCTAGTAAGGGGTTTCAGTAAAACAAGTCTTAGAAAGGCTTTTTAGAAGGTTAAAATACAGAGTAGACAACATAACAAAGTTACGTAATGTTTAAAAAAAGTTGGTGTTTATATTTTTAGAACAGCTGATGAAAAAATAATGAAGTTCATTAAACCATACCCAGAAATAACCTATAAAAGAGCAAAATCATTGAGGGACATGCTGGTAACCAGCCATCATAATACCGGAGACAGTGGTAAGAGCAAAATACCTGGCACGTATCCCTGTGGGAAATGCAATTTCTGCCACTATATTTCAAAAGGAGTGAGAGTGTTACTCTCCACAACAATACTACATGGACTCCAAGATATAGGACCACCTGTCAATCAATAGGAGCCGTCTATATAATGAAGTGTTGCTGTGGAGCATTTTACATAGGGAAGATGTTTGGGATTAGGGATCATGTCTCCCTGATTGCTAAGCATAAAACGGAAACCCCTATCAGCATGCATGTCATATATATATATCACAAAGGTGCATTCGAGTCAACTGGCATCTTTATTTGTCCTAGGACTTCCGTAGGCAGTCTTTAAGAAAAAGTGGCTATAGGATGGAAACCAGAAGTGCCACTGCACATATAAAAGACCAGAATGATATTTTATTTAAAGTTACTGGGGACAAGTAAGGCCTCTTTCACACTAACGTCCCGTTCAGGCCCGCCTGTCAGTTTTTCAGGCGGACCTGAACGGGTGCTCCATAGAGCTCTATGGAGCGTCGGATGTCAGCGGTGACATGTCCGCTGACATCCGACCCGCTCCGATCCGAAAAAGTGTAACGGAGGAAAAAGCTATTTTTCCATCCGTCTGCGGATCGGATCGGATGACGACGGGCACTGCGGTCCGTCGTCATCCGATCTCCCATAGGGGAGAGCGGCGCTGTGACAGGTCCGTCCCTGCGCAGTGTGCAGAGACGGAGCTGTCATCTCCCTGCTCAGCGGGGATCGGCGGAGTGATCCCCGCTGAGCAAACGGATATCCACGGGGCGGATCAGAACTGATCCGCCCCGTGTGAAAGGACCCTAAATGAGGTTGCTTTTCTAAAGGTAAAAAGACTGTGGGGGGTATTTACTAAAGGAAAATCCACTTTGCATTGCAAGTGCACTTGAAAGTGCACTGAAAATGCACTTGGAAGTAAAGTCGCTGTAGATCCAAGGGGGACATGCAAGGAAAATAAAAAACAGCATTTTAGCTTGCACATGATTGGCTGATAAAACCAGCAGAGCTTCTCCTCATTTCAAATCTACGCCTTAGATTTAGAGCGACTGCAGTTACAACTGCACTTTCAGTGCACTTTTAAGTGCACTTGCAGTACAAAGTGGATTTTTCTTTCAGAAATAACCCCCTGTGCACTTTGCAGGTTCAGTTCCTTCAGAGTTTAGTAAATGAGGAAAAGCTCTGGTGACTTCCATCATCCAATCATGCACAAGAAAAAAATTGTTATCTTTGCATGTAATTGGGTATTCTTTGCAAAGTGAAGCTTTGCCCCATTTACTAAGCTCTGGAGCAACTGCACTTGCAAAGTGCACAGTCTACTTGTGTATAGCCAAAGTGTTGTGCTAAACAAAAATATAAAAAAAAAAAATATATATATATATATATATATATATATATATATATATATATATATATATATATATATATATATATATAAATGTAAAACAATGAGTCTGAGTGGTTGATTTACTAAAGGCAAATATACTGTGCACTTTGCAAAGTGCAGTTGCACTCTTCAAGAGCAGTTGCTCCACAGCTTAGTAAATGAGCAGAAGCTCTGATTACTTCCCTTATCCAATCATGTGCAAGCAAAAATGCTGTTTTTTTATTGCAAAGTGAAATGTTACCTCATTTACCAAGCTCTGGAGCAACTGCACTTGCAGAGTACAACTGCACTTTGCAAAATGCACAGTGTTTTTGCCTTCAGTAAATCAACTATGTCTTCCAACTGACATCAATGTAATGCCTTCACTTTGTGGGGGGGAGTCAAATGAGGCTTGTGTATCTTATATGTTCCATCCACGCTTGCTGTTCCACATCAAAGAACAAGAGGAATCGTCCAACAGTCACCTCTGAGTGGTACTTCTCCGGTCCCGAAGCAAGATGTCCAGTGGAAATTTGTCAATATAATGATAAATGGCAATAGTGTAAAATCCTTCAAAATCAACTTTATTTAACCACTTCATTACAAGGCACTTCCCCCCTTCCTGCCCAAACTAATTTTCAACTTTCAGCGCTGTCACTTTTTAAATGATAATTGCGTGGTCATGCTACACTGTACCCAAAAATTATTTTGGTGGTATTTGATCACCTCTGGGGTTTTTATTTTTTTATAAACAAATAAAAAAAAGACAGAAAAGTTTGAAAAAACAAACTGTTATAAAATGTTGTAAATAAGTATGTTTTCTCCTTCATGGATGGCCACTGATGAGGCTGCGCTGATGGGCACTGATAAGGCAGTACTGATGGGCACTGATGAGGTGGCACCAATGAGGTGTCACTGATGGGCACTCATAGGGGGCACTGATATGCAGCACTGATAGGCACTCATAGGTGGCACAGGTGGGTACTCTTAAGCAACACTGATCAGCACTGAAAGGCTGCACTGATGGGTACTGACAGGTGGCACTGATGGACACTAATGGGTGGCACTGATGGACACTAATGGGTGGCACTGGTGGGCATCACTGATATGGAGGCACTGGCAGGCATTGTTGATGGGCACTGATGGGCATCATATGTGGGCACTGATTGGCATCCTGGTGGCATACCTGGTGGTCATCAGTGGTGGGCATCCCTGGTGGTCCTGGGTGGGCCTCCTCGAGGGGGGGCTGATAATCAGTCAGCGAAGACCCCCTTGTCAGCAGAGCTGATGATCAGCTCTCCTCTACTCGTGTCTGTCAAACATGAGTGAGGAAAAGCCGATACATGGCTTTTCCTGTTTACATGGTGATCAGCTGTGATTGGACATACCGAGATCTATACCAAGATCAATGTTGCGGTGTGCCAGACTAACACACAGCACAACATATCGCCGCACTGCCCACCCCCCGTGGGTGCACACCAAGTTGTTATCGTGATCACGTCATATGACGTCCAGTCAGGATAAGACAACCACTTTGCACACGTCATATTGCTATAGTGGTTAAAGTGGTTAAGTAACGCATCACATGACATTACATGGGTACAATCTTCCTTGGTTCAAAGACAAGGATGTTGGTTCCATCCAAATGCAATGACAAGAGATAAACCATTTACCTGACTGGTTTTGTTACAATAGACACATAGGTGTCTTTTCCTGTCATCGCTTTAAATACATCCAGTCACTGTCCAAGCCTCGCTCTCATCTCCTACACTATATGGCTCTCTAATACAACCACACCCCGCACTGAGTTTTTATGATGATGTAAAACAACCTTCCTCCACCTGTGCATGCCACTCCCATCTCAAACGGAGCACGCTCCACACTGAAAGCCAGCAAGAAGTAGGGATGCTGTGTCTCCCAATCATAAAATATGCCATTTCCTGGGAGGTTTTTTTATTTTTTTATACACTATTCCTAAGGTGATTAGAGATCTGAGCGGGCTTGAACAGCACCACACATAGCATGCAAATATAAAGCAATGTACATTATCAAGGACAACAGCTAATATTAAATACAATGGATATGGATATCAGAATAAAAATCAATAAAAACACTAAATTTAAAATAAAATAAGAAAGCGGGTTCAGGAATTCTCCAAAAAACAGTTCACATCTCAGTCTGCGTTTAACCCGTATGGAACATAACTTAAATCCATTTTGTTTAGATTTGTTCCAGTCCACTCACTTTTAAACTACCTCTCCATTGAGAGATGAAACTCTATACCTATAAAGAGGGTTCCATTCAATGTTCAAGGGGTGTGGACTATACAGTATATTGTAACCCACATAAGCACTGATGTATATATACTACATGTGTAGTCCTACATGTAATGACAGACTTCATAGTATAGGATTTTGAGGTAACTTTGGATGAAAATTCTGTTATCTTCCTTTTTTTACATGCATTGAAGTATCCAGTAAGGTTGTGAAAAAGGGGAGACCTAGAGATTCTGTAGGATATGCCAATATTTTCCCAAAATACATTTAACAACTGTGTGTTGGGTAGAAAAAGACGTGACTAGTGAAAAACTGTCAAAGTTGCATTTCTCTTTAGCGCTGTCATTCACCCTATCTGTCAAAAGGGGTATCTCTTTCCATAGCTCTAACTTGGTCAAGCATGGTCTCTAAAGCAATGGGGTCATACTTTTTATCAAGGAATCTGTTTTTTAATATCCCAGTCTCTCTATCGAAATCCTCAAGGGTGGTACAGTTTCTTGTCAAATGAAGGAACTGTCCCTTGGGGACTCCTAACCAAGGTCGAGTATGACAAACTGTCCCTTCATATATATGCATTACAATCAGTAGCCTTGAAGAAAGAAGTCATAATTAAAAAGCCATCATCCACCTTAATGGTCAAATCTAGAAAATTAATTTCCTTTTGGGTCATCTTGTAGCTTAATTTAATGCCTATATTGTTCTGATTCAAGGTGCTCATGGCCTCTATAAGAGAGGTGGAGTCACACCTCCAAATGAGGAGGATGTCGTCTAGCCCACGTCCTTTGTAGGGCATAGACGACATTCTCCTCCCATCTTGCCATGAACAAATTCACCACACTGGGAGCATGTTTAGCCCCCATTGTGACATCCCTATTTTGAAGGAAGAAATCACCTCTGAACCAAAAATAGTTATGTGTAGCTACATTTTTAAACAGAACCATGATAAACTCCTTTTGAATTGAACTTAAGGGTGAGTCCTTATCCAGATAATATGATACTGTGGATAAGCCAAGTTCATGAGGAATGATGGTGTATAATGATGCAACATCTGCTGTCACCAACCACCATCCCTCTTGAAAGTCAAATTCCCCTATCAAGGTAATGACAGACTTGGTGTCCTTAACATATGAGAGCATTTATCTCACCAATGGCTGCAAAATTGTGTCAATATATTTGCCCACCCGGCACATGATAGAGTCAATTCCCCTGACTATGGGGCACCCCGCGGGGCAAACTGGATTCATATGGACCTTAGGCAAATAATAGATGTTTAGTGTCCTCGGAGATGAAGGAACCAAAAATGAAAATTCCCCTTTTTATTGACAATGCCCTGTGCATAACCAACTTCACCAACTCTTTTTTGTTATGAACACGCAGGGTCCCTCCTCAGTGGAAAGTATGTTGCATGGTCACTAAGAGTGTTGTTCATTTCTGTCACATAACCTTTCTTGTCCAACGCCAAGATGCCACCTTCTGTGTCCGCAGGCCTAACTATCAAATCCTTATGATCGCACAGTTGTTGCAACCCACTTTCCAGATAATCCTGCATTTTGATGTTTTCCACCCTGACTTTATCCATGTCTCTGAGAACATCCTTAAAAACCCTCACAGAGGAGGCCATTCCTCCTGGGGGCTTAAAAAGTGAGGAATTGGAAAGACAGGAAGATTGAATATCTGAGGATATCAGTCTTCCTTCTTTGATAGGGTCGGACAAAAAGTATCTATTGTTGTTCATTTTTTATATATCCATAAACGTCTTTTTTGAATAAAAAAAAATAAGACAACAGTAAAATTAGCCCAATTTTTTTATATAGTGAAAAATAATGTTACGCCAAGTAAATTGATATCCAACATGTCATGCTTCAAAATTGCGCCCGCTCGTGGAATGGCGTCAAACTTTTACCATCAAAAATCTCCATAATCGATGTTTAAAAAATTCTACAGGTTGCATGTTTTGCGTTACAGAAGAGGTATATGGCCAGAATTATTGTTCTTGCTCTACTGATTGCAGCGATACCTCACATGTGTGGTTTGACTACCGTTTCCATATACGGGCGCTACTCATGTATGCGTTCGCTTCTGCGCGTGAGCTTGTCGGGACTGTGTGTTTTTTTTTTTTAAATGTTCTTATTTATTTTACTTGATTTTATTTATTTTTACAGTGTTTTTAAAAAAATTATTGTTTTTATTCCTAGAAAAAAGCATGGCAGGTCCTCTTAAATATGAGATCTGCGGTAAAAAAGTCCTCAGATCTCAGATCTCATATTTGGACTTAAATGCAATAAAAAAAATGACATTGAAAAAAACGTACCTTTAAGAGGTATGGGCGGAAGTGATGTTTTGACGTCACTTCCGCCCTCCTATGGTATAGAGACAAGTGGGGGTCATGTTAGCCTCACTCGTCTCCATACCCAGCAGCAAGAAGGACGCGATCACCTCCGGTGCTACCGACAGCTCCGGTAAGCACCTCTCCCACCGCCGATAATGGTGATCTCGCGGCAAACCCGCCACAGAGACCACCATTATCGCACACAGGACCGCCTCCTGTAAAGAGGGATATCTTGGTTGTGGCAGCAGCTGCTGCCGTTACCGAGATATCCCTCTTCAAAGTACCGACGTATATGTACATGAGGCGGTGCTTAAGTGGTTAAATTGTATGTAACGTCACCTGTTGGTCTCTTTTTCGCTTGTATTCGCCTCCCCCCTCTGGTCCCTCTCCTTGTCCTCTTATTCCTTGGTAACCTTATCCCTGCTGTTGAAAATCCCCATATTGGGAATATCCAGGATATGGGCCCTGAGATTATGAGTTATCCTGGAATATTGGACCTGATTAGTGGGACGGTTATCTGATCTCCCCACTGCATGAGGATGATGTTGATTCCCATATGTCTGGGATCCCAGTCTACCTGATAAATTTGATCGATATTGGTTATCATATGCCTGGGGCCCAGGTCCCCTCTGATTGTTATGATCATAGTTGCGATAAGTAAAAGGGAGATGGCCCCTCTGTGGTTGTTTACGAAAACCCCCTCCACATCCATGATGATTACCTCCTTGAGATTGGCCATATCCATGGTCATCTCTATCAAGAGGGGCAAATCTATTGTTTGCCGGGACATTACAATCTGATGGCTGATTGGATTCCCCGCTGAAATTGAAAGACTGTTCCTCTCTATTACCCCATGGGGTAAAGGGGGATCTCGGGAGAGAGTTCCAAGAGTGTAACCTATCATTTCTTGGAAGGGGGTATGGAAGTCGGGGGTTATATCCATTCCCACCCTCTGGAGTTCTTGAATAGGATATATTTCCTTGTTTATAAGGAACCTGAGTCCAGTTAGTCAAATGGTTTCCAATGTTAGGGTCAACCCCTGGAGTAGGATTATCCCCACCTGCCTGTTCAAATGCAATTCTATTTTTCCACTCGAAGACAATCCCTGTCTGGTAATCCCCTTTAACCCTATTAAACTTCTTTTTCTTTTTTCTTTTTTGTTAATTTTTCTCAGTTTCTAGATTTTTCTTCAAATTTGTTGAACGCTCCTTATATTTCCAAAGGTTATATTTCCAAATTGGAGCCATTTATTTTTGATTTCCTTGATCTGGGAGATGAGAGCGAGGCTTGGACAGTGACCGGATATATTTATAGCGGTGACAGGAAGAGATACCTATGCCCGGAAGAAGTTCTATTGTAACAAAACTGGTCGGTTAAAAGGTTTATCTCCTGTCATTGCATTTGGATTGAACCAACATCCTTGTCTTTGGACTGAGGAAGATTGTACTCATGTAATGGAATGCTATACGTTACTTAAATAAAGCTGATTTTTAAGGATTTTACAATATCTTTATATTGACACATCCCACTGGACATCTTGCTTCAGGACCAGAGAATTTCCACTCAGAGGTGACTTCTGGACAATTCCTCTTGTTCTTTAATGTGGAACAGCAAGCGTGGATGAATCATATAAGATACGCAAGCCTTATTTGACCCCACCTAATAGGTGGTCAATATGCGCTGGTAAGAGTACATCCTTATTATGGTGGTGGTTATCACAAGGTGGAGAAATTGAATGAACAATCGTTTGTGAACTTTTTAGTGAAGGCATTACCCTGATGCCAGTTGGAAGACACATGGGGGGTTATTTATGAAAGGCAAATTCATTTTGCACTACTACAAGTGAAAAGTGCACTTGAAATAGCACCGACAAACAAGGATTAAACAAATAAATATATGTTATATATAACTCAGAAAATGTAATAACAGTTCATTCATTTAACAAATTATTATAAATTTAAACCTATTTAATCTGTTCTAAAAAGTGTTTTTACCCATCTCCACTAAAAAGTAGATTTAAAAAGTTGACCATATGAGTTAATTAATTCTGATTCAAAAAGTCTTATATAGTACAACCCCCATTTGTTCTCAAGTCAAGGTCTATCCAGCATATTTAACTCTAAATTATACAGCATAAATATAGTTAAACTATCAAGATTGGTAAAATATTATTAAAATGAAAATGAACCGTTTTTAATACAAAAATTAAACATTACTTGATAAAATTCATAAAATTACCTGAAGAGGATACGAAGAGCTTGATTTACTAAAGGAAAGTAAACTGTGCAGTTGCACTCTGTGTGAGCAGAGCTTAGTAAATGAGGAAAAGCTCCACTGAATTCCATCATCCAATCATATGCAATCAAAAAGGCTGTTTTTTTTAAATTTTCCTTGCACGTGATTGGGTAGTCTTTACAAAGTAAAGCTTTACCTCATTTACTAAGCTCTGGAGAAACTGCACTTGCCGAGTGCAATTGCACTTTGCAAAGTGCATGGGGGGGCTGCGCCAGTTCATACCTTAATTGGTGCGCCAGATAAATTATTGAGCTTGTGAGCCGGCGCACGCATAAGCGCAGCAGATGATAAATATGCCGGCGCACGCGATAATAATATGCCATTGATAATAGCGCATGCCGTATCATTAACAGTCCATTCACACAGGAGCAACACGACTTCCAGCACGACTTTGGGAGGCAACTTGGACACGACTTAAGTATGAATCACAGCGCGACTTGGGACTTCAACGCGACTTGGGGCAACTTACAACACGACTTTAAGCCGCCCCCAGGCCAGGCGCTTTAATTTTAAAGAAAAAACTGGCATGGGTTCCCCTCCAAGAGCATACCAGGCCCTTCATGTCTGGTATGGATATTAAGGGGAACCCCGTGCCATTAAAAAAAATGGTGTGGGGGTCCCCCTCAAAATCCATACCACGCCCTTCAGGTCTGGTATGAATTTTAAAGTGAACCCCACACTAAAAAAAAATGCAGTGGGGGTCCTCCTCACAATCCATGCCAGACCCTTATCCAAGCACGCAATCTGGCAGGCTGCAGCAAAAGAGGGGAAGATGAGAGAGCGCCCCCCCCTCCTGAACCACTCCAGGCCACATGCCCTCAACATTGGGAGGGTGCTTTGGGGGTAGCCCCCAAAAGCACCTTGTCCCCATGTTGATGAGGACAAGGGCCTCATCCCTACAACTCTGGCCGGTGGTTGTGGGGGGTCTGTGTGCAAGAGGCTTATCAGAATCTGGAAGCCCCCTATAACAAGGGGACCCCCAGATCCCAGGCCCCCTTGTGTGAAATGGTAAGGGGGTACAAAAGTACCCCTACCATTTCACCAAAAAAGTGACAAAAATTTAAAAAATTACAAGAGACAGTTTTTGACAATTCCTTTATTAAAGTCTTCTTTCCATCTTCTTTGGGTTTTCTTCCTTATTCCTTCATCCATCCTTTGGTTTCCTCCTCCATCTTCTTCTTCCTCTGCTTCTTGCTCCGGTGTTCTGGTCCAGCATCTTCCTCCACGGCGTCTCTTCTTCCTCGCTTCATTCTCGGCCGCTTCGCTCAATGGGAGGCTCCTGCTGTGTGACACTTCTCTTCTTCCGACAGTTATATAACGGAACTGTGTGTCAGAGGGGGCGAGGTTGCTGGGTGGCCCCGCCCTCTGTTATATAAGAAGTGTCAGAAGAAGAGAAGTGCCTTTAGTAAATCAACCCCAATGTCGGAAATCTGGAGTGAACAATAATAGTTACACAGAAAACCATAATGAAAACAGTATTACGCAAAATCTAGATTTTTTTTTGCAGATGATCTAAATGACTGTGGACCATGAAGCATGGAGTGGATGGGAATACTCGACAGAAGGGGCTTAAATAAGCATATGCGAGTGACGAAGTGGGGGGGAGGGGGGCTGTGGGCAGTATGTGTAGTTAGACAAGCTCATTGTAGATTATTGGTGTATGTGTTATCACTAAACAAGGATAAACATTTGTATTGAATATGACCTGAAATAAAAGTTGCCGAAATAAAATATGAGGTGAGATTTAATTTATAAATAATTTATAAATAATTTTAATGTATAATGTATTGTTATATTCGCTGAGTTATTTATATATATTCATCCTTGTTTGTGAGTTATTTAAAAATAGTAGTTTAATATTCTTTAGAAAAAGCTTTGGTTACATTCATGTTTCTATATGTTTATAAATCAGAGGAAGTGGAACTTCCACAACCCCCCCAAGCGCATTGGATTTTGCTTGGTGTTTTTAGATAAAATATAATTTTGGACTTGGAGTGTTACTGTCATACCTTAATCTATAGAAATAAAAACTTGCCTGTGGTGTCTCTCTTCTCTGTCCAACCCTAATACAAGTTTTGGCTTTAGATGCACTATAAGGCTGCCAGCTTGAATGCACAAAACATCAATTCTAAAAAAAAGAATATTTTTTATTAAATATAAATCACTTTGGTTTGTGGTCCACGAAGTAGTACCTGATTTGCCTTGGGGACACAGTGACACTGTTAAATACT
Organism: Lithobates pipiens; assembly: GCF_037356315.1. Lineage (NCBI taxonomy): Eukaryota > Metazoa > Chordata > Amphibia > Anura > Ranidae > Lithobates > Lithobates pipiens. Next base: position 46,756,935 of record NW_027507788.1, on the reverse strand, counting down.
AGATTGAAAGTGGTGACTTGCCAGGAGCTGGATGTGTTCTTCCACAGTTAATTACTCTATTGTTTACCCTGAGTTTTCTGGAAATCACCTGGGTTCAGGCATGAGTTGCCTGTAGCCTGATGTACTTTGTTGTATGGCTTAATGCCGATCCCACATAACCACACCTCTGTAATGATAACCACCTGTCACATGGGTGCAGAATAGGAGTGCTACATGTAGGCAAGAAAACAACTGTAAAAAAAACTATATGGTTTTATAATGTGTTTGCCTACAAAAAGTAAAGCAGTTAGAAGCACACTTAGTAGTGACTGGTCCTACACCCTTTAAAAAAATCACTTTAAATATTCAACTATATGTTCATACTAGAAATATTATATTAGGGTATAAGAATTCTCTGGTCCCTTCTTCACACTGATGCCTCTAACATCATTACCAATATTTCCCCAGGAACTCCACAGATTTTAAGCAGTGGCACCAGAAAAGCAGTATTTTGCCATTTACCTCTCTACAGTAGTTGAATGGTATACCTCATACACAATATTCATAGGTCCATAGGTCAAACATTTTATGTAAAAATCGTTTTTGCAAATTTTTACTAATGCATGCTTGCCTTTTTTAGGTCCTTTGGGGAAAAACATAACTTATCTTGGTTCTGTTACATCCTGAGGGAAGCAACATTTCCTAATGCCCCATTATCCCAGCCCTGATTTAAAAAAGGGCAACCCTCCTACAACTCACACCTGAAGCAACCTGGCTACATACTAAGCAAGCCATCTTAAGTGAGAACTGGAGAGAAATCCAGTTTAAAATTCTACATCTCGTGAACCTTTAATGCCCCTATCAAGTTGCCCCCTCCTGACTGTATTACATTTCGATATGACAGCCTTTAAATACATAGTATGATATAACACAGAGGAACTAAAGTGTACCCTTGACAAGCTTGTTGTGCTCTGCTTGACCTTCTGACTTGCTAATAAATTTGGGTTATAGACGTTAGAACTTATTGGACCCTGAATTTGGTGAGGATGTGGTGGATGACTAGAGGTGGTATTTTCTTGAATTTTCTGAAATTTATTGTCTTTATGTTTTATATACTGTCTCTGAGTCTGGTGGAGACCTCTGATGGATCCAAACAATTTCCGCACTCATGTACTGACTACAAGCTTAACTCTTCCTTGTCTCCTCTGCTGCCTTCTCTTCACAGCCAAATGTATCAGTGCTGCTTTTCTTATATAGTACATAGGGAAATATCAGCCTGTCAAGGATGGGGTGAACAGCCCTGGCCCATTGTTATGGTACTCTCAGAATCCCTGTCGGGACTTCCTATTTTACAACCCTCAGAATTCCTGCCAGGACTTGCAGAATCCCTGCCAGAACTTCCAGAAATCCTCCTCTCAGAATGCCTGCCCGGATTTCCAACAGGACTCACAGAATCCCTGCCAGGACTTGTATTAGTACTCATGGAATCTCTTCCAGGACTTCCAGATTTCCCTGAAGTCATGCTGCTCATATCCTCTAGCCAAGACTGTGAAGTGTCCAATGTTGTGTATTCTCACAATCTACCCCTTGTCACATATATCTATGATTATCACCCGCAAGATTGTCTGATCGGCATGATCAGGATTGTTATGACTTTTCTCTTGTCTGCTGACCACCCAAACCTCTACTTGGACCTTGCCCATCTTCTTGCTTGCCACATCCCTGAAGCCTTTGCTTGTGTCAAAAAACATGAATCAGACCGAGACAGAAGTACGTCACACTTGTTTAATAATAAAAGTAAATAGAACAAACATAGTCAAAATATATACAAAGTTCGGTTACCGGAACAGATAGTCAGACAAACCAGAAAGTCAGGAAGCCAGAGCTCAGCGCAATGTATCAGCAATCAGAATCTGGAGGAGGAAGGAATGTCAGCCAAGCAAGTCTTTAACAGGAACGCACGAGATAGCCCCTGTGATGTTGACCAAGGGGAAGGCAGAGATCTTCTGGGCTGGACTGCTTAAGTAGGCAGGACTGACGAGTAGGATATCATAAACAGGTGAGTCACTGTGGAGAGATAGGAACTTGCAATCAGCCACTGAAAGAACTTTGTAAACAGATCTCCAAACATAAGATATCAGTTCAAGAGTTTCAAAGAGGATACTTCCAGATGGAAGGATGTATCCACTCCCTGGCTTCTTTTACTACTTCTGCAGTCAATGTCACAGCAGCTCCTGCAACAGCCATGCCACCTACATCAGAGCCAATGGTACCACTTCCTGATTGTTTCTTGGGATATCATAGTCAGGTCAGGGTTTTTCATAGTGCTTGTCTCCTGTTTTTCTACTTGTAGCCAAGAACCTCTGGCTAAGAATGCACAAAATTAGTAGGTATCAGGGGGAGCCTCAGGCATTGGCCTTTCAGCTTATAGATCGAAAGCATGAGACCTTGACCAAAACATATTTTCTGTTTGAGGCACTGGATGAATAGTATAATGACCCACACTGAGTTGCGGGTTGGACAAATTAGACAGCAGAGCAATTCCTCAAGTGTTATTCCCACATTTTTAAGTAAAATTCGGTATCTCTGCTTCCCTAGGCAGTGACAATGTTGAGCCCCCTTTCCCCTCACAGACCCTATTTTGCGCTAATTTATGGTTTCCACAATGCTTCTTTTCTAGTTGCTCTATGGAATCCTCAGTTCCCAAGGTACAAGACAGGATTTCCATCCTAACTACAAAACTGTGCATGATGAAAGTGCTGTGGGGGTGCTGGAAGAATTTTTGGGGGGTGCTTCAGCATGCCCATGATCCCACCCTAGTACCTCATCTAGGAACTGATAACACTTTACCAATGTATAAGTTAATCTATGCAAGCAGGATCTGTCCCATTATTTTATTTTTTTAAAGATATGGTGCACCTGGGTTTCAGGTTAACCCTTTAATTGAACAAGGGACATTGTATTGCCTAAAGGCATTTTACTCATTTTTTGTGACTATCTTCTCCCCCCCCATTTCGTCTTCTCCTTTTGCTCTGTACGTCTTCTCCCTTCTATTTTTTTTATCAATTTTTCTTTATCTTTCTACTTCCTTGGAGTATTTAGAATGTCCTATTATACCTTACAATCTCCTATGTAGACTGCCTCTTCTGTATCTGCCTAATATGGCCTCAGATATGCTTTTCTGTATTTCATACTTCATTATTTGTTTAGAATATCTATTTCCTGCTGAACCTTTCTGGGTATAGTCCTCTCCAAAAAAAGTATGTATGATGGTTTGGATAATCTATACTTGTGTCTTCTTTGTTTCTTTATTGTACAACAATGTGCTGCATTGCTTGTATCTGGCTGATCTTTTTTTCAACATTTTTCTACTTATAAAAGTGGAGGGCACAAAGCAGATAGTGTCAGTGAATATGGAAGCAAATGTAGGGAAAGGATAGGGAAAGCTGACACACTGCACAGGGAAACATTAGAGTCAGTTAGAAAACTGTCCTTTATTCTGATTGCTAGATCTTTGGGAAATCAACCCTGTTGGCTGCCCTTTTTTTCTTATTTACACAACAAAATAATACGAAAGACAAAAAAATTCTAATAATGAGATCAGCAGTCACTTTTAGTTGCTGTCCCAGCCATAGACATCTTAAAAAATAGGCCTTTTACTGGGGGGGGGGGGGGGGGGGGGTAGAACTTAGGGGTTTTTATTTATTTTGGAGGTATATTGTTTTTTTGTTTTTTTTAATGCTAATATAGATTTTTTTTTAGGTTAAACTGTTGTTCAATCTTCCCTTTAAAGTGGTTGTAAATCTGCAGTTTATCTGCAATCTTCTCTTCTTTACATCCATTCAAAGTCCAGAATTTGTAGAATTTGTAAAGCTTGTCTGAACTGTCATAAAAAAGGAGGAAGGGACCTGGAATTACACTCTGCAGAGCTCAGGGAGGAGAGCTCTGATAGCTGATTGGGGGAAATGGACACACACACCTTTACACAGCACACAGGGACACAGCTGCCAATCAGGCAAAGCTCCCTCCTTGTCACCTTTTTGAAGTGATTCATATTGATAGCAGAGAGATGAAGCAGTAGACCAAAATTACACTTAGTGCTTTTAACTGAGACAAATACACACTATAGAAAGATATGTTTTGTTAATATTTCATACCTGAGGTTTACAAACGTTTTCACAGCTGCTTACATAACTGTTCTGTCAGCAGCAGCTCTGGCATATACACATGTTTACTGTACCGGCCCGACCAGCAGGGGGGCCCGGGCAACCTGAACAGCTAAGTCATTTAATGTAAAAAATTAAAATAAAAAATTCTCCAGCCACTGATCAGAGTCCCTTAACGTCCGCCCAGCCAAAACTTCCATCAGTCTGTCTGCAGTACATTATGGCATTGGAGGCATGGGTAGCACTGTCTCTGCAGTACATTATGGCATTGGCATGTCCCACTTTCAAGTCGCTGATCGCCATTACTAGTAGGATCCCTTTTACACTGGGTCGGTGGGGGCGTCTGAGATAAATCGCCGGTATTTACCGTCAATTTCTATGGCATTTAGGGAAATAAAATTTCTGTGAATTGCCTCAGAAAAGTAATCTGAGTAACAATCTATTTTTGAAGGAGCTGCTGCTGGTGTGAACAAGCCCATAGAGTGTTGTCACAAGTTAAAGTGACACTAAACTCTAGTTCTATTCAAGTATGTATTCTTAACTTAAAGTCCCATCTACCTCTTGCAGCAAAAGTGGATAGGAGAGCTTCGGGAGCTCGCAGAGGACATTACAAGGAGGCAGAAAACCACAGTAAGAAACTATTTCAGGAAAAATAGATTACAGGTCCATTAAGTAGTGGATATGTATGTGTCAGAGAAGTTACCTGGTTGGTCGCGGTGCTGGCCATGCTGATGTGCGTCGATGTGCGACGGTGCGTGCTGGCGCACCTGTTCCTGTGCGCGCTGTTGTGCATGCCCCTGCGGGCGTTGGTGCGTGCCGGTGTGCGCCTGTGCGCACTCCTGTTAGCCCTGGTGTGCGCCGTTGTGCGCTGTTGTGTGCACTTCTGGTGGCACTGGTGTGCACGCTGGCGCTCGGGCACGTGCGGGTGTGCTTATGCACAAGTCTGTGCGTGTTGGCACTCACACGTGCGTGGTGTTTGGCACCAATCGGCCTATTTAGGTCTGCCGTATACTCCATTCAAGTGCTGCCTGATCATCACCTCCCTCGTTCCCTGCTCCGTTGCCTGTATCTGCATTCCTGTATGTCCGATCTCCTGACGACCCGGCTTGCTCTTTGGACACCCCTGATCTCCCCCTGCACCTGACCTTGGCCTGTTCTGTCCTTGCTCCTGCCTGTTCCTTTTGTACTGTTGCTGCCCGCCTGTTGCCGAATCCTACCTGTACCCGGACCCGCCTGCTCAGCCCCTGCTCCGCACCCAATTGCCTGTGTTTCAGCCTACTCACCTGCTGCTTCGGGTTCATCCTACTTCCAGCTCCTGGGCCCTCCTCATAGGCTCTCATACCACTCCGCACTCCCAGCCACCTGTCTACTCTACCATGGGTTGTAAGTCGGACACGTACGGAAGACCACTCTCTGCCCAAGCGGACTCACTGGTCTGGTAAGTGGAAGTCTGACAGTATGCTTTTGATTTTGAATGACCGTGAGTGTTTTTGAACTTATAGTATCTTAAGACACTGGACGCCATTCTTGAAACAATATCTACCTAAGAGCAGTGGTGAAAAAGCTCATAGCATTTTTCAATTTTTTTTTATTTTTTTTTACCAGTCAGCAAAAAACTTTAGTAAAACATGGCCTGCGTTATTCCATTGAATAGACAGAGATCTTGTGAAAAGAAAATGGGGCATTCAAGAAAGGTTCCTGGAATTCTTTGATTTCTTTGAGAAGACTGGTGAAGAAATTGCTGAAATGTTGCCGGTTTGTGGCGAATTTCGCTCGTTCGTGATTCACCAAACTGGTGGACTACTGGCGCTGTTCGCACGGCGGACATATGCGTTTACATTGTGAAGAACTTTGACCCATGATGACACATCCATCATGGGGTACAGGACAGCCAATTGAGACATTTCAGCACATGGACAATTGGACATACCCCCTACCTTATAAATAGACCTGATCTGGCGGGCCATTTTACATTCTGTCTTTTGTCAGTGTAGGGACAGGATGCTGTGTGGAGCAGGGACAGTCAGTTTAATCCCTAGCTATTACTATTAGGTCCACAAAAGTCCTTTTAAGGACTGGTATAGGTGTACAGTATATAGGGTTGTAATACACTTAAAATATTCTTTCTTTCAAATATACAAAGTATATTCTGGTGCACTGCTGCTGACTGCTGTGCTGCTGTGTGCACTGCTGACCGATTCAGCAGCTGTCTTTTGTCAGTGTAGGGAAAGGACGCTATGTGGAGCAGGGACAGTCAGTTTAATCACTAGCTATTACTATTTGGTCCACAAATGTCCTTTTAAGGACTGGTATAGGTGTACAGTATATAGGGTTGTACACATATAATATACTTTCTTTCAAATATACAAAGTATATTATGGTGCACTGCTGACTGCTGTGCTGCTGAGTGCTGACTGATCCTGCAGCTGTCTTTTATCAGTGTAGGGATTGAAGAACAGTTTGGTGTTTGGAGCAGGGACAGTCTGCAAATCACTAGCTACTAGGTCCACAAAGGTCCTTTTAAGGACTGGTATAGGTGTACAGTATATAGGGTTGTACACGTATCATATACTTTCTTTCAAATATAGAAAGCATATTATAGTGCACTGCACTGCTGTGCTGCTGACTGATTCTGCAGCTGCCGTTTCTCAGTGTAGGGAGGGACAGTTTGGTGTTTGGAGCAGGGACAGACTGCAATTCACCAGCTACTAGCTAGCTACTATTAGGTCCACAAAGGTCCTTTTAATGACTGTTATAGGTGTACTATTTGGTGTGCAGTATATAAGGGTGTAATACATGTATAAAATACTTTCAAATATAGAAAGAATAGTATAGTGCATTTCCACTGTGCAGCATTGTGACTGCTGAGCGGTTCTGCAGGGATACTACAAAGAGTGACAAACGCAATTAGAAAAAAAGTATTATAACTGGTGTGATAGACCAGTGGCCAAAACGACTGATTGAAGCGGGCTGTTATATACCTTCTTCCACATACATACTGCACTTCTCTAGAGACTTTTGTCACAGGGTAATTTAAAAAAAGACAGGCAAAAGAAGAGGCAGACCCTTCCACAGGGGTGGTAGGGGTAGGGCAGGAGCAACAGGCTTGAGCCAAAGTGGCAAATTGCAGATGGTGCGTTCGATTACGTCAAAGGACACACAAGACTTGGTTGAGTGGCTCACTCAGCCTTACTCTTCTGCACCCTCCTCATCCTCTCGATCTGCACCCTCTTCTTCACTCTCTGCTGTGTGCACCCCCAAAGACACTACCACCAACACCATCACCACCACCATATACCCTCCGGTTGAGTCACAGGAATTATTTTCCGATCCATCACAAGACATTGCCGATGTGCAGCCACTCTTGGCATTGGATCAGGAAGAGGAGGTAGCAACAACCGCCACTCAGCAGTCTGACGACAGTACCCAGATCACCCCAAGGAGGAGGTTTGTCCCCGCTGTTGCTGCCTACTCCGAGATCTCTAATTATACTGGTGGGGAAGGTAACGTCGATGGTGACGTGTCTAGTGATGTCATGTGGGTGCCCACAAGAGAGGAAGAGGAGGGGAGTTCAGAGGGAAATATTAGCAAGCAGATAGGGAGGAGAAGCAGGCGGAACTTAGATTGCACCGGAGGGACAAAGCAGACTGCTAATGTATCAGGAGCAAGGCATCAACCATGTACGGTCACATCTGGCGCTCCCAGGACGCCGGCCCATGGCTCTGCATTGTGGGCTTTTTTTAACGTGTCCGCTTCTGACAATAGTGTTGCCATCTGCAATCGTTGCAGTCAACGCATAAGTCGCGGCAAGCCCAACACTCACCTAGGGATGACCACCTTAAGAAGGCACATGAGCTGCCATCATCGAGCCCAGTGGGAGCAACGGAACCCAAAAAGCCACACTCCAGGCTCTCACCATCCAGCCTCATCTTCTACTTCTCCTTCTATTCTCTCCTCACAATTGTCCTCCACTCCACCTTCCATCATGCCATCCTCAAGTTTTTCTGGAAAAAGGCAGGCTTCTGTGGGCCAAATATTTGAGCGTAAAAAAATGTTGATGCCGGATAACCCTATTGCCCAACGGTTGACAGCTGGCTTGTCAGAACTGATAGCCCGCCAACTACTGCCATATAAACTGGTGGACGCGGAGGCCTTTAGAAAATTTGTGGCCATTGGAACACCACAATGGAAGGTCCCAGGAAGGAAGTATTTCTCACAGAAGGGCATCCCAGAGCTATATGGCCATGTTCAGCGGCAAGTGAATGTATCTCTGGCACACAGTGTTGGTGCCAAGATACATCTGACCACAGACACGTGGTCTAGCAAACATGGGCAGGGAAGGTATATAACTTTTACTCCCCACTGGGTGAACCTTCTGACAGCCATCAAGCATGTAACCCATGGCAACCGTGTAGATTTGGTTTTACCGCCACGGATTGCATGCAGGCCTGGGTCTTCTTCTCCTCCTCCTACTCCATCCTCCTCCCTCTCCTCCTCGTCTGACTCCTCCTTTTTCGCTGCTAGCGTCTCTTCCACTGCGCCGCCCAAGATCCCCAGAACCTATTCAAAATGCCAGGTGAGACGTTGCCATGCTTAAACTTGGTCGTGCAGCGATTCGTTGTCAAATACCCTGGGGTCCAGGACATCTTGCGGCAGGCAAGGAAAATCTCGGCCCACTTCAGAAGATCTCACACGGCTCTGGCTCGCCTTGCTGACATTCAGTGGCGACACAATCTGTCGGTCAGACGTCTTATTTGGGATTGCCCGACACAATGGAACTCAACCTTCTATATGCTTGATAGGCTGCTCCAGCAGAAACGTGCAGTTAACGACTACCTGTACGAACTTTGCGGCAAAACAGGTTCTGGGGAGCTTGTTTTTTTTTCACCGCGCCAGTGGCTGCTCATGCGTGACACATGCAGACTTCTGCGGCCATTTGATGAGATCACCAAACTGGTCAGTAGCAGCCATGGCGCCATCAGTGACATCGTACCTTATGCCTTCTTTATGGAGCGTGCATTGCATTGTGTCATTGATCAAGCTGTGGAGGAGCAGGAAGATGAAGAAGTCGCAATGTTGAATGAATTCCCAGGGGGGGCTACTCTATCTAAAACAAGTCAACAACAGGAGTCTGAAGAGGAGTCAGAGGAGGATGGTGTCGGGGTGGATGAGGAGGAGCAAGAAGAGCATGCTTTAAACCTTTCTGGGATCCCTGTTGTTGTGCGTGGATGGGCAGAGGAGAATGAGGAGGACGACATTATCCTGGATGATGAGCAGGAGTCAGGCCACCACACCGCTTCCAGTTTAGTGCAAATGGGGGCCTTCATGCTTCAGTGTTTCATCAGGGACCCCCATATAAAAAGCATAAAGGTCAAGGACCAGTACAGGGTGGCAACGTACTTAGACCCCCGGTACAAACACAAAATGGCAGAAATGTTACCACCATCACAGAAGGCTGTCAGAATGGAGTACTTACAGGCCTTGCATCGAGAAATGCTGCATTCTGCTTTTGCGTGCGCTAGCAGAGGAGGAATTCCCACTCCCAGAGAAAGAGTTGCAGGTACCAATCCAACAGCGCCTGCAAGAAGAGGGCGGTTTGAAGATGTGTTGGTGACTTCTGATATGAGGTCATTCTTTCAGCCGAACCATCAACAGGTCTCATCCGGATCCAGCATCAGAGAACGCCTAGACCAACAGGTGTCCAACTACATCGGGTTAACGGCCGATGTGGACGATCTGAGAAGTGATGAACCCCTGGACTACTGGGTGGACAGGCTTGACCTCTGGCCAGAGCTTGCCCAATTTGCAATGGAACTGTTGGCTTGTCCCTCGTCCAGTGTCCTGCTCGAAGGGACGTTCAGCGCAGCAGGGGGATCGTGACCGATAAGCACACTCGCCTAGCTCATGACAGTGTTGACTACCTCACATTTATAAAAATGAATGAGACATGGATCTTGGAGGAATTCAACACATGTGACCAGTAGACCATGTATATGCATAACTCTATAAATTATTTATTTAATCTAGCACACGGACCTTTTTTTCTACCTTTGGCTCACTTCCTTGTACAACCGTATACCGGTACACCATACTATATGCCCGTATACTCCAGTTTGAAGAGGTTGAGTGGTGTCGTATTTTTGGGTCCCACAGCGAGTTGCCGGTATCAATGCTGGTGTCAGTGCTCTCTATATCGGTGCTGGTGTCAGTGCTCAGTCTCTATCGCGGTGCTGGTTTCAGACATTGAGGGAGATAGCAGCGGAGAAGCCAATCAGCAGGCAGTGCCAGCACCATGGCTGAGGATCAGCCCTGGACTGGCACTTCCGGACCACCGCAGTGGAGCCCTGCATAGGTGGAGGTAAGGGCTGGGCAGAGGGAGGGGCTCAAGTACAGGTTGGCACACTGGGCCACTGGCACAGGACTGCGCTGCCCTAACTGTGGCACTGATCATCTCCTGCACCCCCTTCATAGCCTGCCCTGACCTTGCCTCTCCTCCATGGCCTTCATGCGCTCCTGAATTGTCAGAATTTCACAGATAAAAAAAGAATGCTTGTCGTTGTCGATCCCAGATTCACTTAATACTTTTCTTATGTCAGTGTGCATGTTGTGGGAATATGTGTGCACAGCTAGTATTTTGTGGCTGAAAATATGACCTGGAGGTTTTTAAGGTTGCCATTGAAGTCAATGGGGTCCACCGTGAACCTTGCGGTTTGCAAACTTTTGGCCGCGTTCGCGGTTCGCGTTCGCGAAACGTCTTGTCAAAAGTTCGTCCATCACTAGTTGCTATCAAGATTGTGTGAACATGGCATTGATGTCAAAGACTGTAGGGGTCAAGGGTAGGGGTCAGGAGCCAACATGTCAGGAAAAATTAAAGGTGTAAGATCCAGAATCCAATAAAAGTATCCCGCAGCCTTGTTTAGTCCATGTGCAGCACACTCATTAAATCTGGTTGGTGTATATGCAGCTTCAAGTTCCCCAGAAATGAGGGCCTTCTTTGGGTGTGTAAATAGGCTGTATGTTCTATTCAGCAGCAGTCCTGAGAGATGAAGCTCTTTGTTAGATGAAGTTGGTGGATTTTTACATGGCCTTAGTGACACCAGTTGGAGCAGTAAGGCTAATCACACAAAAGCTTCCAAGTATTCTGAAAGCTTTGGAAAGAGTGCTGGAAAGTAAAAAACTGACACGTGCTGCACACTCTGAAGCAGAAGGGCAGCTAGATTATTTCTCCTCTTTCCGTGCAATTGTTCTGGCTACATTCTGGGTCAAGGTCCTGCAAAGTTTTGAGGAACGGAAAAAAAATCTTCATTTAAGGTCTGTATTTATTGACATAGGTGCAGCCAACATAGGGCTTTGTCTGAAGTAATGAAGATTCTACGGAATAAGTGGCCAGCTCTACTCTCGGAGTCTAAAGTTGTTGCTGATTCCATGGAGGTTCCCAAGGAGCTACTGAATACTCACCAGCTTCGTAAAAAGAAGGCTGATAAAAATATTAAAGATCTGGATGTCCAAAAATTTTCAAAGTTCATATGTTCTTCCCAGCAATGGATGTCATAATTTAAGACCTGGAGCAACGATTTAAATCAATGGAAGAAGTCTGGAAGCTCTTTGCTCCCATCTTAAATCTGAGAACTCTTTCAGAAGAAGAACTGAAAACTTCAACAGAAATGCAGATTTCCACATACCGTGATGACTTGTTTGACATCACGGATTTGACCTGTTTGCAGAAACATTTGCCAATCAGCTGGGTCCTTTGGAACTATTACATTCAATTCATGAGCTGCAGCTTAAAGGGATTTTTGGAGAGGTTTGTATTGCCCTTAGAATTTTTTCTACCTTTCCACTCTCAGTTGCAGAAGGAGAGAGAGCATTCAGCAAGTTAGCCTTGATAACAAAAACTATCTCCGTTCAACAATGAGTGAGCAGCGTCTGAACAGTCTGGCTCTTCTGTCCATTGAGCATGAACTTGCAAGACAGCTGAACTTTCGAGACCTTATAAATAAGTTTGCTGAAGCAAAGGTACGAAGATTGTCTGTTACACATCTGTAACACCTTTGGCAAAGTGGGAAAGGACTAGTGAAACTGGTCAGAATTTCTTTTTGATCCTGTTGTAATCTATTTCAGAGAGGGATTTTCTGTATCTGGACAGTGTTAACATTATGCAGTTTGGACACTTCCTTATAACATTCACATTGCTTTTGGGTAAAGCCATAAATATATGTATATATGCAGGTTGTAAACTTGTACATTTTATGGCCACATGAGAGGCCGACATTACCACCTTTGCATGGAAGTGATTGGTCAAACGTTCATTCAGTTTTATTATGTGGATATTCAATTTTTTGCTGTTGCAGCTTTTGGCTTCAAGAAGCAGCACTCGGAACTTAGGTCATTTGAATCCTGTTGTTTTTGGGCCTGTTGGCACACTTATGTTTACCCAGTTGTTGCCTACTTTGAAAACACCTGAAAACTATATGCAGTGAACTATTTTTAAGGAGACCTGGCTTGTTGTTTTTTTTTTCACCTTTTTCATTTGTTTAATCTTCCTAATTTTTTTTTAAAATACCACTTAATTTATTTGTTAATGGTTTTTATTACATATAGATATTAAACTGTAAAGAGTTTTAAAGCATCACCTATAGATAATTAGACAAGTTTAGGTACTGTAGTTTTTTCCTATTTCACATGCACAATTCAAATAGTTGTATCTACAGTAGCTCACAAAAGTGAGTACACCCCTCACATTTTTGTAAATATTTTATTATATCTTTTCATGTGACAACACTAAAGAAATGACACTTTGCTACAATGTAAAGTAGTGAGTGTACAGCTTGTATAACAATGTGCATTTTCTTAAAATAACTCAACACACAGCCATTAATGTCTAAACCGCTGGCAACAAAAGTACACCCCTAAGTGAAAATGTCCAAATTAGGCCCAATTAGCCATTTTCCCTCCCTGGTCTCAGGTGTGAATGGGGAGCAAGTGTGTAAAATTTGGTGTTATCGCTCTCACTCTCTCATACTGGTCACTGGAAGTTCAACATGGCACCTCATGGCAACAAACTTTCTGAGGATCTGATCTAGGCTATAAGAAGATTGCCAAGACCCTGAAATTGAGCTGCAGCTCACTTTACATTTACACTTACATTTACCCTTACATTGTAGCAAAGTGTAATTTCTTCAGTGTTGTCACATGAAAGGATATAATAAAATATTTACAAAAAATGTGAGGGGTGTACTCACTTTTGCAAGATACCCAATGACACAACAAGATGGAAGCCCTCCTTCTCAATATACCTCATCAATAGGGATGAGCTGAATACCCCCCCCCCCCCCCCCGCCCCGTTTGGTTCGCACCAGAACATGAGAATAGGCAAAACATTTGTTTGCACATGTGAACACCATTAAAGTATATGGGACACGAACATGAATAATCAAAAGTGCTAATTTTAAAGGCTTATATGCATGGTATTGTCATAAAAAGTGTTTGGGGACCTGGGTCCTGCCCCAGGGGAGCAGTGATTTTAATAATGCTTAAAGTGAAACAATAAAAATGTAATATTCCTTTAAAATTCGTACCGGGGGGGGTGTCTATAATATGCCTGCAAAGGGTGTATGTTTCCCATGTTTAGAACAGTCTGACAGAAAAATGACATTTCTAAAGGAAAAAAAAGTCATTTAAAACTACTCGTGGCTATAATGAATTGTCGGTCCACAATACACATAAAATGTCATTGATAAAAACAGCATGTAGTGGCCATAACCCTTTGTAGGGTGACCTTAACTTATTGGGCTTACCGGTTACCTCTGATTGGCTTGTTCTTCCACGTCTAGGGGTTCCCAAGATTGATACCCAACAACTTGGACCCTGACACCAATAAAGTCCTTTTGAAAGGTTATATTTTTGCAGTGATAGCATCCAATAACACAGTCTCATATAGGAACAGAGGGCACAGGTGAAGAACTCAGGCACTGACATAACAAAGTCTCTAATCCCACCCAGAGAGTAGCCACTCGCAGCTGGGCAGTTCAGGGCTAAACAGATCTCTAGCCAGAGATCGTGGCAATCAGCATGTTGGTTCAAAACTTGAAAATTCCTATGAACGCATACAAGTTATAGCTGGAAGTGAACAGGAACCTCAGTACCTGGAACATTCACTGTCTCCTTAGTAGTACTGGAAAAAGTGTCGATTCGTCAATGTCCTTCCCAACTCAGTAACCAGGCACTTCTCAGGATGCCACTTGTCGGCCCTCCTCCGAAGAGTCCTCCCCCGGTCACCTTCACAAGCTGTGGTGCCCCTCCAAGCCGAGAGCACAACCGGACACCTTGAATCCTCCCTCAGTTACTGCGCCTTGGACCAGTCGGTTCCGAGACTCCGGAACAGATGGATCCCTACCCCAGACAAGACGGCTCTATTGAGGGTAACCAACAGAATCATGATGCGGGATGTCGAACACCCCGTGACCAGGACCCCTCGTGGAACAAGAACAGTCCACATTGGCCTCACGAACTCCTCTCCCTCAAACACATGACCCCAACATCTTAAGTACACCCTCCCAGACTCCTCAGCGAGGCCTGGCACACCCACTGATTGGTTCAGAGGATGCTGATACCTAAAACATCCAACCAGGCCTGGTTCTGACCTGTCATGTGCACCTCACTGTACACATGACCAAGCAGAACTTCTAACATAGCCCAGCCAAACTGATGTCAAAGTCAACCTACGCAATTAACCCTCAGAACCCCTACTGTTTTGAGGCAAAAAACTAAATTTACACCTGTATGATACTTTCCAAAATGTCATCCGCTACATAGACATCCCCCAGGTACGAGGAATTTAAAGGAATATTACACTTTTATTGTTTCACTTTAAGCATTATTAAAATCACTGCTCCCGAAGAAACTGACATTTTTAAAACTTTCTTTTGCATTGATACATGTCCCCTGGGGCAGGACCCAGGGCCCCAAACACTTTTTATGACAATACCATACATATAAGCCTTTAAAACTTTAGCCTTTAGAACTTTTTATTTCTCCCATAGACTTTTAAAGGGTGTTTTGCAGCTTTCGAATTTGCCCCAAACACACAAAATTGTTCACTGTTCGGCGAACAGCCAATGTTTGAGTTGAACATGAGTTTGACTTGAACATAAAGCTCATCCCTGCTCATCAAGCATTACAGCTTCTCAATCCTACTCTTACACGTGGAAAAGCTTCTCACTAAAATACTTGTTAGGTGTTAAATTGACCCCTTCTTTGAAACACTGTTTAAAGAGAACTTTACTCCACTGTACAACCAGGTTCTCACTCTTCTTTTCCGGTGGAATTCCCATCATATCTCCTTTGTAGGTTGCATTGCAACCATTAAAATGTAAATTGTTCCTAAATTTCTATTTGCTAATCCCCATTCCCTCATTCTTTAAAAAAAAAAAAAAAAAACTCCAATCCACTATGCTTAATTTCCTTTGGAATGACAAATAACACATGATCGCCAAATCCATCTTATATGCCCTCGAGAACCGGATGGGTTGGCCTTTTCACATATCGCCAAATACTATCTACCTGCCCAACTACACTCTGTGACCTCTTGGTGCACTCTTTATGCATATAACTGCTGGACTATAATTAGAAAGGAAATGCTGCTCACCAAGCCTCCGGACCTTAAACAGCTGCTCCCGCCCTACTGTGAACTTGATTCAGGTGCTGGCTCTGCACAAGTCTATAGAAATAAAAAGGTCCTGGACTGCCACACTCCGAGGAAAGGCATCTTTATTATAAAGCATAAAAATCCAACATACAGTCATATCAAATGAGGACAAAACAGGGAACAATAGCTAACGCGTTTCACATCGTTAGATGCTTACTCTTTGGCTGACAGCTGATCACGTAGTAGAGGAGAGGGGGGAGTATAGTGGTGCTTGGAGATAGATGGATGGGTGGGTAACAAAACTATAGGTAAAGGTGATTATGATAATAAAATCCAGTGGTTGGGGGAAGCTTGGATCCTGGAAAGTTCTGTTCAGGCTTGAATGGGTTAGGAACAAGTTTGATGGGTTAAAGATGTATATAGCGCTCTCGAGGTGCAGCCAGCTGTGGAAGAGGAAGCAGCTCTGTAGATATATAATGTGGAGAACAGTGGCGCTCATTTGAGTGCAGAATATTAAAATGATTAATTATGAATTTTTTAAGATAAAAAATGTAAATAAGGGCGTGGCTTGGCGCGCGACGGAGATGGCGGCTTGAAAGAGGAGCTCCGTGCAGCCTGAAGCCCTAAGCACCTCTCTGCCAAGCACCCTGCGAGGATGAACAAACAATTTCGCGGATCACAGCACTCACGATCCCGCCGATCCACCGCGGTGTCAGCTAGCAGGAATATCTCCGACATATTCCAGAAACAGGCGATGGCACAGCGGGCCCCGGAGAGAGGCAAGATGGCGCCGGTCCACACAGACGGTGATCTCAGCGAGGACTCTCAATCCGCTACAGAGGATAACGGTAGGAGAATGGCACGACCTGACCATCCCCTCACATATGCAGACATGTCAGGTTTTGCTGCTGACATCAAGGCATCATTTTCAGCGGCCATCACAGATTTGAAAACCAACCTGCTTGTGCTCACTGAAAAGATGGCTACCGCTGAAACAGCAGGGAAGCTTAGAGACAAAGCAATACTCCGCTTGGACAATGTCACCTCCACACATGATCAGCACTTTATTGAGTTAAACAGGCACATGGAGGACCTCGACAACAGAGGGAGGAGGAACAATATAAGAGTCAGGGGGGTGCCAGAGTCAGTGACCGCCGAGCAGATAGTACCAGCTCTCCAGAGAGTCTTCAATAGTGTATTGGAGAGGCCGGAGGATTCTGCTATTGAATTCGTTCGGGCCCACAGGGCTCTCCGAGCTAGAGGCCCCGATACCTTGCTTCCGCGTGACATAATATGCTGCCTACAGAACTTTTCCCTGAAGGAGGAAATTATGCTTAAGGCACGTAGAAACGACCTGATTGTGTTTAACGGCGAAAACATTAAACTTTTTCAAGATCTCTCGCAAATAACACTTAAAAATCGCAGAGCCCTGCGCCCTCTGCTGGAGATACTACAGGCCAGGGACCTCCGTTACACATGGCGCTTCCCCTTTGCCCTCCTGGTGTCACACAATGGCAAGCAATACACGCTCCGCACACCGAATGATCTCCCAGAATTTTGCAACGCCCTGCACCTAGATCCTGTGGACTTACCGGACTGGTACCAGGAGTATGCACTACCACCCAGGGAGAGGAGTCCGCCCCATTCCCCCGTGTCGACGCCCGACAAGCGCCATTCCAAAAAGCAACGTCAGGCCTGGCAGGAGAGCCCTGGTGTGGGCACACCACGCAGAAGAGCACATTCCTCGCGGTCCCAGCCTGAAGACTAGAGGTTGCCATGTTGGATCCCTGTGTACAAGTTCCTGGTTTTTGTGGTCTGCCCTCACCACTTATTTCCTGGGCAAACAATTTCTATTACTCCTGCGCTATCAGTATTACTGTGGATGTTCTAAGGCATACTTGGACCTCAGCAACTTACGCCTTTCATTAGACTGATCTGAAATGATGATTCGGCATTGGACCCCCCGGGTTTGTTGGTCTTCAGGGCGCTGTTAGGGTCGCGGCGGTTTATTGCCCTACCATCGCTGGACCCTGAAAACATCTCTATTGCTTAAACAGCTATGGGACCTAAGTTGGCTTGGGATGGGATATGGGGTATTTCACAGAGTGCCTGAACGGGGGGCACTGACCGGGGGGGGGTGTGTGGTGGTGGAGGGGTGGGTTAGCCCGTTCTTTCTACCCGCACCTCTGCCGGTGGCGCCCTCTGATGCTAACTTCTATGTTTCGCAGGTTTGATTCTCAGTTCTTTTGCCCAGATCTGGTTTAGTATGTTCACCCGTTTAACAGTTATGTTTTATACGTCTCCTCTTATGGCAGAGAGGATTTTATAGCTAGTTGTGTACGCTACAAGGGCTAGGGCTTGGCTCCCTCTGGTTTATTGTTTTTTCCTTTGCTGGTATACCCTTTGCGTTCTGGCATTTACAACATTTTGTTTATGTCATTGCGTACAGGGTTGTGACCGCAGCTCCGTTTGGGTGCCTCCCTTGTCCTCACAAACAGTTAGGGGTCTGGGCGGTACTTCTGTTGCCGCCTGGGCTCCAGATTTTTGACCTACTTGGACGACTTAGTAGTCCAGGTGGGTCGTTACCTTTAACTCCTCCTCTACATCTGACTCTCTTTTGCCTTTTTCTTTCTTTGTTTCCTTTTCCCGTACCCTGTCTGCTTCTCTTGGCCTCCTTTCCGGTGGAATCGGTGGGGGTGTGTTAATTTATAATTTTGTCTTTTCTGCTCTCCACAGGTTGGGATTTTGGACACGGCCCACCATCTCTCTCTGACCTGGACCGATGGCTTACTCGGCACTGGGCACAGCACCTACGCTGGTGTCCCACAATGTGAAAGGGTTAAACATCCCAGAGAAGCGCTCAACCCTATTGAGGGAGTTGAAAAAAGGTAAGCCAAAGATCGTCTTCCTACAGGAGACTCATTTTAGAACAAACCAGGTCCCTAGGCTCACCGACTCCTACTTCACAGAAGCACACCACTCCACTAATGATGTCTCTAAGTCGAAAGGAGTTTCTATCCTCCTAAGTAAGGGGGCTAACTTTGAGCTCTCTGACAAGCTAGTAGACCCAGACGGGAGATTTATCTTCCTAAAAGGGACCTTGGCAGGGATGCCTACCACGTTGGCGAATGTATATTTCCCTAATACCTCCCATCTAGCCTTCTGCAGAAGGATGATGAAGGAACTTGAGAGCTTTGGGTCGGGGTGCTTAGTTCTAGGAGGGGATTTTAATATCCCGCTCAACCCCTTACTCGACACTTCTACCGGGAAAACTTTTGTCTCCTTCCAGACCCTGAAAACAATAAAAACTCTTCTCCACACTTTAGACTTGGTAGGAGCATGGCGTTACCTACACCCAGCTGATAAAGACTTTTCATTTTACTCTATCCCTCACGACAGACACTCGCGGATCGACTACCTATTTGTCTCCCAAAGGGATCTACACTTGGTACATGCGGCCCATATAGGAATCCAATCTATTTCTGACCATGCCCCGGTGTCGCTCAGTCTTGACTTGGGGTCTAACACTAAAACGTCCCCCATGTGGAGACTGAACTCCTCACTCCTGACAGATCCTTCACTGTTCACAAAAATTGAAGCGGCCATAAAAGAATTTTTTGAGCATAACGTGACTCCTGATATTGACCCTTTATTGCTCTGGGAAGCCCATAAATGTACCGTTAGGGGGGTACTGATGGCAATGGGGGCTCAGCGGAAGAGGGAAAGGGAGGACGAAATTCGACAACTGACCCACACCATCCGTCGTTTAGAAACCCTCCATAAGCAGTCTCTGTCCGAACACTCAGCTACAACACTACTAGAGGCGCGGATGACCCTTAAACAGCTCTTTGACTCAAAAACCAAGCGTCTCCTGTTCCTACTGAAAAAGGTGTATTATGAACAGGGAGACAAAGCAGGACGCTTGCTCGCTAGAGCCCTGAGAGACCTTACAAATAATACCAACATACCGGGTATCCGTAACAACGACGGCCATGTTGACAGGACGACTGACAAAATAGCCCAACACTTTCACGATTTTTATACTAAACTTTACAATCTGCCGCCACAGCATAAACCCCCAGACATACGGAGTGATAGAACACAAGCGATACGGGAATACCTACATGACTCGGGACTCCCTACACTTACACAGGAAGACTCTATTGCTCTTGACGCCCCCATAAGCCAAGCAGAAATCAGGTTGGCAATCAAGGAACTTAAAACGAGCAAAAGCCCGGGCCCGGACGGATACATAGCCATATACTACAAGACATTCCAGGACATACTGGCCCCACACCTTCTTGCCGCTTTGAATTCTTTAACGGAGGGAGGGCGGGTCCCACCTGACTTTCTGTCCGCATATATTGCAGTTATTTTAAAACCAGACAAAGACCCAGTAAACTGCGCTAGTTATAGGCCAATCTCGCTGTTAAATTTAGATATCAAACTACTAGCGAAGATTGTAGCTACGAGATTGTTACCTTTTCTTCCCAAACTGATTGGCCCGAGTCAGGCGGGTTTTATGCCTGGAAAAGAGGCCAAAGACAACGTCACTAAGGCCCTGGACCTGATACATGCGGCCCATGAGCGAAAAATCGAGGGCCTTCTCCTGTCAACCGATGCGGAGAAGGCCTTCGATAGAGTAGCCTGGGATTACATGTTTGAGACTTGCAGACATGTGGGACTAGGGCCCGGCATGTTAAACCTGATAGCGTCCCTGTACCAAAACCCCTCGGCTAGACTTAAGATTAACGGCATGTTGTCTAACAGGGTAAGCATAAGGAATGGCACTCGACAGGGTTGTCCCCTGTCCCCCTTACTATTCATCATTACGCTTGAACCCTTCATCAGAAAGATCACGACCAACAGGTCGGTGAGGGGTTTCGAGATCGGGGGGAAGGAGTTTAAGGTGGCTGGTTACGCCGACGATCTCCTATTTTTTGTCACCGAACCACACATAACAGTGCCATCCCTTTTAAAGGAATTCACGACATACGGTTACATCTCTAACCTTAAAATAAATTACTCCAAGTCGGAAGCGATGAACGTATCATTGCCGGCACTGAAATTGCAACATATTATGGACAATAGTACCTTCAGATGGGTCACGCATGCCATTAAATATCTGGGGGTTTGGTTAACTCCCAAGGTTGACTCTATTTTCACCCATAACTTTGTGCCCCTCCTCCGGTCAATTGAGAAAGACTTGCAACACTGGCATGCCAAGCTCTTCTCATGGTTTGGTAGGGCTGCAATTTGTAAAATGAATGTCCTGCCTAAGGTACTATATCTAATCCGCGCCCTACCTGTCAGAATTCCCCAAAGTTTCTTTAGGTCCATGCAGGCGATACTGCTGACATTTTTATGGGCGCAAAAAACACCTCGTATTAAGTTTGCCCTATTAATGAGACCCAAACATCTGGGAGGGTTGGGGGTGCCGAATTTCAGGAATTACTACCATGCCTCCCACATTGCCCGCATTATTGATTGGCACTGTCATGCCGATACAAAGGAGTGGGTGGTGTTGGAAAAGGAGTCTGCCCTAATATCTCTGCTTTTTTCCCCCTGGATCTCGAAATCCATGTACCCTTCGCAACTAAAAAGACATCCCTTGATAGGGACAACACTGGACATTCCATTTACTATCTAAACAGGACAGATTTACCACACCCTTGGGTCCCTTCACACCCTTACAAAACAATCCAGAATTTACCCCAGGACTGGGGAACCAATTGTTACGACCCAGTAACAAACAACTCCCCCTCCTTGCACTTCATTGCTTTAATGGGGGAGTCTTGAAGGACTTTTCTGACCTGAAGACTGACAACGACATACCCGACCTGCCCCTGTGGACATATTTCCAAATACGTTCTTTTGTTAATCGACGGTCTAGTAAACATCTTTTTACCAGAGACCTTACGGAGTTGGAGTCGGTGTGCCTCAAAGGGGACAGGGTTCTAAAAACAACCTCTACAGCCTACGAGTGGTTACAGCACCTAAAAGCAGTAACGAGCGACCGGTTCAGAGAAAGATGGTCGGAGGACCTGAATGTAAACATCTCTAATGTCCAATGGGAAAGGGCTTGCTCACTGGCTCATAAGTGCTCCATCAGTACAAGGATGCAGGAGACAGCTTACAAGGTACTTACCCGTTGGTATGCTACACCCGACAAAATTCACAATTGGTATCCTCTGTCGAGTGACCTATGTTGGCGCTGTCACAAAGATAAGGGTACTATATTACATATTTGGTGGACGTGTGAAAAGATAAGGCCATACTGGAGTGGCGTGATTGGGTTGGTGCGTCGAATCACGGAGACCAGGCTTACTTTAGATGCTGCGTGTTGTCTGCTCAACATTTCCAACTTCTCTATGAAGAAGTACAAAAACTCCTTATCTAGGCACTTGATTAATGCGGCTCGGTCGCTTGTTCCTCTGCATTGGAAGACCACTCGCTCTCCCTCCTTGAAAGAATGGCTACTCAAAATTTCTCCCATTTGTGAAATGGAGGACACTAAAGCACAATCGGAGGGTGGCCATAACGACCTGGTCTCCCTGGTTCGCGTACCGGCTCTCGCCAGAATTCAAAACATTGGTCCTGTGACCTGTAGTTTGTTTTAGTGGCAATACAAAATAACCGTTGGCTAGATAGATGACCCACCACTATGTGATATTTATTACATGCTGTATACAGTGTCCTTAGTCCACCAGATCCCCCACCGTCTTTCCTGCTGCCTTTACTTTCCTTTTCCTTTTTGTCCCCTTTTTCTCTGTTTCTTCCTATTCTCCTTTATCTCACGAAGTACGGATATCTTACGCTACTCATTGTTAGCTACAATCTATGCGGCCAATTAGCTGTGCTGCCAAACCTGGTTTGCAATCCCGAACAGATCTGAGCTGGTAGATAATTGTCTTTCTGGACATAACCTGATGCACTTATTAACCCGCAATTTGTATCCTTCTGCCTTATTTTTGTCTGATTCAACTCCGAGTCTGTACTTTTCCTCTGTACTGTTATTACCTTTCAATAAACATATTTCTTGAATGTAAAAAAAAAAAAAAAAAAAAAAAAAATGTAAATAAGAATTAACTCACAGGGTAAGGGTTAAAAATGCTAGTCACAAGGGGAGGCTTTGTGTGTAGTCCTGATCCAGATAGCTGGCGCTATGGGGTGCTGCTGCGGTCTCGCTAGGGCAGGGGTTTCCAAAGGCTTTGAGTCAAGCTTGCAGTCATCTCCCCGTTGGCTGTGACGTCACTGGATGTGGGGCACAGGGTCAGCAGGCGCGTGTTCGGAGCATGCGTGCTCCTTCTTCAGGCTGTGATAGCATCATGATGGCATGAAGCAGTATTTATATGGTGACATGGAGGAACTACATTGCCCAGTGTCCTTTGTAAGCTGCTACGGTGGTCAGCAGGTAACATTTTTAGTGCAGCGAAAAAGATATAGGGGGATGTGTGGTGTACATGGATACTGGGAATAAAAAATGGATTTAAGAATGGATATTCTATTTCTAAAGAGTAAGCAAGCTTACATGGAATGGTGGAAAAGAGATATTTGGTATAGAGGAGACACTTGAATGATGCATATGGGGCTGGCCCTCTAATGGTGGATATTGGTAATACATGACCCAAAAAGGTGATAAGTACAGCACAAACTGATTAGGGTCATGCAGATTCAGAGGGTGGCCATAACGGCTCTATCGAAAGTAGGAAAATTCTATATAGAGAATTTTGGATGCATACACATGTATACATATATGTGTACAAATGTGTAAATAGAGAGATCCAAAAAAAATAAAATAAGAAAAAGGACATTATATGTATGAATGTAGATGAAAGTAGTGTGGATATAAGTGAAGATAATTGAGATTGTGAAAATGATTATTAGATAGGTCAGTGGATTAGGTACTAGATGACTTTATGCAGAAAAATGGATTATAAGATGAAGTGAACCTCCAGATCCTCCTTGAGGCCTCCTGGCACCATACTTCCCAGAGTGTATGTACACCACACACCCCCCTATGCCTTTTTTGCTGTACTAAAAATGTTACCTACTGACCACCGTAGCAGCATGCAAAGGACACTGGGTTATGTAGCCCCTCCCTCCATGTCACCATATAAATACTGTGCTGCCATCTGTGCCGCCTATGAGTGCCCATCAGTGCTGAATATCAGTGCCACCTATCAGTGCCAATCAGGGCTGCCTATCAGTGCCCATCAGTGTTGCATATCAGTGCCCATCAGTGCCACCTCATACGTGCTCATCAGTATCACCTTATTAGTACCACCTATCAGTGCCACCTATCAGTGCCTATTAGTGTTGTATATCAGTGCCCATCAGTGCCACCTTATTAGTGCCCGGCAGTGTAGCCTGATCAGAGTCCATCAGTGAAGGAGAAAACCTACTTATTTACACAATTTTATAACAGAAACGAAGAAAAATTTATTTATTTTTTAAAATTTTCAGTCTTTAGCAAAAAATAAAAACACAGAGGTGATCAAATACAATCAAAAGAAAGCTCTATTTGTGGGAAGAAAATTATAAAAATTTTGTTTGGGTACAGCCTAGCATGACCACGCAATTGTCATTTAACCACTTACAGACCGGACCATTTTGCTGGTCAAAGACCAGACCACTTTTTGCGACTCGGCACTGCGTTGCTTTAACTGACAATTGCGCGGTCCTGCAATGTGGCTCCCAAACAAAATTGACGTCCTTTTTTTTCCCACAAATAGAGCTTTCTTTTGGTGTATTTGATCACCCCTGCGGTTTTTAGTTTTTGCGCTATAAAAAAAATAGAGCGACAATTTTGAAAAAAACGCATTATTTTTTACTGCCTCAAAGATGCTGTGTGCAGGAAATCCAGGTAAGATTATCTATAACTTCAATGGTAAGAAAATCTCTCACCAATAGAAAATCCAGAGAATAGCCATTCACAACTGGATCCTCACCCTTATTGGATAGTCCTTCTCTCACCAGGCCTAGCAGCCAACAGGGTGTTTAAATCAGAAAGAAGTTTCTGCCACAGACTTTGCTATAGAATACTTTAGTGAAACTGAAAGTTTGTAGAACCCTTGTATGGTACCAGTATCTTGCAGCCGGTCCGGCGATGCCACACGAGATTGGATTCACTTGGGTCCTTCAACTTGTCCAGGCTCTTGATAAGAAGCCAACCCTTGTGTGGCCTTCTCCCGAAGAGTCCCCCCTGGGGATAACTTCACAGTTACTGGGCCTCTCCACTAACTGAGACGGCAACGGACCACCTCCGAATCCTTCCTTCAGTTTCCTCATCTCGGGCTAGCCAGCCTCGAGATGTATGATCGGGTGGATCTGCACCCCAGGCCATGAGAGTCCTGGGGGCTGGTCAGGAGGACCAGGACCAAACAGTCAGAACATACTTCTGGACCGGAAACCCCCGAAACACGTGACATCTGCACCTTAAGTACCCTCTTACAGGAAGCACAGCACAGTGACACTCCCACTGGGCTGGTTTCCGAGAGAGAATAACCTTAATGCACCCAACTAGACTGCGTTCTTGAACCTGCCAGAGATGACAGCACCACCTATGGTCAGGCAGAACACCATGCAGTCCAGCCAGACTGGTACGAAGGTCAAAATTTAGGATAATTACACCCAAAACCAAACTGCGGATCAAAGGTAAAGTTAAATGACAAAAACACATAGCACGTGCTCTTCAGGCCATGCTTTAAGGGTGGCTTCAATCGTGGGATGGTGCACTCTGGAAGGTACTATGGGGGACATAAGGGAAGCTGATAGAATTACAAGAAAATCACAATGTTTTATAAAATTTTGTTCCATATTGACCCAGTCGGTTTAAGCCAGTGTTTTATTTGGGCTAGTAAGGACGCATTATATTATCCCTGCAAATATGGTAAACGAATACCACCATTTGCTCTCTTCATTTGTAGTGAGGAAAGGACAATTCTCGGATTTTTACTTTGCCACATATAGTTCCTTAAGAGGGAATTACATTTTGTGAAAAAGGTGAAGGGAATAGTAATAGGGAGTGTTCTAACCAAATAGAGTATCTTTGGGAGTACTTGCATTTTAAAGGCGGCCGCTCTTCAGAGATGATGGATAGTAGCTTTTTAAAATTAGCCTCATAAGTGAACTATTAGGGTAAGAGAGCTGGAATCCTAAATAGGTGATTGACTTAGCTCCCCAGGTATATGGGAATTCATGTTTCAGTCAGTTTAGTTGGCATTGGGGCAGTCCCATGGCCAGTATTTGACATTTATTAGAATTGATCTTGCAGTAGGATGCTTCTCCAAACTCTGCGATCAGATATTAGGTTCTATGTAGGAATGTAAGGGGGATTGAAAGTAATAGAATAATATCATCCGCAAACAAATCTATTTTGTGTTCACAGTGGTCCACTCGCAGTCCCTGGACAAGAGGATCATTTCTAATGGCTTTAGCAAAGGGTTCAATAGCGAGGGAAAATTTAATTGGTGACAAGGTGCACCCTTGCCTCATACCATTCGTAAGTTTGAATGATCCGGACAAGATGCCATCAACATAAAACCTTGCCAAGGGGTTATAATATAAGGTCATAATAGCTGAGTATATTATCCAAGACAACCCAAATTTAGTGAGCACTTGTGACAGATATTCCCAATGAAATCTATTGAATGCCTTCTCCGCATCCAAGGCAAAGAGAAGAGAAGGCACTCGACAAGACTCAGCGTGATGTATTAGGTTGATCATTCTTCTTATACCATCCGGAGCCTGCCTCCCCCTCACATAACCGACCTGTTCTAGCCCCAGAAGGAGTGGTGCTAGGTCTAATGCCCTATACAATCGACTGGTTTTCCTGTCGGAAAAAACTCTGAAGGTTTTTCAGACGGAATTTCAACTGAATTCTGCTCAAGCTGTCTAAACATTATTATAGAGATCTGGCTTTAAAAAAAATAAGAGATTATTCATGAGATCATGAGAAATAATAAATAAATAAGTTTGTGAGAACTCTGTGTGAATATCAGCAGCAAAACAACTTCATTATTCTAGCATTATAAAGCACAAAAGAATGCATTAAAACATCACACAATTTTCAGCGTGAGGAATGTGCTATCTCCATTATGAATGCTAGTTTTACTAGACCGAACGCTTCCGTCTCATACTTGCTTCAGAGCATGCGTCATTTTTGGTACGTTGGAACAGCATACAGATGAGCGATTTTCAGGAAAAAATAGAACATGTTCTCTATCTAAGCCCGTCTGAATTTTCAACTTAAAAAGTCCGATGGGGCATACACACAGTCGGAATATATGATGAAAAGCAACCATCTGACTTTTTATGTTGGAAATTCAGACCGTGTGTACGTGGCATAAGAGTCTATTGGCAAGCAGTTTGGAGTATATTTTTAAATCTGAATTTAGAAGCGATATGGGTCTGAAGTTTTGTGGATGAATTGACTCCTTACCCGGTTTAGGGAGAGTCACTATGAGCCTCTGTGAGAGAGAGCTGGCACAATCTTGTGGGTTTTCCGATGGACTGTAGAAGTCTGTGAGTTTTGCAGGGCCCTTCACGCTCCTTATTCTTCCCCCAAATGCCTCCACTCCCTCTCTGGCTCTGCAGCATGTGTTGGGTGAGTGAATGAAAGTCTCACCACTGCTTTATGTCAATCTTCGGATCATGTGAAGCCAGAGCTCGGTCACAGTGCAGCCATCTCCTCAGGCTGCCAGCCACTCCCCCCCATTTTTTTTTTTTTACAGTAGCTTTCCTGTTAGCCAAAAGAATCACCAGTGTTTAATAAGATTTTAATGTTTTGCCTCTAAGACCCCTTTCTTTTCACACAGGGGCAGTGCACTTGCAGGACAGTCTGAAAAGTCCTGCACACAGCATCTTTGGGGCAGTTTGTGAGCGCTGTATTTAGCGCTCCCAAAATGCCCTGCCCATTGGACTGAATGGGCAGCACTTCCAAAGCCCTTCTTTGGGGTTAAAAGCTCCCCACTAGCAACCAAAAGGAATGCTTAAACAGCACTAAAGCGCCACTAAAACGAGCATCGTTTTAGTGCTAACGCGACTGGCCTCAGTGTGAAAGGGGTCTAACTTTGGGTTCATAGTTTAGAGCAAGATTCGCTGAACCTTTGGCAAATTGAAGTAGAGCAGATTCTTCCAATGAAATATTGTATAGCCAATTCATTATTAGTAGATCTCTACACGATTCTAGCACCTTAGTTAGTGGTCCAGCAGTGTGAACAATGACATGTACAGAAAGTTCTTCCAAGCTGATTCTCTTGTGGTTTAAAAATGGTCAAAGTGATCTTACCATTTATAAAACTGTTATCTATTTAGTGATGTGTATAATTGGATGATAATTTTTTTTTTTTATATTTTAAAAGTTAAGATTTCTATTTTCAAGATGCCATAACTAGTTTAGTATTTTTATTATTTTTTTGAGCCTCCATGCACTTCTCCCTCCAAGAACCACTTATTCTTGGCACCAACAATGCTGAGTGCTAACCGTTCTGCAAGCTGTTGGTATGTTTCCTTCACCAAAGTGGTCACTTCTTTTTCCCTTGCTATTTCCAACCTAATCAGGTGACAAAGGCCTGAACAATTTCACCATCCTTATGCCTTGTACACACGGTCGGACATTCTGACAACAAAATCCATCGGATTTTTTCTGATGGATTTTGTGGCAAACTTGTCTTGCATACATACGGTCGGACAAAGTTGTCGGAAAATCAGATTGTTCGGAACAAAGTGGCGTTCGTTACGCACAACAGGACTATGTAGAGGCTAGTAGCCAATAGCTTTGGTCTTGTAATTTAATCTGAGCATACACTTTGTTCGTCAGAATTCTCTACAAATGAATGGAAAAAGTCAGATCGGATTTTGTTGTCGGAAAATTTTAGATCCAGCTCTCAAACTTTTTCCGTCGGGGCTTCCGATGGAAAAAGTCCAATAGAGCCCACACACGATCGGATTTTCCGACAACATAATCGATCTGACCTTTTCCTTCGGAAAATCCGACCATGTGTACAGGGCATAAGGGTACCTCATTCATGTTCCTTACATAGCTTGTATCCTGTGTTTGATATTCACAAATGCTTAAACAGTTATCTAGACCTCTAGCAATGTTTGTTTGTGTTCAGAAAAGTCCACTCCCAGTTTCTATGATACTAGACTGCATAAAAAATCTGATACCAGCTTGCAAATTCTACATGCAGCCTGGCCTTTATTTTATCAGAATTGGCACATATCATATAGAGGGAATGATAAAAGGGCACTCATGTGGGACTCTTTCTTGAGACTGTGGCCACCCCAACCCAATTTATATTAAGTTTTCTGCTATTAGTGTATGCAGTATATTAAAATGGGTACTGTCACTTTAAGTGTTACTTAAGCTATCGATTGGAAGCCAATGGGAACATTGGACAATTCTGGAATCTCCAGAATTGTCTATAAAAGGGGCTGCTGAGGCTGGGAACTTCCTCTTCGACCCCCTCAGCTGATAGCTCCCTCCTTACCACCTTAGTTGGGAGCACTTCTATGTGGTTGGGCCACTCTGGATCTCTATGTGGGGGGCGTTTATATTCAGATGAATCTGTATTAATGTTGCTCGAGGGTAAATAACTGAGCAAAGGTTATTGATGTTATGTTGTTAATTATTTTATAATAATAAAGTTTGAGCTTTGTCAAATTGAAATGTGCTTTTATGTGTTTTAAAAGTGCAGCAGCCATTCTTTGCCATTTTTCTAGTCTATT
Source organism: Lithobates pipiens (assembly GCF_037356315.1). Taxonomy (NCBI): domain Eukaryota; kingdom Metazoa; phylum Chordata; class Amphibia; order Anura; family Ranidae; genus Lithobates; species Lithobates pipiens. The sequence continues at coordinate 46,727,409 of NW_027507788.1, read as the reverse complement.
CCTTTAGTTTTTGCGCTATGAAAAAAAAAAAAAGACAGACAATATGTAGTAACATACAATGTAAATATAATTGCAAAGTGCAATAATATGATACTGAAAAATGATACAATAAAGTGTCAAGTGCTTCCAATGGCAATTCACACAGGCAGGTAGAAAGGAATCTCAGATAATACTAAAAAGTGATACAATAAAGTGCCAAGTGCTTCCAACGGCAATTCACACAGCCAGGTGGAAAGGAGTCTCAGAGGACACTCAAAGGACACACTGCCCTCTTGTGACCCCACTAACCTGAACTTATGGACGCTCAGCTTTGGAGTCCAGGGGTCAGAAATGCTTAATGGGGTTGTGGTATATAGATCCAGAATCAGAGATGCTTCACCAGTCAACATTCATGCGGAGTGAGAAGAATAATATATATTTGAGAACGAGAAAAAAGTAGCACAGTGAAGTACTACCGGCACTGGATTACTGAGCATTTAACAAACGCCACTCACAAGATGGCTTGAGAAAACAGGCATCAGTGTGTTCCGGGTTTGCATCTGCAGCGTGCATTCCACGGATACCGGAAGTTGCGTCACTGTTACGTAAAACCCGAAATGCATGGCTGTCCTTGATGATGACCTGGAGGAGGGGCGAAATGTCCTTGATGACCTGGCTGCGTGAATTGCCATTGGAAGCACTTGGCACTTTTTAGTATCATATTATTGCACTTTTGCCCTTATATTTACATTTATTGTATGTTACTACTTATTATTACTTATATTGCACTAGCGCTGTTAAATATTTGTACACTTTGTTTTTTTCTGCCTCTAAAAGCCCCTGTCACTAAACGCTGCTAAAAGTCCATGAGGTTGATTTACTAAAGGAAAATAACTGCAAGTGCATTTGTTCTAGATCTGAAGGGAAGCTCTGAAATGGGGGGAGGCCCTGCTGATTTCTATTTTCCAATCATGTACAAGCAAAAATACACTTGCAGTTGACAATATATTTGCTTTTAGTAAATCAACCTGTCCTACATGGACACATACTGTAAGATAACATGCAGGTGAGTTTAGAGGCAGGGGAAAAAAATGCCTGACTCCCATAGAAGCAGTTACTAGAATATCCAGTGTGCATGAGGCCTAAAGCTCTTCAAAGTGTTTGCAGCCAGTCTATTGAAATGGCTGAGATGGTTAATGCAGAATTTCACCCAAAAGGAGAAGTTCCACTCTTTCTCCTCCACATTTGGCACTTTATTTTTACTTTTGGGGGAGGGGGGAGCGGGTACCTGGTTTCGACTGGCACCTGTCTCCTCACTTCTGGTTGGATCAGATTGCCGCAGTGATCCAATCAGACGATCAGTCACTCCTTCTCCCACAACCTTTTGGGACACATCACAGGCCCCAGCTGCAGGACCATTTAGATTGTGCAGTGCGGCTCATACATGCGCAGTGAGCAGCTGGCTGTGAAGCCGCAAGTAGTAACAGGCAGCTGCCAACAGTTAGAATGCCAGCACCCGACACTGAAGTGAAGAAACTGGCCTGGTGAGGACTTTGCTGGATACTGAGACAGGTAAGTGTCCTAATATTAAAAGCCAACAGCTACAGTTTTTGTAGCTTCTGATTTTTCTTATTTTTTCCAAGAAAAGACCGAACAACCCCTTTAAGGCATGGCTTGGCAGAATGCAATACATTGTACAGGTTACCACATGACTAGGTAACCCAAATAATATTCTTACCCTCTCACTGACACATCATATTGGTGAGAGAAGAATTTTTCAGCTGGAAGTGTAAACACTGCTAAGTTAACAATATACATGCTGGGGATCGGGAGCTGCAGTACAGGATGCTATAAAAAATGCTACATTCACTCACACTATAATCCTTTAGCAGTGACACAATAAACTAGATAGCTACTTTGGCACTTGTGCCAGTTTGTGCCCTCACACTCTCTGTCTCCAACTTCAGGAGTGTTAGGCAGGTGGTACAAGAGAGCCCCCCACAACATTCCAGTCGTCGCCAGGCACATGATAGGAAGAGCAATAGTAAATGGGATTAACCTGATTTGTGCAAGGTTGGCTCAATGCATCATTTTTTTTTATTTCAACCTTTAGTAGACCAGATAAAAGCATATTTGAAAGATACCAAACATCTAATCCAAATTTGAAATAGCCTGGACTGTGGTCAGTCAGTGTTGTATACTGGTAATCTGTAAATACTGGTAATCTGTGAAATGGGCTCTGGATACAAAAAGATAAGAGTTATGCCGCGTACACACGGGCGGACTGTATGGCGTACTTAGTTCATCATACAATCCGACGGACAGTCCGTCGTACTTTCGACTGAACGGACTTGACCACACACGGATGCATAAACAGTCCGTCGAAAGCTTGCGCAATGACGTGTACAGCACGTACGACGGGACTAGAAATACGAAGTCCAATACACAGCAAAGCACCCTTCCGCCGTGTAAATCCTTTCTGGGCATGCGCCATTCTTAGTCCGTCGAACTAGCATACCGACGAGCGGATTGTCCGCTGTAACCAAAGTACGACGGACAGAATTTAGAAAAATTCAAAATACTTAGTACGCCGGACTGCACGCTGAAAAAGTCAGCTGAAGCCCACACACGAGCGGACTGTCCGCTAAAATGTGTTTCGACGGACTAAGTACGCCATACAGTCCGCCCGTGTGTACGCGGCATTAGAATGAGTCCAGAGACCGGTAACAAAAATGGTGAAAGGTCTGTGGGATAAAACAAATCAAAAGAGAATTAAAGTGGTGTTGCCACCAAAAAATAAAAAAGTGATTAAAAATCTTAAAAAAAAATATTTTTTTAAATAATTGGATTTTTTTTTTTTTACTCACCTCTAAATACCTGTTGCTAGGGGGTTCCTCGTAGTCTGCCTTCTTCCTTGCCCGGGCTGGTGACATTACTTCCCCTTACGTCGCACAGTCATCTGGGACCTGTCACGTGTCCCAGATGACTGTGCGGAGTATCACGGCGCCCTGGGTGCCTGGCTGTGAAGCCACAGCCGGGTGCACACAGTACGAATGACGGCGCCGTGGGGGGAGTGGGGAACAAGGGGAGACGTCATTCCTCTGCATCGCTGGACCCTGGGACAGGTAAGTGTCCGATAATTAAAAGTCAGCAGCTGCAGTATTTGTAGCTGCTGACTTTTAATTTTTTTTTTAGGGGCACCCCACTTTAAGGAACTTAATATGTACAGTTTAGAAGAAAGAAGGGAAACAGGGACATGATTGTAACCTTTAAATACATCAAGGAGGAGAATAAGGTTCTCAAGAGGGCAGTATTTTCAATATGAAACTAAGATCAAGAACACAGGGACATGACCACAAACTTACTGGAGGAAAGTTCAAAATTTCGCTTAGAAAGTATTATTTTTACAGAAAGAGTAGTTTATGCTTGGCAGTATTTTCAATATGAAACTAAGATCAAGAACACAGGGTCATGACCTCAAATTTACTGGAGGAAAGTTCAAAACTAATCTTAGAAAGTATTATTTTACGTAGTAGTTTATGCTTGGAATGGCCTTCAGTCAACAATGGTCTCAAACATGCTGCTTGGTACAAATAGAGATCTATACTCAGACAAAAAAGTAAACAAAAAAAAACAAAAACAAAACATGTATAATTAAAAAAAAATTTATAAAAAAGGCAGACTCGGTGGACCACTTGTTTTTTTTCTGCCATCACTTTTCTGTGTTTCTATATTAATTTGTCCTGGAAACAGATAGGATTATTGGATTCCTAGATTTAGTTATATAATATCAGAATATCCATTTTGTCACCTATTTTAAGCCATCTGACAAAAATGTGTATATTTCCAAATTTAGTTGTCACCCTAATTTGTGGTAATAAATATATATATATATATATATATATATTTTTTTTTTATTTATAGTTTTTTATTAAAGTTATCAAACAAATACAAAGCATAGAATAAGCTGCATGTTACGTATTAGTAAGATCACCAGTATATATTGCATGCTCGAGTTAAACAAATGAAGTATTCTGAACATATTAAACATATTAAACAGTATACGAGGTCCCTATTGTCAGTATTGCTTTGTGTGCTTTTTTTTTTTTTTTTTATAACCCTGTTAGAATAGAACGTGACAGCACGTTACCTACACCAATACCCCATGTGGGTTCTTGCTGTATCGGTGAGGCCACGTATCGTCAAGAGTATAATGCTCTAATTATCTCTATAAACTTTCTCCGTAACCCCATTGCATTACTCACTTTGTTTTGTATACCAGACTGTCCAGCATTTCCATTTTTTGTCAGATGCTACGCAAGAGTGGTTCCTAATGGCTAAAAGTCTTTCGTAATGATAATTGAGGTTTACTTGAGTGATAACTTCCGAAGGGTTAGAGACAAATATGTTGCGCCAATGTCTGGCAATAACTAGTTTTGAGGTTGTTAGTATGTGTATGACAACAGTACGGTAGATTGGTGGGTACTCGTCAATTCCTAAATGAAGAACTGCAAAAGCAGGATCAGGTGGTTTTATAATACCTGTAATTTCTGCTACCATACCGAAAATCTTTTTCCAGAAACTGGTAAGGTTTTTGCAGTTCCAAAATATATGAAAGATAGAGCCTGTATTACCACAGCCCCTCCAACAAAGTAGAGACTGTGATGGGTACATTTTAGTGAGTTGGTGCGGGGTCCTATACCACCTTGCTAGTATTTTTTGGGTTAGTTCCCAGTGGTTAATGCAATGAGAAGCGGTATAGTTATATTTGAACATTGTTAACCACTGTTTAGATTCAAAGTTCCGTCCCAAATCTAACTCCCACACTTCCATAGGTGGGGTTTTCCTAAACTCTTGTTTTAATTGTAGTGTGTTATAACAGAGACCTATGCCTTTGTTGGTACTTTTGGGTGTCATATATTGCTTCCATATTTTTGATTGTACTTTAATTAAGGGAGGAGGGTATTTGTGTACAAATGACAAAACTTGTCTATAGAGGTGAACACTAGAGTCTGATAATTCATATTTTTTGCTTAGATATTCAAAAGGATAGAATGTCGGGGGCGTGGCTACCGCGTGTTGGTGGATGGCCGCATAGAAGGAGAGCTCCGCTCCAGCGACGGGAACCCTGCAGCCTTAGAAGCCCCCTGAGCCGGCAAAACGACGGACAACCACTCCGGTAGGTCCTCCCACCCTCCGGAGATGCCGCCGAAACGGAAGGGACCCGCACAGCCTAGAAAACTGCCAGACTTCTTCCCGCCGGCGGCCCGCGAATCGTGCCAAGATGGCGCCGGCGGCGGCCTGCACTCTTCCCCTGGATCCTCTTCAGCCTCCTCCGGGAGCCCAGCACCCAGCTTGGATCGGGGAAGAAGGTCGCCGGGGACATCAACACCGCTGAGCAGCAGCCCTGCGAAGTCTAGGCCAAGACTGTCAGATGCAGCTCTTCAGGTTAGTGCGGAACATAGCTCCTCTGCTGACACCAGAGAACTCCCTGAGTGTATCTCTGCTTTCCCTGCCACCAACCAGCCTGTCTCTGAAGCAACCCTTAAAGACATGCTTGTCTCCCTGCGTGCATCTCTACACACAGACTTTATGCAGTGCGTCAGCGACTTCAAAGCTGAAGTGAGTGAGCTTGCTGGGAGAGTAGATCATGTTGAACGTAAAATGGGGGACTTTGCCGCAGCTCACAATACCTTAGTGGATGCTCATAACGATCAAGCTGAGGACATTGCGTGGCTCAAGTCCAAAATGGCGGACCTGGAGGACAGATCCAGGCGCAACAATGTCAAACTGCGGGGTATATCTGAGACTGTCCTCCCTACCCAGCTCGCCCAACATGTCCAGGATCTCATGAAAACGCTGTTGCCTTCTCTATCTGATCAAGAACTGATTATCGACCGCATTCATCGTCTCCCTAAGCCTACACACTTGCCGGACAACATCCCGCGGGATGTTCTAATGCGGGTCCACTTTTTCCATGTGAAAGAGCAGCTGCTGTCAGCGTTCCGGAGGGAAAATCAGCTTCCAGATAGATTCTCCCACATTCAGATGTATGCAGACCTCTCTCAATTTACCATGCAGAGGCGTAAAACACTTCTGCCTGTTACTAAGGCTCTTCGGAACCACGGAATCCCCTACCGGTGGGGATATCCCCTGAAGCTGCTGATCACCCACGAGGGTAAGTCCTCTGTGGTTACTACCCTCCAAGAAGGGCTGGATCTGCTACGCATCCTGGAAATTCTCCCCGAGGAACAAACCGCACCTCTGGCCGCATCCCTACCTTCAAAGATGGATGCTCAGGGAGACTGGCAGACAGTACAGCGGAGGAGAAAAAAGAAAAGTAAAAAAAGAGTGCCCTGAAGCGAACTGCTGCTACACTCCTATCGACTGACGTTCCTAGTCGCTGGACGCACTTTGGTGCTCACCCTTGTTACACCCCACATCAATGGGCATTCGTAATGCCTTCAGACCTCCTTGGAGGTCGTTTTTTTTACCATTTCCTGCTTTAAACTTTGGTTCCTATTTTTTTCTGTTTTTGTTGCTGCTGTGTTACAGCTCTGTTCTGGTCTGTCTGTGTCCGAACTGCTTGACAGCATTTTGGTCCTTTTTTCTCCTGCACCTCGGTGGACTCAGAACCTCGGAGGATGCTGGTGCTTACCTTAAAGGGAATCCCATCCTGTCTGCTCTGCAATTGACTGCCATACCTAATGTCGCTTAATTTTGTATCCTTTAACGTTCACGGCCTAAACCATCCGGTCAAACGGAATTCTGTATGGCGGGAGGCCTTGGATCTGGGGGCAGATGTGCTTTGTATTCAGGAGACTCACTTCTTGCATTCGGCTGCACCCAGGTTCCAGCATAAGAACTTCCCTCACATCTTTCAGGCCTCCGCCTCAGAAAAAAAGAGGGGGGTAGCTATTGCTATAAAAGACACAGTGGCCTTTTCTTTATCTGAAGTACTGATGGACCCTGAAGGGAGATATTTAATTCTGCTTGCTGAATTGAATAATAAGGCGTATACTATTGTAAATCTTTATGCTCCTAATGTACATCAGTTACGGTTTTTAAATAGGCTTTTTCGTAAGATTAATCGCTGTCGTAGGGGGTCGTTGGTTGTCTGTGGCGATTTTAACATGACGGTCGACTACACACTGGACACTACGTCCAGATCCCACCGACCCTTGCCGGGACTCCAACACCTCTTAGCTGCTGAAGATTTATATGACGCTTGGAGATGCCAACATGCGAGTGAGAAGGACTTTACGTTTCATTCCGCTAGACACAACACCTACTCCAGGATCGACTTAATTCTGGTAGACAGGCTGTTGTTGCAGGCGGTGTCCTCCTCCACCATCCACGATATTTCGTGGTCGGATCACGCACCTGTTTCTGTTGCTGTGGTGGAGGGGCACGCTCCACGCTCGGCCTATGTCTGGAGAGCAAATTCACAGTTGTTCCAGAACTCCTCGCATGTTGCTGCTATCTCCAAGCACCTGTCTGAATTTTTTGAGCTCAATGCCGGTTCAGTGTGTAGCCCTACTACGCTTTGGTGTGCCCATAAGGCCTTCATAAGGGGTATTATGCTCCAAATTTGTTCAAGAGAAAAGAAACTTAGGAATCAGCAACTGGACTCAATCTTGCAGGACATTAGGGCTTTAGAATCTTCCAACAAGCTTACACCGGATCTCAACATGGCCCATAAGCTCACTCAGCTCCGTGTTGACCTCCGACGTCTACTGCTTGCTAAGTATGATAAATGTGTGTATTTCCTCAAGCTGTCGCACTACTCCTCTAGCAATCGGGCTGGCAAGTACTTAGCCAATAGAGTGAGGGCAGCTAGGATCAGGACCAAGATCCCTTTTATCCATCACCCCGTGACTAAAGATAAGAAAATAAATCCTCAAGAAATAGCGGACGCTTTCGCCGATTATTATTCCTCCCTATACAATTTGCATTTAGATACAGACACCCCTCAACCTACGGATGATGGCATCCGATCCTTCTTAGCAAGTGTTAATCTCCCCTCCCTTACTACTGATCAATTAGAACTTCTTAACCAGCCTATCTCGCCGGCAGAAATAGGGAAATGCATTAGGTCCCTCCCCCTGGGTAAGTCTCCGGGGCCAGATGGCCTAACGAATGATTTCTACCGTACATTCTCTGACCTACTTGCCCCGCGACTCTCGGGGGTCTATGCGGAGGCATTCGACTCTGCGTCTTTCCCCCCTGAGATGCTTGGGGCCTACGTGGTCACTATTCCCAAGCCAGGCAAGGACCCGACTACCCCATCCAATTTTAGGCCCATATCCTTACTAAATACAGACGTTAAGATATATGCCAAAGTTCTTGCCCAGAGACTTCTTCCCCTCATCCCCTTGTTGATCCATCCGGACCAGACGGGCTTTACACCGGGCCGGCAGGCATCGGATGCCACCAGGAGGGTTGTTGGGATTATCCAATACGCACGGACCTCTCGGACGCCTTCTCTGCTCCTCTCATTGGATGCGGAGAAGGCGTTCGACAGGATCCATTGGGGCTATATGAAACAGGTCCTGCAGAAGTTTGGCCTTGGGGGGCCGATCCTCTCAGCCATTCTCGCCCTTTATTCCACCCCCTCAGCGAGGGTCTTCACCTCTAATATGTTGTCGTCCCCTTTTCCTATATCGAACGGTACCAGGCAAGGGTGCCCCCTCTCCCCTACAATTTTTAATCTTTTGATTGAGCCACTAGCTGAAAAAATTAGATCCCATCCTCAGATCGCAGGCATACCCATGCACGAAGGCCCCCATAAAATTAACTTATTTGCAGACGATATTATCCTTTTCCTGACCCTCCTCTCCTCTTCTTTACCACAAGCTCACCAAGTACTTCAGGAATTTAGCTTGATTTCCTACTATAAGATAAATTTTTCAAAATCAATCATTTTAGACCTAAGCACTAACCCATCCCTCTTCACTGATTTGAGGACCGCACTTCCATACACTTGGAGCGACTCCACTATCCCCTATCTGGGACTTCAACTTTCCAAATCAGCTCAGGACTTAGCAGAAGCCAACTTTCCTCCACTTATAGATAAACTATCCAAAGAGGCGAGCAGACTAGCTAAAACTGAACTTTCATGGTCAGGACGCCTGGCATCTTTTAAGATGCTGATGCTCCCTCAAATTTTATACGTATTTAGAGCGCTACCAGTCCCCCCCTCCGGGAAACACTTTTCCGGACTGAATTCCCTACTGCACAAATATATTTGGTGTTCCAAGAGACCGCGATGCTCGAAGATGCTGCTGACAAAACATAGGCTGGCGGGAGGTATGGGTATGGTGGACCTTAGAGATTATTATCTGGCTTCCAGGCTTGTCCAATTGAAACATTGGTTCAACCCTACCCAGGAGCCAAGGTGGTGTAGTATTGAAAGAGCCCTCTGCCCTACTCGGGATCTGGGGCTCTTCCTTCTTGCAGACTCCGTTAAACAGTGGTCCCTCTGTAGACTTCCCGATACTCTCCGAGCCTCTTTGCAAGCTTGGAGAGAACTCCTTCAGTCCACCCCACAGGATATCAAACTAGCTAGCCTCCCTATCCCGTTGCGGGCCCTAGACTTTATCATCCCCAATCTCACGGTAAGGGAATGGGCCGCAGGGGGAATACGGTGGCTACAAGATCTTTTTCAGGGACCCGAGCTGATTCCATTCCAATCCCTACAAGTACGTTTTTATCTGAAACCTTCTGATGCCTACACATACCGTATATACTCGAGTATAAGCCGAGATTTTCAGCCTCTTTTTTGAGGCTGAAAGTGCCCCCTCGGCTTATACTCGAGTCACCGCTGTCTGACTGCTCGATCAGCGTATCGAGCAGACAGACGGCGGACATTAAAATTTAAAAGCCGCGCCTCCTTCTCCGCCTCCGCCTGTGATAGGCGGAACACTGAATTTCCCAGCAGTCAGTGTTCCACCTATCACGGACATCCGCTCATTCTCATACTACGGACGAGTATGAGAGGATGTCCGTGATAGGCGGAACACAGGCTGCTGGGAAATTGAGTGTTCCGCCTATCACAGGCGGAGGCGGAATTTTGAATTGTAGAATGGCCGCCGAGAAGAGCGGCGATCCATCGGCACGGCACGGGACGGAGGAGGCACGGGACGGAGGAGGCACGGCACGGGACGGAGGAGGCACGGGAAGGAGGAGGCACGGCACGGGACGGAGGAGGCACGGGACGGAGGAGGCACGGCACGGGTCGGAGGAGGCTCGGGACGACGGCGGCTCGGGACGGAGGCTTGGGACACAGGTAGGCTGGACACACACACAAGGCTGCACGGACACACACACACACACACACACACACACACACACACACAAGGCTGCACGGACACACACACACACACACACACACACACACACAGGGATGGATGGATGGATGGATACACACACACACACACAGGGATGGATGGATGGATGGATACACACACACACACACACACACACACACACACAGGGATGGATGGATGGATGAATACACACACACACACACACAGGGATGGATGGATGGATGGATGGATACACACACAGGGATGGATGGACGGACACACACACAGGGATGGATGGACACACAGGGATGGACGGACACACACACAGGGATGGACAGCCATGTCTCACCCTCGGCTTATACACGAGTCAATAAGTTTTCCAGTTTTTTGGGGGTAAATTGGGGGCCTCGGCTTATATTCGGGTCGGCCTATACTCGAGTATATACGGTACTGCCAAATTTCTCATTTACTGAAGGATAGTAAGACCACTCATGTAGTACTAGCAGACTCTCTTTGGAATTTTTATGCTGCCACTCCTACCCTGCCTAAAGGAATATCTCTATTCTATAATTTCTTCCAACACAAGCTTACCTTTGTTAAGTCACGTCCCTACCTGCGCTGGGAGGAGGACTTGGGGAAAGCCTTTACAGAGACACAATGGTGCCATGCATTTAGAGCAAACTATGCAGCCTCCAAGTGTGTTGGACACTGGGAGATAGCCCAAAAAATAGCTTTGCGGTGGTATCTTACGCCATATAGGATTTCAAAGTTTGGCCTGGCTGAGTCCTCCCCCCTGTGCTGGCGAAATTGTGGAGAGGTAGGTACCCTCTTCCATGTGTTTTGGTCCTGCAAGCACCTTACCAGTTTCTGGAACGCCATATTTCGCGGTATATCCAGCATCACCGGTTTCCTCTCCACCCCCGAGCCAGGGTTGGCAATTCTCAACCTTGGCATTGAAAAATACCCACCTAATTTCAGAGTGGTGATATCCCATATTTTTCTGGTGGCCAGAACACTGATAGCTAGATACTGGAAAAATAATCAAGCACCTAATGCCTCAGAGGTATGGGCCACTACTAATCTGCACTACACGTATGAGTCAACCCTAGCCCTCAGGCTTGGAAAAAAGTTAAAGTTTGATAATAATTGGCAAATGTGGGAAACATGGCGTAGGAAAACTCCAGATGTGTGCCCATGACCGTTGACCAATTACTCCTAGTAGGATGCGGAGTCTACACGGGACCATTCTTGTGCCTACTTAGTATCAACCTTGAGCGTATGACAGACCAATTTCTGACAGTTTCACTCTTTCTTTCCTTTCCTTTCTCCTTTCTTTCCCTCCCTTTCTTTCACATGTTAAGCTTAGTTTTATTCTTAGTTTGATCACCCATTGTCTCACCCACCTCCCCACTATTCTATGTCCTCCCCCCTGCCATTTCACTACTCTAATTCAGCGTGCTGGAGTGCTTTCAGGGTGGAGGGAGGTTAGGGTCTGATATAATAGTTGGGGGGATGTGGAGATTTCTTTATGATTACTTTGCAATTATTTTGTGATGACTTTGCGACAATCTTGTGAGTATGTTGTGATTATTTGGTGGTCATTTCCTGATTTCTTTGTGATTTGTATCTTGATTATACTGTGAAATTCTTCTAATAAAAATTATTTACAAAAAAAAAAAAAAAAAAAGGATAGAATGTCCCCTGTTCCATCAGTTCATCCACCCAGATTATACCTTTTTCTTTCTATAAAGAAAATGAACTATACGGAAGAAGTATTTCCAGTGTTTCCAAAGGGATTCTGACAGTAGTGCATAAGACTTCACTATTTTGATGTGTTTGTGAATGTAGATGTCTCCAGGCCATGAGCGACGCCTGTAGAGTGGGAGAGAGGGATCCTAGCTGTCCTGGTTTCCATATATCTGCTAATAATAGGTGAGGAAGATCAGGGATTATAAGTACAGCTGCCTCTAGCTTTGCCCAATATGGAATCTTGTCCGGTTTAAACCAGTATCTAATTTGGTTAAGGAGGTTGGCCCAATAATAATCTTTAACGTCCGGAATTCCTATTCCCCCAACTCTACGATGTTAAATTAGATGTTTATGGGAGCATCTTGCTCTTTTTACCTGCCACAGGAAGTTTTTGAGTGTAGATTGGAGACTCGATAAGTGAGAGTTTTTTATGCGGAATTGGTAGTGTACGAAATACGTAGAGTATTCTGGGAAGAGCTAACATTTTAAAAGCTGATATTTTCCCCACCCAGGACATTTCCACCTTTGCAACACAATTAAGCAGTTCTCGTATGTTTGCTATTAAGGGCTTAATGTTGATTTCTGCTAGTTGTGCTGTCTTTGCTGTCAAAAGAATTCCCAGGTAGGGTATCTGCTTTTCCGCCCATATGTAAGGGAAGTGCTGCTGTAGGTGAGTGCGAGTATGTTGGTTTATTACTAAGTCTAATAGGAGGGATTTATTAAAGTTAACATTATAGTACGACAGTTTACTGAAGTGATTAAGGATGTCGTGTGCGAACTGTAATGATACAATAGGATTTGTGAGAACCAAAATAACATCATCTGCGAATAAATTTATCACATGCTTATCTTGTTGTATTTTAAATCCGGTGATATGAGGGTGGTTTCTTATTGTTTCTGCCAATGGTTCCATCATGAGGTTAAAAATGGAAGGTGAAAGCGGGCAGCCTTGACGCGTTCCATTTGTTATTGTAAATTTTTTAGAGGCTAAACCGGAAGTGAGTACTTGTGCGGATGGTTTTGTATATAGGGCTAGTATCGCGGAGAGAAAATTTCCTTGAAGACCAAATTTACACAAGACTTATTTCATATAGCCCCAATGAATTCTATCAAACGTCTTCTCTGCGTCTATTGATAGAAGCAGAGAAGGCGTTTTCTTCAATTCTGCTAGATGTATAATGTTTACCAAGCGCCTAGTAGCATCAGATGCTTGTCGGTTTTTGGTAAATCCTGATTGATCTTGTTTGATTAATAGGGTTAAAATATCATGTAATCTCAGAGCGAGTATTTTGGCATAAATTTTGATGTCCATGTTGAGCAATGAAATTGGACGGAAATTTGCAGGTGTATCAGGTGTTTTGCCGGGCTTGGGGATAGTGACTATATACGCCTTCAGCATCTCTTCTGGGAAAGTACCTTTAGCGAGGGCCTCATTAAATAACGTCAATAGATTCGGTATTAGAATGTCCTTGAACACTTTATAATATGGATTCGTTAGTCCGTCTGGGCCTGGGGCTTTTCCTGAGGGTAGGGACATTATGGTCTTTTCTAATTCTATCGCTGATATAGGGGCATTCAGTATGTGGATATCATCCTCCGATAATGTGGGAAGATTGAGTTTAGCTAAGAATTCTTCAATATCTTTATTAGATGGTTGGGCTGTGGTTGGGTCATCTATTAAATTGTATAAAGACGAATAGTAATCCGCAAAAGCGTCCGCTATCTCTTGGGGATTTATCAACTTCGAGTGGCATTTAGGATGATACATGAATGGAATTTTAGCTTTGGACCTTTGGGCTTTGAGGCAATTAGCTAGGAGTTTGCCCGCCTTATTGTTGTTTGCATAATAGTTCAGTTTTAGCTTCCTCATATAGTTTTCATGTTGGGCGCACAGCAGCTCCCTAAGAGCATGCCGATAATCTGAGAGTTGGGATGCTAATCTAGGGGAAGGGCTTGTTTGGTTTTGTGATTCTAAATCTCGTATTTTGCACAAGATCTCCGTAAATTTTGCGTTTCTCAATTTCTTTTGTTTGGCTTGCACTCTTATCAGAATACCCCTTGCAAACGCCTTATGGGAGTTCCAGTTATTAAATACATTAGTGTCATTTGGTACATTAAATTAAAAAAATTCTTCTAGATTGCGTAGAACCTCTTTGAATGAATCAGGGTCTTGTATAGCCTCTTCGTTACACCTCCATACTTGTTGCAGCTCACTCTCTATTTGGATTAATAGTGGCGCATGGTCTGACCACGTTATATCTTTTATTTCTGAGTGGGATATTCTCTGGAGCAACACCTTGTCAGTTAAGAAAAGGTCTATTCTGGAATAGGAATTGTGTCTTAGTGAATGAAATGTAAATGATTTTTCATCTCCATTCATACACCTCCACACGTCGAATAACTCTTCTCGCAGAAGGAGATCCCTAAAATGAGAGGGATGTCTCCTCTCCGAGGATGTGGTATCCATTTTTCCATCAATGATACAATTAAAGTCTCCACATAATAGTATGCTCCCCTCTCGTACCTCTAAGATTTTTTTTTATAACTTTCTTAATGAACTTCATTTGATGCGAGTTGGGAGCATACACATTAGCTATTGTCACAAGTAAATGATCAATTATGCAAACCAATATTATAAATCGTCCTTCAGGGTCCATTATAGACTTCTTCAGTTCAAAGAATATTGTGTCCCTTATGGCTATCATCAGACCTCTTTTTTTTTAAGTGAACAAAGCTTGAAAGACATGAGGGAAATTTGGATGTGAGCATTTTGGAGTCGCTTGCTTTTGAAAATGCGTTTCTTGAATGGTCAATATGTCCGCGTTATGAAGGTTGGCCTCCCTCCACATAGATCTGCGTTTAGCAGGGTGATTTAAACCTCTTGCATTTATATACAAAATTCTAATGCCCATACTTGGTCTCTTGACGATGTTGGTAGTCGTGCTGAAATGTTATTTGGAGTTTTCGATAATGTTGTGTTCGTGCCAGAGTGTTGATTGAAGATCTCTTTAGATGGCGATAAGAGAAAGGTAAGCATGCTGCTGCAACATATAGCAATGCTGGTAGAGATGGGTTAACTAAGTTGAGGTAAAAAGGACTGCAAGTATCCTGGTCAATGTATCTGAAGCCAGGGAGAAAATTGCAGTGTTTCCAACGCTCCATATTTCTATTATGTCCGCGAACAATGATTGGGCAGTTCCCAACTGGGAACCTCGTAGCATATAAACCAAACAAACTTAAAAAAGAAAGGTCCAAAGGACACGCGAAGAAGAAAAAACACCTAGAACTGTGGGGTCAGGTACGGTGTCAAGTACCAATTGTCCGACACTGGGGAATTCTATTGTCCACGTTAAGCGCACAAAGATCTGTATGATGACAGTCTTAAAAATGCTTTATGGCGGATTTCTTTTGTGTCCTGAGTGACCAATCCTGTGGGATTTTTCCACTGTGAGGAGGAACTTGTATGTATGGAGGTATGTTGTGAGCACGTTCTGGTATCAAGATTTGCCAGTTTTGGAGCAGGCGAAATCCTTCCTCCAACCCATTCACCACATGGTTTATGCCGTTGTAGGTAATAATGAGCTTGGCCGGGTACTTCCAGCGATACATTATTTTGTGGTTGCGCAATGCTTTGGTAAGTGTTGCCATGTTACGGCGTTGTTGGAGGGTATATTGCGATAAGTTTGGTAGGACTTGTATATTCTGTGCTTGTTCTGGTAAATGTTCAGCTTTCCTAAATGTTTCTAATATTTTTTCTTTGACTTGAAAGAAGTGAACCCTTAGCAGAACATCTCTGGGGATTTCTTGTGGTAAAAAAGTAGGTTTTGGCACCCTGTGTATTCTATATATGATGATATCTGTTTGTGTTAGCGATGGGATAACTGCTTGGAACAACTCTCGGGTAAATTGCATCTGATTCTGTGAAGAGACAGATTCGGGTATACCACGGAGTTTTAAATTATTTCTGCGAGAACGATCTTCGAGATCTGCCAGTTTAATTTGTATCTGGGATATGGTCTGTCGCTGTGCTGAGTGTGAGTCCACCAATGCATTAAAGGATGACGTAACCTCACACATTTGCATTTCAGCCTTATGTATTCTCCAATGTCCCTTATTTCTTCTCTGCACTGTTGAATACATGCTATAAAATCAGATTGTATTGATGTGCGTAATGACATTAGCATTTCTTTCATATTAATATCAGAGATTGGTTGGCCTGTTGTAGGGAATTGGGACAGGGGATCCATGCCTGGTTTGTGTGACATTTTATGTTGTGGGTCACTCACCTCCATGCTCTGTGATGTTTCTGTGCATCCTGCGGTCTTGTCAGATTCCAGTCTAGGCTTGGACTTGGCAGGGCTTCTTGATGAGGGTGATACACAGGTGGAGTGTGTGTCGCTGGAGTCAGAGTCAGGACAGATGGCTGAGGGCTGTGCTTCCGCGGAGATGTGTGTCTCCCATCGCCATCTTGGTGAGGTTCTCTGCTAGTCGCTGGGTAAAAATCCGTCAGTTTCGAGGTTTGTGAGTGCCTCCTTCTTGATGGCATCTTGTCGCCGGTGTCCTCCGTTAGCCTCTGCTGCTTTATGCGTTATGCACTGATCTAATCGCTGTATGTCGGCTAATTCCCCCAGTGTAGATCGGAGCTCTTCTCTATGCGACCATCATGCTCGGCGGTCACCACGCCCCCAATTCCCCCGTAATAAATATATTAAGGGGACAGTTTAATAGGTTAAAGAGGAATTGATCAAAAGAAGAAACTCGTCTAAAACAAGCTGAAGTGAAAGGGAACAGATTTCTGAAAAAAAAATTTGAGGAAGCTCTAATTTATGAAGAAATAAAGAGAGTGAGAAATATGGAAAGGAAAACATTAATTAGAGAAAAGGAAGAATTAAGAATTAGTGAATATAATTTTTTTAGGAAATCCCCAAGTTTTTTGTTTTTTTTTTTACAAAAAAGATGCCAGATTTGAGGGAGAGATTGGTAAAGGCAGCCATTGACCCCCTAAACAACATTTTTTCTTCTTCTCCAATCATGAAGGGTTCTTGGTATGCAGTAGCTGGCATATGTGCAAAGAAACAAAACATAATATAAAACGAAGTAGAGAGTTCACTGCCTCAGATATTGGGAAAAAAAATACACATTAAAAAATGTTGTGTCCTCCAATATGTTGGACGCACATCAAGAATGCTATCTACATGGATAAGGGAATATATATATATATATATATATATATATATATAATATAAAGACTGGTTTCACAAAGCATAGTATTTCCAAAAATGTGTCATAACCGTGACCTGAGTGGTTTACAATTTTGAGGTCTGGAAAAAGTCAAGAGGCTGGAGGGGTGGAACTTTTGTCAGACAGCTAAGTAAGAGATAATCTTGATAGATCCATGATATCAAGGTTTTAACTCTGGGTGGCCTAAACATAGCATTTGACCTCAATTACTTTATTAGTGATTTGTAGGGTTGATGAACTATGCCAACAAATACAGTGAATAAGTGACTGGGTTAAAACATAGTAGTTTTGGTCTTTTTAGAAGGTCTACCTAGATGTTTTTTTTTTATTCCTTTTTTTGGAATTTGAATTTTTAAAAATACTTTTCACAAGGTTTTTTGTTTTACCAATAAAAGGTTTTATTATGCATATTTAAGCAACATATAAAGCGAGTAAATCATAAGCAAAGAGAGTTTAAAAAGAATAATGTAGAAGGAATGTTAAGTAGATAAAACAAAAAAAGAGAAAATATAAAATAAGATAAAGTAAAATATAATATAATATATGAAGGGTCAATATGTCAGGGCTGGCTTAGCCCTTCCTTCTCTGGGCTGGCCGCTCAGCTGTCGGCTATTTGCCAGCTCTCTTCTCTCTCCACAGTTACCAGCTGTTCCTGATGATGCTCGTCTGACCTGCCTACTTAAAGCCTTCCAGCTCACTTCACCATTGGCCTTCGCCTTGGTCACATCACTGAAACCATCTGTCACGGTCGTTCCGCTACCCCGATCGTACAGAAGAGACTTACCTGCAGGGTTCCTGTACGACGGGATCTCCGACGCCCTCGGACGCGGGTTGACGCGAACAAACACGCGCGGGTGCACGCAGGGTCCAACAGACGTTCGCAGGTGCGCGTCGACACAAGCGGGCGTTCGCACCGTACGGACGTGCGCGGGGTCACGAGCGTAACCACGGCCACCTGCGGGGGTACGCAAACGGGCCGTACGACCAATCCTGGTGCCCAATAGACTATTTAAGGCCACAGCTCCTGCTCCTCGGCGCTGTTCGGTCTACAGCGTTCCTGAGACTTCTGCTGTTTGTTTGTGATTGTGTTCCTGATATTATACCCGACCTGTTCCTGGACTCTGCCTGTATTCCGCCTGCCCTTGACCTTTTGCCTGATTGACTACGCCTCTGCCTCCCGCTTCTGTACCTCCGCTGCCAGATAGTTACCGACCCAGCCTGATTGACTACGCCTGTCTGCCCGAAGTCCGGCACCCGTTGTCTCTGCCACCTTGCCGGTCCACTTGTGCCAGCCGTCCAGCAGTCCTTGACCGACATCCAGCGCCGGGTGCACCTGCCGTTCCAGTTACCATCTGTTCCAGCTGTATCCGCTATCTGCTATCCGGCTAGGCACTTGTGTCCTCCGGGCTCCTGAGCCCCTGTCTCCATCACCAGGGGCTCGAGAGCCGGAGGTTTACGAGGCGCCGCTCCCTGCACGTTGGGGCTCTCTAACCAGGTACGTGACAGTACCGAACAGCCAGGATGTCTGAGCCCTCGCAGGGAGCGTCTCCCATGGATGAACTCTGCCATCATCTAGCCGGCCTCACCCAGGCCGTGAAGAGCTTACAAGAAGGCTACGGACGTTTGGAGGAACGGGTCCAGGCCCTATCTGCCGCAGCCCCGGCTGCCTCTGGGTCTCCAGGCCCACCGTCAGTGGTCATGTTGCCGCCAGAACCAAGGGTACCTACACCAGACCGCTTCTCCGGTAACCGGAATAAGTTCAGGGCCTTCCGGAACTCCTGCGAGCTCTTTTTCGCCCTCCAACCCCGGACTTTTTCTCTCGAGGCAACAAAAGTGGGGTTCGTCATTTCTCTATTAACCGACGAACCTCAGGCCTGGGCACATCGTCTCCTCGAACGAAAGGACCCCTCTTTGGACTCTTTGAACGATTTCTTCCTAGCCATGTCCCGACTGTACGAGGACCCGCAACTTGCCGCCACTGCAGAAGCAGCTTTGCATGTACTCCAACAGGGTCGCAGGCCAGTAGAGGACTATGTGTCTGAGTTCAGGCGTTGGAGTGCCGACACAGAGTGGAATAACTCAGCCCTTCGCTACCAGTTCCGCATGGGACTTTCGGAGGCATTGAAGGATGAATTGGCTCGCGTGGGAACCCCTGAAACCCTCGAAGCCCTCATCGATCTCTCGATTCAGATTGACAGGCGTTTGAGGGAGCGTCGTTTAGAGCGCTCAACTTCCACTTCTCGCCCAGTCTGGATGATGCCGCGGGTTCCAAGTCCCAACCCTCCGGTCCTTCCTGCTCCACCTGCTCTGGATCCTTCGGAGCCTATGCAACTGGGTCTACTTCGCCCTTCCTTGACGCCCGAGGAGCGCCAACGCCGGAGAACTGGCAACCTTTGCCTTTATTGTGGGGAATCTGGACATTACGTTCGCACCTGCCCCGCCAAGTCACGTAAGTGCCTTCTTGCACCCTCTGCTTCTCCTGCCATTCTGCCCAGCACCAACACCACCTCTCACCTGGTTGTACCTCTTCTCCTACAGTTTTCCGGAGAGACTCTCAGCGTTGACGCCATCATAGACTCTGGAGCTTGCAGCGGCTTCATGGACCTGTCTTTTGCCCTGAGGAGCAACATCCCTCTTCGGCCTAGGGTAAAGGGACTTTCAATCTTTCTGGCCGACGGCTCCTCCCTTAAATCCGGACCCGTTACCCAGGAGACGTCCCCGCTTTTTGTCACCATAGCCGTAACTCATCAGGAATTCCTGAGTCTGGACATCATCAAATCCCCCCTGTTTCCCGTGATCCTGGGCATGCCCTGGTTGAAGGCCCACAACCCTCTGATTAACTGGTTCACTGGAGAAGTAGAGTTCCCGTCTGCGTATTGTCATCAAAACTGCTTCCCAGCCACCAACACGGACCCTGCCTCTTCTTCTCTGCTCTGCATGGAGACAGACACCGAGCTCCGACAGGTTGTGCCCGAAGCTTACCACCAGTTTCTAGATGTATTCAGTAAAAAGGGCGCAGAGACTTTACCTCCCCACAGGCAATACGATTGCCCTATTGACCTACTCCCTGGAGCAGAGATCCCGTTCGGGAGGATCTTCCCCTTATCTGAAACCGAGCTGGGTGCTTTGAAAACCTACCTGGACGACAACCTGAAGAAGGGTTTCATACGACCATCCACTTCCCCAGCAGGCGCAGGGATTTTCTTTGTTCAGAAGAAAGACCATTCCTTACGGCCCTGTGTGGACTACCGAGCACTCAACAAAGTTACAATTAAGAACCGTTATCCTCTACCGTTAGTGCCCGAATTATTTCAGAGACTGGGGTCGGCCAAGGTGTTCTCCAAGTTGGACTTACGGGGCGCTTACAACCTCATTCGCATTCGCAAAGGCGACGAATGGAAGACCGCCTTCCGTACCCGCTTCGGACATTATGAGTACCGTGTTATGCCCTTTGGACTTTGTAACGCTCCCGCTACATTTCAACACTTTGTTAACGATGTCTTTAGAGAGTACCTTGATTTGTTTGTTGTTATATATCTCGATGACATCTTAATCTTCTCTTCCTCTTTAGCTGAACACCGGGAGCATGTGAGGAGTGTCCTAGCCCGTCTCCGCCTCCATGGCCTTTACGCCAAACCGGAGAAGTGCGTTTTTGAACAGCAAAGTATCCAATTCCTGGGCTTGATCATCTCCGTAAACGGCATAGAAATGGACCCACAGAAGATTTCAGCCATCGTAGACTGGCCCGCTCCCTCGGACAAGAAAGGGGTCCAACGCTTCGTGGGATTCGCAAACTTTTACAGGAGATTCATCAGGGGATTTTCTTCCATTATTTCCCCCATCACTGAGCTGACCAAACAGAACCAGAAATTTCAGTGGACCCCTAGGGCTCAGGAGGCCTTCGAAACTCTGAAGAACCTGTTTATCTCTGCCTCAATTCTCAAACACCCCGACGCTTCGCTGCCTTATATCCTGGAGGTGGATGCTTCGGAAGTGGCCGTCGGGGCAGTACTTTCCCAGAGACAGGGACCTAAGTCACTTCTGTACCCGGTGGCTTTCTTCTCCCGCAAACTCTCAGAAGCCGAGCGCAACTATGATGTCGGTGACCGGGAGCTCCTAGCGATCAAGGCAGCATTGGAGGAATGGCGCTATCTCCTTGAAGGCGCCTCTCATCCAATCCTGGTCTATACCGACCATAAAAATCTCGAGTATTTGAAAGCAGCCAAGCGACTGAAACCTCGGCAGGCCCGGTGGGCACTTTTCTTTTCCAGATTTGTGTTCCACATCACATACCGGCCCGGGTCAAAGAATGTGAAGCCTGATGCTCTTTCCCGGATGTACAACGAAGCTGTGGAACCTCCTACCCCCGACACCATCCTGCCTCCAGGAAAATTCCTTCTGCTCCAGGAAGGCCTCCTATCCCAAATTAAACAGGCTTCCAGCGATCCAGCCATCCCACCGGACATCTCCTTAACCTCCAAGGACGGACTTCTCTGGCATCTGGACCGAATCTTCGTCCCCCAAGAGATACGTACGGCGGTCCTCAGTTCCTGTCACGACCATCCATTGGCCGGTCATTTTGGGGTGTTCAAGACCACGGACTTGCTCCAGCGCACGTTCTGGTGGCCCCAGATGAGGAAGCATTGCAGGGAATATGTGGAGGCATGCACCACCTGCATCAGGAATAAAGGTAGCAAATTAGGGGCTTGGGGCTTGTTGAGACCTTTACCCATCCCGGACAGACCATGGAAGATGATATCTATGGACTTTATAGTGGATCTGCCCCTCTCTGAAGGCTTCTCCTCTATCCTGGTAGTGGTAGACAGGTTTACCAAGATGGCCCACTTCATACCGATGAGGGGGACCCCGTCGGCCACAGAAACGGCCAGGGCCTTTATTAGGGAAGTAGTAAGGCTCCACGGTGTTCCTGCTGACATTACCTCTGACAGAGGAGTACAATTTACGTCCAGGTTCTGGAAAGCTCTCTGTGAAGCTCTGAAGATTGAGCTTCGTCTCTCCTCGGCCTATCACCCTCAAACCAATGGCCAGACCGAGCGAACCAACCAGACGTTAGAGCAATATCTGCGTTGTTTCTCCTCTTTCTCTCAGGATGATTGGGCATCACTTTTACCGCTTGCAGAGTTTGCTTATAATAATTCTACTCATTCTGCCACTAAACAGTCACCATTTTTTGCAAATTTTGGTTTCCATCCGTCCTTTTTGTCCGGTAGTCTCCCCGAATGTTCTGTACCTGCAGTCCTGGAGGACCTTAATTTTTTTTTGAACAATAACAAGCTTCTTCAAGAGACCCTGGCGAAGACCCAGAAATGCTATAAAGAGGCCTTTGACAAGAGGAGAAGAGGGGAACTTGACCTCCAGGTCGGGGACCAGGTCTGGTTGTCTACACTAAATTTGAAGCTAGCCTGCCCATCCAAGAAGCTGGGCCCGAGGTTTGTGGGTCCATTTCCCATCGTAAGGAAACTAAATGACGTGGCCGTTGAGCTGAAACTCCCGGAGTCATTTAGGATACACCCGGTCTTTCATGTCTCGCTACTGAAGCCTGCGGTTCCTGATCCCTTTGTTGACCGGAATACCAATCCTCCTGAGCCCGTGACAATTGATGGGGAACTGGAGTACGAGGTCGAGTCCATCCTGGACTGCAGGAAGAGACGGAACCAGATCCAGTTCTTGGTTAAGTGGAAGGGCTACGGCCCTGAGGAGAACTCGTGGGAACCAGAGTCCAACCTGCATGCTGCAAAACTAGTCCAAGCCTTTAAGAGGTCCCATCCTGATAGGATGACGCAGTTGGGCATCCGGAGGTTGCCCTTTGGGGGGGGGCAATGTCACGGTCGTTCCGCTACCCCGATCGTACAGAAGAGACTTACCTGCAGGGTTCCTGTACGACGGGATCTCCGACGCCCTCGGACGCGGGTTGACGCGAACAAACACGCGCGGGTGCACGCAGGGTCCAACAGACGTTCGCAGGTGCGCGTCGACACAAGCGGGCGTTCGCACCGTACGGACGTGCGCGGGGTCACGAGCGTAACCACGGCCACCTGCGGGGGTACGCAAACGGGCCGTACGACCAATCCTGGTGCCCAATAGACTATTTAAGGCCACAGCTCCTGCTCCTCGGCGCTGTTCGGTCTACAGCGTTCCTGAGACTTCTGCTGTTTGTTTGTGATTGTGTTCCTGATATTATACCCGACCTGTTCCTGGACTCTGCCTGTATTCCGCCTGCCCTTGACCTTTTGCCTGATTGACTACGCCTCTGCCTCCCGCTTCTGTACCTCCGCTGCCAGATAGTTACCGACCCAGCCTGATTGACTACGCCTGTCTGCCCGAAGTCCGGCACCCGTTGTCTCTGCCACCTTGCCGGTCCACTTGTGCCAGCCGTCCAGCAGTCCTTGACCGACATCCAGCGCCGGGTGCACCTGCCGTTCCAGTTACCATCTGTTCCAGCTGTATCCGCTATCTGCTATCCGGCTAGGCACTTGTGTCCTCCGGGCTCCTGAGCCCCTGTCTCCATCACCAGGGGCTCGAGAGCCGGAGGTTTACGAGGCGCCGCTCCCTGCACGTTGGGGCTCTCTAACCAGGTACGTGACACCATCTCCTGCGGTTTGTTTAAAGGCTGGCTTGCTGACATCCCTTCTGGCTCCTTATCCTGCTTGCTGTGCTCTACTTGGATCCCTGACTTCTGGCCTGGCTGACTAACCGATCTGGTTACTGGACTCTGGCTATGCTTGACTACGCCTTTTCTATTTACCTTTTTATTTTTTATTAATAAACAAGTGTGATTTATTTGTACTTCTGTCTCAGTCTGATTCATGGCTTCTGACAGTAGGCGAAGGACATGAATTCAGAACATACAGTCAATCCACTTGTTGGTAATATTTTTTCCAGATTGGATGAGCAAGATCACCGCATGGATGAGTTTGCCATGGCGTTACAAACGCTCCTGAATCGCATGGCTCTCCTGGAATCCCCCACGGTGGCGGCTCTGGTACAACCTAAGTCGCAGGCCGTCCCTGCTGCTGCGCTAGTCTCTGTGCAGGCACCTGCCTCGAATATTACCTTTATAAGAGGTATGTCTGGTTCTGCTCCGCTTCCCCAGTGATTTGTTACTGCTATTATGCACCTGCTGTGTCTCCGCCATGTTCCTCTCCCACTGTGACGAAAAAGACAGGGCAGGGAATATTCTAGAAAGAACGTCAGGGGCATGCGACGTGGGTGGAGTTTCACACATGCGCAGTGTACATAAAGCTAACACATATGTGTTGTAACTATGTTCTGTGTGCGGAGGAAGGAGGAACGGAAGCGATGAATATTATAACAAAGGTACGATTTTTGGGACATGAGCGGCCTATCCTGAATCTAGATCGAGGCCTATATTATTGAGATAAGATTAGCCTGAGATGAGTGTTTTTGTCTTTTGTTCGGTCTTGCAGAGAAAATATATCCATTTAAAGGTCAAGAATTCCTGGGCGAATTCCTTGATAAATATCGATATATAATTCATTTTTCAAATTAAATCACTCATGTCAGTGCCTGGCTTTGTAAGACTTTCTTTTGTACAATAGTTTGCTGTTTGGTGCCAAAGAAGGGAACAAATTGTATATCTGTCATGGTTGTCCCTGATGCAGGTGGTCAGGCACTATAGCTGGCTTCTTTGTTCTTCCCCATAGCAATCCCCTTTCCCATAATGCATGCAGGCCTACTGCTATTTGGTTGCCCTCAGGACTTATAAACAATGCTATAGGGCCTGGCTACCATCTTGGGGCAAGAGCGCACTGAGCAAAGAAAGCCGGTACTTGCGGTTTGCAGACAGCCAGAGTGGTTCAATAACAGTCCAGGTACAAGGCAGGAAGGGTTCAGAATAGTCAATATCCAATCTGAGGTCATAAACGGGGAAATGCAATCACCAGAGCAGACAAACAGGGAGCTTGGACTATGTGGTACACAAGCATGAGACTGCAGGCTTAGCTGGTTTAAATCTCCACACAGAGACTGTCCACATCAATCATCTTGCGGTTGATTCAGTTGCATGAAAAATCCATGTTCACATTAAAAACACTGTCACATGAGGTCTTCAGCGCCTCTGCCCACCTTGTATCTGCTTTAGAATGAATATCTGCAATGAAGGTGCCCCATTGTATAGAAACAATTATTGATGAAAATATCGATATAATTATAAAAACAATGGGCGGACTCTACCCAACACAAAAGAGAATTGGGAAAAGGGTCTGGGCAAGTCCCTGAAGAAAAAAGCCCATGGAAATTGAGGCCTGAAGGAGGGGAGACCTGGGAAACAAAACAGATTGACATATAGATGTATATGTGTACAAAAAAGTACAAAAATTGCTAAACAAACAATGAGAAAAATGCTAATGATAACAAACCTAGCATATAAGGTCAATTCCGGATCATGATGTCAAAGCCTGGGAAAGTTGAAAATCAGTAACTGCCGAAAAGGAATCCCAGAAATTTGGACTAAGTATTGCTTCTATGGGAGGACAGACAGTACACTCCTCTGAGTTTGATGTATATGAAGCTCAAATAGGGCATTGACCCCTTGAAAAAGGAGATAACACTAAATAGATAGCACTCAGGAGAGGACAGTCATGTTCCATCAGTCAATTGGGATTGTAAAAATCCTGCTATAAAGTTTACACAAAATGGTAACAAGGGATGAAAAAAGTATTTACTGGTGTTGAACTCCAGGCATTAATAGATATCACTGGCTTGTCCTGTCAGTGGCCCTGTTACCATTGAAGCAGAGCCAGGATATATAAAGGCCAGCTGATTTCTGCTGCACCTCCCACCTAGTTGGTGGCAGCTGTGTGCAGCTGGAAGAAACCCAGGGCTCCTAAATGGCCCCACAAATCACCCCTGTGCTGCGCCTCCACACCGCACATGTGCAACATGACGTCATGCGCATGTGCAACATAGTGACGCCACGCACCAGCACGAAAGTTTCTCCTGGAGGCTGGAAATAGGTTGCCATGGAGATACAAAGGGGAGTGGCAGATGGAAACTATCACAAAACAGCCAATCCCAAGATTGCCCCAGAAAGGGGGTATCTTAGCCGTACCAGGCGTAACAGGGCTAATACCAATAACAAAAGAATGAAGAAACTACAGCAAAAAAACGACGGGCAAAAGGGAAACAGAAAGGGATTGAAATCCCACCTGTGTCTAGCAAATAGAAATACCACTTATGTAAGTGAAAATCTCAGCAATTAACACAAATCACAGCCAGAGGGACAGACACTGCATGTGACAATGTGTACATCAAGATATACGGCAACAAAGTCAAATAATGACAGCAAACGACTAAACAGATATGATTAGGCAAAAAACATATATGTCTATATAATATATCTGTATGTATAATAACAGGCTAAGAAAAGAAGAAATAGAGTGCCAAAAAATGGGGAAGAGCAAAAGAGAAGAGAGCCACCAGCAACAGAGATAAAAGGGTACTTCTCCATCCCCCCCAGAGGCTTGAATCAGACCGCCTTGTTAAGTCCCTGGGGGTGTGTAGCCCTTGAGATGTGTATCCAGCGTAGCTCCAGCTGGAGGAGATCTTTGTTCCAATCTCCTCCCCTGGTGCTAGGGTGGACACAATCCAAAATTAGAAACTTGATCCTGGGGAACTTCCCTTATGGACAATCGTGGTGTGTCTACCCAGCAGTAGGTCGGGGTTACAGGTCTGCATGCTTTGAATATGTTGGTAAGCTCATTACCAAAACTCGAGCTTTGTCTTGCCAACATAAAAGCAGCCACAGTCAGATATCAACATATAGACCACTCTGAAAGTCTTACAGTTCGCAAAATGTTTGGGTCACAAAACCCTGCTGTCTGGTAAGATTGGTTTCTTGTTGGTATACATGTACTTACAAAACCCACACAAACCATAAATGAAAGTACCTCTGTACTTACAATGTTCAGTAACCAAATCACCTTTGAACTCACTTCTCACTAGTTTGGTGGCAATGGAAGTAGCTCTCTTAAATATGAACAACAGCATTTCTGGGATCAACCAACCCAGAGGTGAATCCATTGTTAACACGTGCCAAAACTTGGAAACAATTTTCCTAATTTTGACATGTTGGTTACAATATTTGGTGATGATTCTTAAGGGGTTGTCCTAAATCTGAGATTTGTGAGAGTACAGGAGATCCTGTCGGGTGTGTGATGTGGCACGTGAGTAGCCTCTCTGCAGCAATCTGTCACAAAACTTATTGGCCTCAGCTGCAAAAGTATCATCATTGGTACAATTGAATTGCGTCTCACTCTGAGATATTAGCTGTAAGGGATAGACCTCACCAGAGTCTGAGGGTGCAAACTTGAGGCGTGTAGTATGGTGTTGCCTGCCGTGGCCTTGCGGTACAGACTTCTGCAGAGGTGTCAGGAACCATGAAACCAGACAGAGACAGAAGTACAATCTAATCACACTTGTTTATTAATAAAAATAAAATATAAATAGGAAAAAGCGTAGTCAAGCAAGCCAGAGTCCAGTAGCCAGATCGGGTAGTCAGCCAGTCCAAAGTTCATAAACCAGATCGGGTAATCAGCCAGTCCAGACGTCAGGGATCCACAGAGAGCAACTGCAAGCAGGATGGAAGCCAGGAGGGATGTTAGCAAGCCATTCTTGAAACAAGGAGATGGTTCCTAGTGATGTGACCAAACGTTAAGGCAAGGGAGAAATGAGCTGGAAGACTTTATATAGGCAGGCCAGGCGAGCATCATCAGGAACAGCTGGTAACTGAAGAGAGAGAAGAGAGCTGGTAATTAGCCGACAGCTGAGCGGCCAGCCCAGAGGAGGAAGGGCTAAGCCAGCCCTGACAAGAGGGTGCCATCAACCCCCCCCTAGAAAACTCCACATCAAGGAATGAGATATGATCAGCACTGGATTCCATGGCAAATGTAAGACTGAAGTCTTTCCTATTCATTCTCTCCAGATATTGAGACAACATCTCCAGAGTATCGCCTGCCTTAAGTTATCTTTGCCCGAGCGGCTGCTCGTGCGAAGGAGCGTGTCCACACTGGACTATTTGTAGGCTATTACTTCACCTTTGCCTCTTCTGACTGCTATTGGGCTATTTTATTATTTTATCTGCTGCATTGTGGGATCCAATACCCATGCAGGGAGCATAGCCACCAGTATTAAAATTCTTTCTATCCAGAAACTTTTTCAGCACTGGCTCGATCCCTATGGGCACTGTTTGAATTCTATTATCAATGTGGCGGGCATTGTTCTTAGTGTCCTAACCTTTTTTGTCTATGGCAAGTCCGTGTCCATGATGTTCCTAAAGAAGTGCAAGGCGTGTAACATGGAGAGCTGTAGGATTTGTATAATCAGCTTCAAGTTGTTACATAGCCTATAATTGATAAATTGTTGTATCTGATGTTGTTAAGAGGTTCTATCCACATCTAAGACTTGTATAGTTTACATATTTATAGGCTCTGTACAATGTCACTGTATACCATCAGATTTTATGATATGGATTTGTTCTAATGTTGTTTTTAAGTCATTTTTCTATGTTTAATAAATAAATTTTTTAGCAGTATATTGATATGGTCGTGCCTATAAAGTTCAAGCCCCCTTCTTTCCTTTTTTCTCTATTTATGTAATCAATTATGGGACATGACACTGAATATTTTAGCAGTATCCATAGTACCATTCTGTGGTGATACACTCACTAAGTTATTCAAGTAGCTCCAGAGGGCCATCCCACACAGCGAAAACATCGTTGATATACCTAAACCACACGAGAAAATGGTCAGTGTATATCGCCAAGGCCTGGTTGGTGAGGAACATGTGCTCCCACTCCCTCAGGTACAGGTTGGCATACAACAGGGCACAGCATCGCCACCCCCTGCACCTGGAGGTAGTGGGAGCCATTGAACGTGAAAATTTTGATCTAGTGCTTTGTTCTCTCTGGGAGTTAAATTAGTTTGTCCATCTGATTTCTGATACATGTTCCTAAGGATCATCTTTCGTACAAAACAATTGCAGATCCTTAACCAATTCAAATTTGTCCAAATTCTCTTTGGGACAGAAGCCTAGACCCTTGTGAAGTATCTGAGTGTCATCTATGGAAAGTATTTGGGAGGAAAGGTTGACTATATTTAGAACCTGTTGGGATTAATCAGCATCCAAATTGGGTGCAGGGGAAACTCTCCTTGGTTCAGCATCTAAGATGCATGAGTTGGCTTGGTGCTGGTTAAAAGTGCTTCCACAATTGGGGAAGAGTCAAATCTGTCCATTCCCTGTACAGTCTGTGTTCTAGTGTTGGGGTGGGACATGGACCCCACCCCCTGGGTTTGGGTAAGGGAAAAAAACAGACAAGCCCCTCACCAAATTTGGCACCTTACTTGATGGCGAAGGTGCCACAGAAGAACACCCAAGTGCAGTGTCATTGAGATTATATGGTATAGTATCCACATTTGACTTATTTTTATTTTTTGTCCTTGTGAATGATCACCAGCATTTCTCTGGTTATCCCGTGGTGTCTTCTTACTTTTAGAGGATACCTGTGATGAAACTGAGGATAGACTAGAAGAAGTAATAGAATAGAATAGAAATAGCTGAGTAATGTTCCTTTTTATGTGCAAATCTATTGGTCCTATATTGTTGATTAGGGTTCTATTTATAAGCCTTATTCTCTTGAAATACATTTCTGTCCCTTACAAGCTTGTTATCCTTTTTAATCAACACCTCCTTGTTGAAACTCCCCAAATGTTTTTTAAGTTTGTTTTCACTCTCTAAAAAAGATCTATGGGTTTCCTGAGTCTGTAACTGCACATAAATAGCATTTATATCCCTATCCAAAACATCTGATCATTTCCTATATTCAGTAATAAGTAGTTGCATCGTGCCATTGGAACAGGTAAATAATACATTTTCCCATTCCAATTTGATGGCAGAGTCCAAGCCCTCCAACGTAGGAAAGATTTGGACTCTTAAACCTAAGGGATTCATATCACCTTTTTGTGATGTTTGTTTAATTGCCTGGTATCAAAGGTGCAGTGTTCAGCAGCAGTTGTTTATTTAACCACAGGAACACCATCCACATGTAGGACACCCAAGGTTAGAGATGATTTATTCTTCCAAAGCAAATACACACTGGTACCAACTATTATTCCTATGTTTCTCTTCTCCTTCAAACCTCTATCAGTCTAATGTGACCCCAGTACTGAGGGAGAAAGACACAGGAGGGTCAAACAAGGATGCTTTGGAGGCAGCAGACATCCTCCTTATCAACTGATGAAGTCAGTTGTTGTTAGGATGCAACATCGGAATTGTGCATAATGAAAACTCGTGGCTTTGTGTAATTAAAAGGCAGGCCCATTTCATCTGCTGGCTTGCATACAATTGTTGATACATTTTTAGGCATTTTGCCAATTTTGCCACCCCTGAAGAAACCTTACGACACCCCAGATTTCTCAGGTTAAGTTGGAATCATTATGACACTGTTCCAGGTGTCTTAAACTTTTGCTTTTTGTATGGGTGGGTGGGCTGTTGATCTTGCTTCAATTTGAAATTAATCTGTCAGGAATGCACTGTAGCGGGACAGATGATCCTATGGGTGCCCGCTGAGCTGGGCAGTGGCACGTGTGTGTGTCGCATGAGCAAGCGCACTAACCTTGCTTGGCGACAATGGGCCTCTAAAAGAACAGCAGCTGCACTACTTTCTGATCTGCAGCTTTACTTGTGTACCTGTTCCTCTGTGATCTCTGCTTGATTCCTGTGTTTGACCTGGCTTATCCTGACCACACTTACTCTCCGCATATCCTGACCTTGGCCTGCCTTTACACTGTCATATGTCTCATCTGCCTGATATCCTGTTGTCAACGTCTGCCTGCACATTGACTATTCTTTGCCTGTGGTTTATGCTTGTCTCCCGGTTCAGTTCGCACCAGAACTTTCGAATGGACCGAAAATTTGTGCGAACTTTAGAACCCCATTGAATTCTATGGGATTCGAATGTTTGAAATAAAAAGTGCTAATTTTAATGGGTAATATGCAAGATATTGTCTAAAAGAGTTTGGGGACCAGGCTCCTTCCCCAGGGGACATGGGTCAATGCCTAAAATGTTTTTAAAAACTGAAGTTTTTTCGGCAACACTGATTTTAACGACGATTAAAGTGAAAAAAAAGTGAAATATTCCTTTAAATATCATGCCTGGGGGGTGTCAATAGTATGCCTGTGAAGTGGCACGTGTTTAGAACAGTCCCTGCACAAAATGACATTTAACTGAAAAAAAAGTCATTTAAAACTGCTTGCGGTTTTAATGTAATATCTGGTTCCAGCAATACGGATGAAAATCATTGAGAAAAAAAATGCCATGGGTAGCCCCTCCACCCATTACCAAAATTACCAGCCCCTTTGGGTCTTGTACAGATATTAAGGGGAACCCCGTACCCAAATTTAAAAAAAGTTAAGGCGTGGGGCCCCCAGGCCCTATATACTCAGAACAGCAGTATACAGGCAGTGCAAACAAGACAAGGACTGTGTAGGTTTGTTGTGTTAAGTAGAATCTGTTTATAATTTTGAACTGGTACATTTTTAAAGTGTAGCTCCAGTCAAAAAATCTATTTTTAAGCTTTTTGGAAAGCATAGGGAAGGGTTATCACCCCTGTATAATTTGTTTTGCCTTCCGTCTTTTTTCATCTCACTTCCCATTGTCTCCTTCCGTTTGCAAGTAGGAGACGTTTGTAAGTTGGATGTTTGAAAGTAGGGGCCTGTCCTATATGCTCTGCAGCAATAGGGGTAAGCCCTCAAGTGACTCAAGTGTAAGCCCTCAAAGTGACTTTTGGTGGGCGCTGGAGTGCCCTGCTGTGAATGATTATATCAAGAACTGTAATTACATGCCATTGTTGAACAGTGGTAGAAAAATTGGGCCTTTGGTGGTTGTGGTGGTGGTGCTGGTGCCACAACACTATAAGTCCTCACAGTTACTCTCGGTGGGCGCAGGAGCGGGCCCTGCTGTGAAATATTATATTAAGAATTGTAATTACATGCCCCTGTTAAACAGGGGTTGAAAAATTGGGCCTTAGACACTGCTTGCTGGTGTCACAACACTGCAACCTCTCCCAGATACTCTAGTTGGAGTGCAGGAATGAGCCCTGCTGCAAAGCATTGCATCAAAAATTGTAATTAATTAAACAGGGGCAGAAAAATTGGGCTGGTGGCACTGGTGCTGGTGCCATGACACTGCAACCTCTCCCATATACTCTATTTGGAGTGCAGGAATGAGCCCTGCTGCAAAGCATTGCAACAAAAATTGTAATTATATGCCCCTGTTAAACAGGGGCTGAAAAATTGGGCTGGTGGCATCACCCAGAACCAAAAATGATATGAGCGGGATCATTGAGGTGGAAGACGATAACAGGACAGTCACTCAGCATCAGCATAGGCAGTCTTGAAGGGATGTGACATTTAAAAAAAAATAAAAAAATATTCGGTTACATCAGCTTTAGGTGCTTGGTAGCTGGTGGTGATCCAAGACTGATTCATCTTTATGAAGGTCAGTCGATCAACCGAGTCGGTGGACAGGCGCACCCTGTGATCGGTTACAAAGCCACCAGCAGCACTGAAGGTGCATTCCGAAAGAACCTGATCATGCCCCACTGGTGTGGTAAGAATAAACCAAGCTCCCCTGACCCTGTCCTGGTGCCGTAGTCCACAGGTACTCATTCATGGCCCTCTGCTGCGTGTGCAGCCGCTGCAGCATGGCCAACGTTGAGTTCCACCTGGTGGGCATGTCCCATATAAGGCGGTTCTTGGACAGGTTCAACTTCTTTGGAGCTCAGCCAGCCGAGCACTGGCATTAAATGATCAGTGGAAATGCACACAGACTTTTCTGGTGTGCCTCAGGACATCCTGTAAGCCCGGGTATCTGCCCAAGAACCACTGCACCACCAGGTTAAGGACGTGAGTCACACAGGGCACTTGGGTCAGTTGTCCCTGTCGGAGGGGAGGTTGGTGCCATTGTCGCAAACCACCATTCCTGGCTTAAGCTGGCGTGTCGTCAACCACCTCTCGGCCTGCCCCTGCAGAGCTGACAACATATCTTCCCCAGTGTGGCTCCTGTCCCCCAAACAAACCAGCGCAAGCACGGCATGGCATCGTTTTGCCTGCGTACTTGCGTAGCCCCTTGAACACCTACGGAGCACCGCTGGTTCCGAGGACAGAGCACTGGAAGAGGCCATGGAGGAAGAAGAAGAGGAGGGGGTGGAGGAGAGAGGTGTGTCACAACCAGTAGTAGCCTTTTGGAGGTGTGGTGGCGGAACAACCTCCAACATTAGTGCACCTTGTCCTGCATCCTTCCCAGCTGCCAGAAGAGTGACCCAATGGGCCGTGAAAGATAGGTAATGTCCCTGTCCATGCCTGCTGGACCATGAGTCAGCGGTAATATGCACCTTACCACTGACCGCCCTGTTCAGCAAGGCAAGGACATTGCCTTCCACATGCCGGTAGAGTGCCGGAATCGACTTCCGTGAGAAAAAGTGGCGTTTGGGGACCTACCACTGAGGAACCGCACATTGCACAAACTCACAGAAGGGGGCCGAGTCTACAAACTGAAAAGGCAGCAGTTGAAGTGCTAGCAATTTAACCAAGCTAGCATTCAACTGCTGGCCATGTGGATGGCTGGGAGTGAACTTCTTTCGACGGTCCAGCAGCTGGGGCAGGGAAAGCAGAGTGCCCGCAAGTACTTGGCTGTGACACACCTAATTCTACACCTTCATTCCTCTCAGTGCAGGTTTCAAAGAGGAATTAAGGTCTAGTGTGGTTGGAGATCCCAGCTGATGAGGAGCAAGGAGAGGTCCGCTTTGTTCTTTGGTGTGGGTCTTTAAGGTACGCTTGCCAACGAGCTGCATGGCAGTTCAACATATGTCTGATCAAGCATGTGGTGCCCAAGCGGCTTATGTTTTGGCCACGGGAGATACGCTTGAGACATATGTTGCAAATAGAAGTGGTGCAATCTGATGCACTTGTCTCAAAAAAGGCCCACACCAAAGAACTTTTGGAATAACGTGCAGAGGCAGTGCCCTTCACAGGCGGAGCTCTGCAGTGTTATTCAGTCGGTGTGCTGCCCCCTAAGCTGGCCCACGGAGGGCATCCTGCCTCGTTGGAGATGTGCCTCCTCCTCTCTCCTATCAGGCAGTCAGTGGCCTCATCATCCTCTCCCTCTTCATCACTGGAGCAAACCTGGCAGTATGCTGCAGCTGGTGGAACATGACTGCCAGATTGCTGTCCTTCTTGAGCATCCCCTCTCTCTGCGCTCACACTACTGCCTTCCTCTAGCTGGGTATCATCATCAGAGCCTTCAAAACGCTGGGCATCCTCCTGGAGCATGTACCCAACACTGTGCTCAAAAAGTTTGGGGGACTCCTCAGGAGGACATGGTGGGTCTAGGAAAGGAGTGACTGATGATGACATTGAGACGAGGGAAGAGGACGCGTTGGCAGCTGCTTTGCTTTTACCCTGAGCCTGGGTGAGAGAGGATGAGGAGGATGAAGAGGGCTTGGTCATCCACTCTACCAAGTCTTCGGCATGATGTGGCTCAACACATCCAGCTGCCGAAAATAAGGACAAGTGTGTCCCATGGCCACGTGCTGATGATGATGCACCGCATCCACGACCAGCACTGTTGTCTCTAGACACACTGGTGGCTCGTGACTGTCTGCCTCTCTTTGTTGGCCTTCCAGACATAGTAAAGGCCTGCAGGGAGATGGGAAAACCAGCAATTGTACACAATACCCACTAACTTCTGCAGATGCCTGTATGAGAGAACACCAGCAATAAAGGGTAGATACAGATGTATACTCTGCTGTGCTGTAGGCACACAACACCCACTAACTACTGCAGATGACTGTATGAGAGAACACCAGCAATAAAGGGCAGATACAGGTGTATACTGTGCTATGCTGTAGGCACACATCACCCACTAACTTCTGCAGATGTCTGTATGAGAGAACACCAGCAATAAAGGGCAGATACAGGTGTATACTGTGCTGTAGGCACACAACACTCACTAACTACTGCAGATGCCTGTATGAGAGAACACCAGCAATAAAGGGTAGATACAGGTGTATACTGTGCTATGCTGTAGGCACACATCACCCACTAACTTCTTCAGATGCCTGTATGAGAGAACACCAGCAATAAAGGGCAGATACAGGTGTATACTGTGCTTTAGGCACACAACACCCACTAACTACTGCAGATGCTTGTATGAGAGAACACCGGCAATAAAGGGTAGATACACGTGTATACTGCGCTGGAGGCACACAACACCCATTAACTACTGCAGATGCCTGTATGAGAGAACATCAGCAATAAAGGGTATATACAGGTGTATACTGCGCTGGAGGCACACAACACCCACTAGCTACTGCAGATGCCTGTATGAAAGAACACCAGCAATAAAGGCTAGATACAGGTGTATACTGTGCTGGAGGCACACAACACCCACTAACTCCTGCAGATGCCTGAGAAAAGAACACACTGTCCCTGCCTATCTAGCTCTTTCCCAGCATGCCGGAACACACTACACAAGGCCGCCGTGCTGGCGGCCTTATATTATGTGGGGCGTGTACTAAACCCCCCTGAGCTATAACTGGTCACAGGCATCTTGCCTGTGGCCAATTATTGCTCTCTCCGGCGCTGTGATTGGCCAAGCATGTGGGGTCACAGTGCATGTTTGGCCAATCATGAGCCAGAAATGCACTGCAATGGCACAGTGCATTGTGGGGCGTGAGTGCCACACGAATTTGGCGAGAACGGCCCATAACGTTCGCCGAACAGACAAACAGCCGATGTTTGACTCGAACATACATTCGAGTCGAACACAAAGCTCATCCCTACTTGTCTCTGATCATCCGTTGCTGACCCGGCTTGTGTGACCCTGCATCCATTCCAATTATCCGTCTGTCCTGCTCTGCATGGAGCCTGGTGACCCCGGTCCTGCATTCACTGTTTGTCTCCATCTACTGTTCCTGCTGCCATCCAGCTCAGCTCTGGTGACTTACTTGCCACACACTTCTGCGGTCAATGGAAGATCTTGCAGGCCCTCTTACCTCACTGTGCGCTCATGGCCACTGTTGCAACTCCAGGGACCCTTGAGCTGGGGCTGTACGAGGAGGTCTCCCTCAACAGGTCAGGCTCTGCCACAAGGTACGTGACAGAATCTTGAAGGAGAATCATAGCAAATGGTAATCCAACCCAGTATCTGTTCCATGGTGCACCTTCACTTATAGCAGTGTTGAACGTTTATTGATTCAAATGTTTTTCATTGTTTGTAACTCCATCTGGTGATCTTCAGGTGTTCTTGTAGATGGCTTTATGTAGAAAGTATGTATTTCCAATGTAGAGGTTGTTCATTTACAGAAGAGCAGTAGGGACTCCCTGTTGCTATTCAATTTTTTTCAGTGTCAAGTATATCCTCTAATCCTTGGAGGATGTTGGTAATGTGAGCATTAAAATAGCCAATGAGGACATTTTTATAATAACTGGGTATGTCATCTTAAGGTTTTTTGCAACAGATCAAGCTTACTTTCTCATTTTCTTTTGCATCTTCAGTAGGTGAATACCCTTGTAAACTGTCACCTTAGTATGATGATATGAATATTCACAGACTTTCATCCCATCAGAACACATGATTCCCTTCTTGTATGACACTGGGAAAATTACACACAGTCACTACTGATATTACCACTTCCAGATCATGAGATGCAAGTTTTGCACATGAATACACTAATGTACATTCCAGGTTCTGGTTTTGGCAACAAAAGTTGTGCTAAGAATACTGGATCACATAGGCCATTGAACATTTAGTGGGGTTTGCTTTGCCGTTATCATCAGGTCTGAACTGTTATTCTTAAATTAAGATGAGATTATTTGGTTTGCGTTGAATGTTTCCAAAGTGGAAAGGATTTATGGGACTGGTTTGCTGGTTTCCTCTCCTCCTTTCTCGTTATGGGCTGGGGGCTGGCCATGGCAGTGTTCATCTCAACAATCCAGAATGAATATAGAAGTTGTAATTGTCCAGTAAATACATTTATAAGTGAGCTCATTTCTGAATAGCAGGCAACGTAATGGAAACTGTCATAGCTTTCTGTCACGCTTACCCCAACACAGGTGATTAAACACTATAGCTGGCTTCTGTGTTCTTCACCTTTAGCAGCCCCCTTTCCCATAAGGCAAGCAGGCCTACTGGTATTCGGTTGCCCCCAGGACTTAAACACAATGCTATAGTGCCTGGCTACCACACCAGGGCATAACTAAACTGAGCAAAGCAAACAGGTTCTTGTGGTTGGCAGGTAGGAAAGGTTCAGAATAGTCAGGGTCAAGATCCGAAGTCCAGAGGCAGGCAGAGTTCAGAGAATAGTTGACATTGGATCCAAGGTCGTCAATTAGGTAATCCAATCTAGCAGAGCAGGGAAGACAAACAAGTAGCTTGATCAGGTATTACCCAAGCTATCACCAGCATGAGACTGCAGGCTTGGCTGGCCAAAATCAGGTTTGGTCTCCACTTAGAGACTGGCCACAACTAATCACCTTGCAGGTGGACAGACAGACAAGGAGAGTGCCACAGCCAAAACCTGGATGCTGGAATAAGGAGCAGGAGCACTAGACACTCCTGACACTTTTCTGTTGCAATTGCAAGTGTACACAAAGCCAAAATGTTATTTTTTCTTAGATTTGGATAAAGTGTAGAAGGGCAAAACCTCGATCAATGTATGTGTCCTTGTTGGAGTGATTCTTCTTTCCTATTTGTCCTGTTAACCATTATCACTGAAACGGAAAGGGATATGACATCCAAAATCTTGAG
The DNA here is from genome assembly GCF_037356315.1 of Lithobates pipiens. Lineage (NCBI taxonomy): Eukaryota > Metazoa > Chordata > Amphibia > Anura > Ranidae > Lithobates > Lithobates pipiens. The sequence goes on along the minus strand of NW_027507788.1, from coordinate 46,689,288 downwards.
CTGTCACAGAAACAAAATCATATGGGATTTCTTCCAATTTAGACTCTTATTCTGGCAAAAATAGCCCAAGAGGGGATATCTCCTACCTTAGAGAGTTTTTCTCTCAATAAGGCTGGTGTGCTGACCCAGTTTCAATCCTCCTTCTTTCTCAGCATGGGCTTGGAACTGGCCATGGCAGCGTTCATGCCTGCTACCCAGAACTAATATAGAAGTTGTAATGATCCAGTGAATGAATTTATATGCAAGTTAATTTCTGAAAAAGCAGGCACCATAGTGGAACTGATACACAAATAATATAACACTTTCATGGGCCATGTTCCATGCCAAAATCCTCTGATGAATAGATACACTTATCAATACGATAGCGAGCGAGCTATGTAAAGTTATATATATTTAATGGCATATGCATTATAGCGGTTCTCCACCCTAAAGTTGAAGTTCCGCTCATCTGATCCCTCCCCCCCTCCGGTGCCACAATTGGCACCTTTCAGGGGGGAGGGGGGTGCAGTTACCTGGATAATCCAGGTATCTGCACCCACTTCCGGGCCAGACCCACGCAGACCGCTGCAGATGACCCGCCCCCTGTTGTGTTCTGGGAAATACACAGTTCCCAGGGCACAGCGGGGACCAGCAGAGACGTGCAGCGCGACTCGCACATGCGCAGTAGGGAACCAGGCAGTGAAGCCGCAACGCTTCACTTCCCGATTCCCTGACAGAGGATGGCGGCGGGGGCAGCAGAGAGACGAGCAATCACTCATCATCTGCCGCCGACATCGCTGGACCCTGGGACAGGTAAGTGTGATTTTATTAAAAGTCAGCAGCTGCAATATTTGTAGCTGCTGGCTTTTAATATTTTTTTTATAGGTGCAGAACCGCTTTAACTGGGGAAACTTGTCTCTTGCTAGCTCAGCTGCTCGCTACTGTCACTTGTTAATACAGAAGCACTGCTTCTACATTTAGAAGTGACAGAGCTCCTCTCCCAGCTGCCGTTCACATCCCTCTTTGCTCTACACACATTGAGCTGTATACAAGAGCAGAAGAAGGGGGATAAGAAGCTCCTCCACGGACATGCATATTGCAGCTTCTCTTGTGCAGCCCAGCCCTGGAATGGTGCAGGAGGACTGCTATGTATTGAAGGGGTAGTGGGATTGGTGTTGAGGAATGCTATGTATTGAATGGGGGGGTTTAAACTGGAAGCAGGGGGAGGAAAGCTCTGTACTTGGGGGGGGCGGGGGTGAGAACTAGGCTGTACACAACAAATCCCTCAACCCTGCACTCTGCATGTAACGCACCCCTCAACCATGCACTCTGTATGTAATGCACCCTTCAATCCTGCTTTCTTTATGTAAAGCACCCCTTAATCCTGCATTCTGTATGTAACACACCCCTTAACCATGCACTCTGTATGTTACGTACCCCTCAACCATGCATTCTGTATGTAACGCACCCTCAACTTTGCACTCTGTATGTAATGCACCCTTCAATCCTGCACTCTGTAAGTAACGCACCCCTCAATCTTTAATTCTGTATGTAGCACACCCCTCAACCATGCACTCTGTATGTAATGCACCCCTCAACCCTGCACTCTGTATGTTACGCACCCCTCAACCCTGCACTCTGTATGTAACACACCCCTAAATCCGAAACTCTGTATGTAACACAACCCCCTAAATCCTGCATTCTGTATGTAACGCACCCCTCAACCCTGCACTTTGTATGTAGCGCACCCCTCAATCCTGCACTCTGTATGTAATGCACCCCTCATGCCTGCACTCTGTATGTAACACACCCTTCAGTCATGCATTCTGTTCGTAGCTCACCTTTCAATCCTGCACTCTGTATGTAACGCACCCCTCAATCATGCACTCTGTATGTAATGCACCCCACAATGCTGCATTATGTATGTAACGTACCGCTCAACCATGCACACTGTATGTAACGCACCCCTCAACCATGCACACTGTATGTAGCGCACCCCTCAATCCTGCACTCTGTATGTAAAGCACCCCTCAATCCTGCATTCTGTATGTAACGCATCCCTCAATCTTGCATTCTGTATGTAATGTACCCCTCAATCTTGCATTCTGTATGTAATGCACCCATCAATCCTGAATTCTGTATGTAACGGACCTCTCAACCCCGCACTCTGTATGTAACACACCCCTCAATCCTGCACTCCGTATGTAATGCACCCCTAAATCCTGCATTGTGTATGTAACGCACCCCTCAACCCTGCACTCTGTATGTAATGCACCCATCAATCCTGCACTCTGTATGTAATGTACCCCTCAACCCAGCGGTAATGATATGCTGTAGCCTCTGGCAACCAATCGCAATCACTGCCTGATCTGCTACAGTAAACTGTTTTGCCCAGGATCCTATCAATATTAAAGACAGCCCTGCATTATGTTAAAAGGTATGAATAGAAAAAAATCTTATTTGGAGGGGAAAGACAACCTTTCAACATAAATATACCCAACAATAGACATGCTTAGTCTGACTCTGTCATGCAGCAGCTTTGTTTTAGAAAGCACATACTGAATGTATGGCGCCAAGCACAACTGTGTCTGTTTAACTAGCATCCTCTGAAAACCATTTGACTGAAGAATCATCCAATGTACACACTCAGATAAACACAAGTAAAAAAGAGGGACAGATTGCCTTTGGAACATCTTTATACAGAAGCTAAACATCTGTTTGAGAAACTTTGCATAAGACTTTTTGTGTAACATGCCACCTGCGGTAAACAAACACCATAGGACACACCCAAAGAGAAGGGACAATAATTACTGTACTGCAGATAAACAAAAAGTATGATCTGTGCTCTGTGAATAAGTAGAGGTGATCAAAACAACTTCCACACATTTTGCAATACCGAGCTTGAAGTTATGATTAATAATAGTGTTGGGTGAACGGTTCGGACCAAGCATGAATTTGGGTTGAACATTGGCTGTTTGCCCGTTCAACGATCATCTGAATTGTTGTAATGTTTGACCGTTTGTTCGGCCCGCAGAGCACCCCAAGATGCACTGCACGCCGCACAGTGCATTGAAAGCCCTGATTGGCTGAAGCAATAAAAGATTTTCCCAATCAGGGCACAGAACACTGTCAGAACCATGATTGGAGAAAGCAATAATGACTGTGCCCAATCATGGCTCATTGCTCATTGACCCACCCCCCTCTATAAAAGGGTCTTTCCAACAGCAGACATTTGCAGTGTGATATTGAAGTGGAGATAGGTAGAACTGGGCTCTGTTCATTGCTACTAGCAAGTTAGTGTTCTATTGTGATCCTGTTGTGAGTGAAGAGTGTCAGTTTGGTGTGAATATAGTCATAGTGCAGTGTGAATGTAGTAAGACCATTCATTTTTACTTTAGTGTCAGTTTAGTGTTTCAGGGCAGGTTTACTGCAGTATATTGAGGTGCGTTAGTACAAGTTAACTGCAATATTCTGAGGTACAAAAGTGGATGTTTACTGCAGTATATTGAACTGCATCAGGGCCCATTTACTGCAGTATAATGAAGTGCATTATGGCACATTTATTGCACTGCATTACCGCATGTGTACTGCAGTATTTTGCGGTGCATTAGTGCATGTCTACTGCAGTATATTTAGGTGCGCTCATGCATGTTTACTGCAGTAAATTGATGTGCACTACTGCACGCTTACTGCAGCATATTTAGGAGCATTTGTGCAGGTTTACTGCAGTATAGTGAAATGCATTAGGGCATGTTTACTTCAGCATATTGAGGCAGGTTAGCGCACATTTACTGCAGTATATTGTGGTGCATTAGTGCACATTAACTGCAGTTTATTGAGGTGCATTAGTGCATGTGTACGGCAATATATTGAGGTGTATTAGTGAACGTTTACTGCAGTATATCGCCATGTGTTAGTGCACCTTTACTGCAGTATATTGACGTGTGTTAATGCACATTTACTGCAGCATATTTAACTGTGTTAATGCATGTGTAGTGTGATATGTTAAGATGTGTCAGTGCACATTTACTGCAGTATATAGAGGTGCATTAGTTCATGTTTACTGCAGTATAGTGACGTGCGTTAGTACATGTTTACTGAAGTACACTGACGTGCGTTAGTGCACATTCCCTGCGGTATATACAGGTACGTTAGTACACATTTATTGCAGTATATTGACGTGCGTTAGTGAACATTTACTGCAGTATATTGAACTACATTAGTGCATGTATACTGCAGTACATTGAGGTGCATTAGTGCACGTTTACTACAGTATATTGAGATGCACCAGTGCATGTGCACTGCAGTATATTGAGGTGCGTTAGTGCACGTGTACTGCAGTACATTGAGGTGCGTTAGTGCACGATTACTGCATTATTACACCTCTATGCCCTGCACACGGGAACACTGCTTGATCTGTCAATAAATCCATGGGCTGCATCACTTAGCCCTCTGTCGGGTTCACTCTGCGGGAAAGGTTCCTTTGGAAACTCTGAGCCTAATGAGGCTACCATCTTTTTTCAGCAAGGTCTGTTATTAAATGACAACAGAGGTAGCTACAGATTTGTAGCAATCCTTTCTCTCTATATATACAACATTAGGAAGGGTGGACTGAAGGGAAGCAGCCGTGGCCAGATATCAGCCTGGGACAGAGCTACATAAATTAGCGACAGGCATTTTCATGCAATGTTCCTACTGCATCAGTTACTGATGAATCATTTCAGAAATATCAACTTGCCATCTAATTATTGCTCTTCACCCCTGATGAAAGTTCTGTGATACCAGCAACTAGAAGTGCGTTGGGTGCGGATTTATAAGTTAAGAGTATGTTCAACACTCATTGGTTGGCTTACTTTATGTAATCATGTATATATGTTTTTGTAGACATACCACAGGGACACTGTTTGCCTAGTGGTCCCTCTGGTTTAAGTGTATTTATGTATTTTTTGTCTTATATTTGTCAATAAAGCATTTTTTACGTTTTCAATTGTTGTGTGGTGTTGGTGGTCATTTATAATCCCATTCCTATAGGGGGATTTTTTCTTGTTTGATTACTGCATTATATTGTCCTCAGGCAGGGCACCATTTCCTTTGTTAAGTGCTGTGGACTGGTTTACTAAACCATTCTTATCCTCCTCATCCCGTCACCCAAGCAGAGACTAGTGCGCAGTCCACTGCACCTGCCAGAGAGGCTTATTCTGTCTCCTTGTCCACAGCTACTTTTGCCATAGCCTCAGTATCATGCATGGAGGAGTCAGCTAAGTTATTTGAACACAGTGTCAGCCACTTGCCTCCTTGATGATGATCAGGCATTACTTGATTGTGAAGTTGGTTATGAGGTTAAGAAAGGCAGAAACATGAGCCTACAGAGAGGGGAGAACACTGGTAAACAACAAATTGGCAGTTATGCACCCCCAGCTGCAGCATATATTGCCAAGTTGGCTCCAGTGATTATGAGGATGGAGAGGATGATGATAATGATGAGGTCACTGACACAAGTTGGGTGCCAGATAGAGCCGAGGAGGAAAATGAAGCACAACCCCAATGAGGCAGCCATCATGGAAGAGTAGAGAGCAGCCACCCTATTTCATCACATTGTGGAGCTGTTATCTCCCAGGCCAATTCCCACAGCTCAGCTGTCTGGGCCTTTTTTAGCACATGTGTAGCCGATTGTACTGTTGCAATTTTGCAAACTTTGCCTCAAGCAGATCAAGTGTGGCAAAAACACCAGCCATTTGGGTACCACATGCTTGACAAGGAATCAGCCCATTGGCATGAGCACCTGAAAGCCACACAAAAAAGATGGAATTCTGCTCCTCCTCACCTTTCGTGTCTACCCCTTCCAGACCCCCCCCCCCCCCCCCCCCGCTAAATCTCATGACCTTTCAGCAGCCTCCACTAACAGGGATGATTTTATAGCGAAGAGTGTCACCTGTTCTTGCAGTACGTCTGCCAGCTGTACACCACCAGCTGTAGACTATAGCAGGCACATTTCTTGGCCCCAACTGTTGCAGCCAAAAATAAAATACAGTCACTGCCAGCCACATGCCAAGCATCAAAATTCAAGCTTGTCAACCTGCTGGCTTTACAACTTCTGACTTTCCGTCTGGTGGATTCTGCCCCCTTTTGTAAATTTGCAGAATGTGCTGTACCACAATGGCAGGTTCTGTAAGGCCATTCCAGCTCTGTGCCAATCACGTGGAAGGCAATGTTGTGGCATCATTGGGCAAGGAAGTCAGTTAAAAGTTCCATGTTACTGCTGACAGGTAACTCTGCTTGAAACTCAGAAAGATGCAGGACAGGGCTCAGTCCTGCAGCTTGTTTTGCTGCCACATCTCCATGCATGTGGTGGGGATGATGGCAGATTTGTCAGCTCCACCCCCTCCTTCTCCTCCTCCTCCTCGCATCCTCCATCTGCTGAATTGTGCTATGAACCACCAATACCGCTTAAGCATTCAAAGGGCTATTCAATGAGTCAGGCTAAAAGGTGTCATGCAGTGCTTCAGCTGGTGTGTTTAGGGGACACGAACCACACAGGAGCAGAGATTCTTTCAGCTCAGCAGAGGCAGGCCCAGAGGTTGTTCACGCCATGCCAGCTGGAGCCAGGAATGATTATGTACGATAATGTCACTAGCCTCTTGAACAATCATGTAAAATAGTACAAAAGTTTATTGATGAAAAATACTAAGCCGAGCTTAACTTATACAAACAACTAATTGTGCAAAAAATTGAAATAAATAGTAAACAAAGTTTAGCGACCATATATAGATTAGTGTATACCTATAACGTGCGTGATATAAAACACACATAAATTAATAACTCAAAGCATAGAGCTTTACCCTTACAATATAAATTTCCATTATATAAACCTATATCAACATAAAAAAGGATGGGACAAAGACACCCAGTGTTTAACCACTTCAGCTCCGGACCAATAAACACCTTAAGGACCAGAGGTCTTTTTGCAATTTCGCACTGCGCTGCTTTAACTGGTAATTGCGCGGTCATGCAATATTGCACCCAAACGAAATTTGCGTCCTTTTCTTCCCACAAATAGAGCTTTCTTTTGATGGTATTTGATTGCCTCTGCGATTTTTTTTTTTTACGATATAAATGGAAAAAAAGAGCGAAAATTTTGAAAAAAAAAGATATTTTCTTCTTTTTGTTATAAGAAAAATCGAATAAACTAAATTTTAGTCATACATTGAGGGCAAAATTTATTCAGCCACATGTCTTTAGTAAAAAAAATGTCAATAAGCGTATATTTTTTGGTTTGCGCAAAAGTTATAGCGTCTACAAACTAGAGTACATTTTCTGGAATTTACACAGCATTTAATTTATGACTGCCGATCTCATTTCTTGAGGTGCTAAAATGGCAGGGCAGTACAAATCCCCCCCAAATGACCCCATTTTGGAAAGTAGACACCCCAAGGAAATTGCTGATGGGTATGTTGAGCCCATTGAATATTTTTTTTTTTTTGTGAGTCTAGTCGCGCACGGCACCCCGAAAACCAATCACCACCTTCAGGATTTCTAAGGGTGCAAATTTTTGATTTAACTCCTCACTACCTATCACAGTTTCGAAGGCCATAAAATGCCAAAATAGCACAAAACCCCCCAAAATTACCCCATTTTGGAAAGTAGACACCCCAAGCTATTTACTGAGAGGCATGTTGAGTCCATGGAATATTTTATATTTTGCCACAAGTTGCGGGAATATTACAAACTTTTTTTTTTTGCACAAAGTTGTCACTAAATGATATATTGCTCACACATGCTATGGGCATATGTGAAATGACACCCCAAAATACATTCTGCTGCTTCTCTTGAGTACGGGGATACCACATGTGTGGGACTTTTTGGGAGTCTAGTCGCGCACGGCACCCCTAAATCCAATCACCACCTTCAGGATTTCTAAGGGTGCAAATTTTTGATTTAACTCCTCACTACCTATCACAGTTTCGAAGGCCATAAAATGCCAAAATAGCACAAAACCCCCCCAAATGACCCCATTTTGGAAAGTAGACACCCCAAGCTATTTACTGAGAGGCATGTTGAGTCCATGGAATATTTTATATTTTGCCAAAAGTTGCGGGAATATTACAAACTTTTTTTTTTTGCACAAAGTTGTCACTAAATGATATATTGCTCACACATGCTATGGGCAGAAGTCAAATTACACCCCAAAATAAATTCTGCTGCTTCTCCCAAGTATGGGGATACCACATGTGGGGGACTTTTTGGGAGCCTAGCCACGTACGGGACCCCGAAAACCAAGCACTGCCTTCCGGATTTAAATATAAAATGCTACCAAAAAACCTGTTAGCGATGGCAGGGATCAGGCCTGACTCTGCGATCGCTGCAGTTATGTGTTTAGTGTTTTGTAAGTGACAGTGATCGATCGATACTGCACTTGGGTGGGCTGGGCAGAGGGGCAAAACGCAGGTGCTAGCAGGTATCTGGGCTGATCCCGCTAACAATGCGTTTTTTTGGAACCCTAAACTGCTGGGGACGCTAGTATAGATCTGATCAGATCAGATATTGATCTGTTCAGATTCTATAGCACTACGGGAGGTGTATGCTTTGCATGTGGGTGTTAGCGGTACTGGCACTAACCTAGCGCTGCCTGGGGCGACGCAGACCCTGACCCTAAAACCTAATTGATATCACCCGCCGGGTGATCAGGGGGTTAAACCTTTATTGGGTAATAAATGGTGGGTGCCCTGATGCTATAAAAAACAAACTAACCAGAGTCACCCGTAACACTTATACGGTGATCAGTGGTGAAAGGGTTAACTAGGGGCAATCAGGGGGTTCAAATTTTTATTAGGTAGTATATGGGGGTCCCTGGCGCTATATAAAAACCTGACGGGGAACCTAAATAACTAACTGGCTAACCAGCGTCACCAGTGACACTTATACTGTGATCGCTGGTGAAAGGGGGTGAAAGGGTTAACTAGCAGCAATCAGGGGGTTAAAACCATTATTGGGTAGTATATCGGGATACCTAGCGCTATAAAAACCTGGCGGTGAACCTAAAAAAATAACTAGCTACCTAGCGACACTAGCGACACTGATGCTGCGATCAGAAAAATGATCGCTTAGTGACACTGGCAAAAGGGGGTGAAAGGGTTAACTAGCGGAAATCAGGGGGTTAAAACCATTATTGGGTAGTATATCGGGGTACCTAGCGCTATAAAAACCTGGCGGTGAACCTAAAAAAATAACTAGCTACCTAGCGACTGTAGCGACACTAATGCAGCGATCAGAAAAACGATCGCTTTGTGACACTGGCAAAAGGGGGTGAAAGGGTTAACTAGCGGCAATCAGGGGGTTAAAACCATTATTGGGTAGTATATCGGGGTACCTAGCGATATAAAAACCTGGCGGTGAACCTAAAAAAATAACTAGCTACCTAGCGACACATGCAGCGATCAGAAAAATGATCGCTTAGTGACACTGGCAAAAGGGGGTGAAAGGGTTAACTCTAGGGGCAATCAGGGGGTTAAATCTTTATTGGGGGGTGATAGGGGGCTACCCTGGACCTAACACTAACTGTCCTGACAGTTTTTACTGTCACAACTGACACTGAATGCATTGATCAGTAAAGAAATGATCAATGCAATCAGTGACACTGTGACTGGGGGGGGAGGGGGGGCGGGGGGCGATCGGGGGGGGATCAGGGGGGGGGGTTTGTGTGCCTGTGTGTACCTACATGTCAGTGTAGTGTTGGTGCACACTTACTATTAGTCTTCTCCTCGTAGTCCGGTCAAAAAGACCGCCCCGAGGAGAATGACATCACTTCCTCCTTCCTGTGTAAACAATACACAGTGGGAGGAAGCTTCTCATTGGCCAGGAGCGATCCAGAGGGGGTGGCCGAAAACCAACGGCCATCCCCTCATCACGGAGCGCTCCTGGAGCGAACCGGACCGTCGTATCCAACGGGAGGGGGTCCGATCGGACCCCCCACCCGCTGGAAGGCAGGCACGTACATCTACGTGATTGTGCCTGCCTGTGCCATTGTGTTGACGTACATTGGCAATACGGCGGTCCTGAAGTGGTTAAACAATAAGTCTGTATACATGAACCACAAAACTGATTGTCACAAGGCTGTGAATAAAGTCCTCCGAAAATAAGCCACAATATTCATAAAAAATCCGCCACTAAGTCCAATGGGAAAAAGAGTGTTCGATCCACCACCAACATGCGATAAAATTGCCGCTTACCAGAAAGACATGACCCCCCACTACAGAGGGTCACAAAAGACTTATGAGAATGGATACAACTTCCAGCCAAGGGGGAGTCCTCGGTGTCCTCCTGGTTCCACCACTCCAGTGGGGGTTGGAAAGAAGACTTATTCCCGGACGTCTTCCTCAAAGGTCCAAAAAGGGACTCAAAAGCAGGGACATCGGAACCATAAAGGGAAAATAAAACTCCAAATAGTGTAAAACCCTTTATTACTAAAGATAAAAAAGTAAAAATACACTTACAAATGTGTAGAAGAAAGTAAGCCTTAAGTCCGTTGCGCCGGCCGGATGCACACGGACAGACCCGTTCTCCTGGAAACCGTCACAAACATGAGGTGATGTATAGCGTACCACTCAGCCCTACGCGTTTCGCAAAAAAAATTGCGTCATCCAGGGGATGACGCAATTTTGTTGCGAAACAAGCAGTTACAAATAGCAGTTACAAAAAAACAAGCAGTTACAAATAGCATTCAGAGCAAGCCACCTGAGAACCTTTACAACACCATTATTCTTTTCTGTCAAAACTTGATGTCTGTCCCATTTTTTTAGTTTGTAATTCTGCTGACTACAAAAATGAGAACAAACAGTTTAGATCGCTATGGGAGGAGCTTTCAGGAGATATTGCAGTAAATAATTGCAGTCTGGTGATGCAGGGGTTAACATTCTGTGCTCTATCTGTATATCTATCTATCTATATATCTATCTAGATGACACTTTTCTACAATGTAAAGTAGTGAGTGTACA